>NW_025725994.1:627500-944875 GCF_021461395.2 Schistocerca americana | reverse complement strand
AAGAAGCAAGAAGTGCTAAAAGGAGGGCCAAGAGGGAGCTTGAAGATGAATAAATGGTGCAGGGTGAATAATATGCTTCAGCAATGTTCTGAGGCACGATTTAATTGGACTCATCTTCATTCACAATTTCTCACAACCTGTATTTTTCAGATTTCAAGTACAAATATTTCCTCGAGTTATATACCATTGCTCTAATATTTTTCTTTAACTTGTAATAGTTGATAGTTACGTAGTAGGTATAAGGTATATTGCAGAATCAACTAAATTATAGAAAATGTAACATTTTTATTAGGATAAAAATTGTAAAGGTTAAAATGTAAGATACAATGTTTCCATACTTGTAATATACATAATAGGTGGAATTAAATAGGTCTAGCACCTCAGCCATAATATCATGCATATCTGGTAAAAATTTGGTCTCCTTCAAATGTGCAACATTGGATTAAAATGGCATGTCAATTTGAGGAAGCATTTTGGGAAAAAAAAAGTTGCATCAGTTTCTATGTAATCTTTTTGAATAACCTTAAGCAGGTTCAAAAATATTGAAAATACTTCTAAATTATTTAGAAAGTGTGCTGCATTATCTGATATCAACAAAAAATCTGTGAAACATATACAATATAAACAGTGCCTGAAAGAAATAGGTGTTGATTTTCACATAATATGGAGCTGGAAAAGTACCCTGTATAATTGAAGACCAGGCACTGTTAAAATTCAGAATTCAGGAAAGTATGTGTGAGCAGAGGGAATTCATTTTTGGATCACTTAATATCAGTTTATTTCACAGAATTGACCGATTCTGAATAGCTTTGTAAATGCATTCCCCTACACTTCATTTCTGTCTGACTAGTGGAGGGAACACAAGAGAAGAGTGTTTCAGGATTCAACAAGGGAGACCATTAGGGAGCTGCAATCATAAATATGAGCTTATTCATTTTCGACAAAAGGGGGAACTGCAACTTTAAGTAAGTCTGAGGAAGATACCGAGTTCCAGGAGAATAATATTGATGAAGATGCTCTCACTAATCCTCACAGTATGATTCAAACATTAGTGGACATGCCTCTAGCTAAATGGAAGAAACAGGTAAAAATATTAATGTCTATATATTTTAAAAACACCTGGTCTGATCAGATGTTGCACTTGTAAGACTGTAGTTAAGAATCGTGAGTCATTCCATAGCATACTGTATCCAGTACCCTTGCCCTAGAAAGCAGTAGTTAAAGTAATTAAGGGTAAGTTGGAGAATCAGGTAATTTAACACTGAGATAGTGAATGTTCTAATCCGATCCACACTGTAGCACAAAGGGATGGCAGTGCGAATTTACTAACTGATGCTCATGGTGCAGTGATGTGGTTTACTGTGCAATGTGACCAACTGGAAGATGAAGGTATAGCTGGAAAAACACAGGCTTTCTGTTGAATGGAACATGTTACGAGTTTAAACGAATACCCTTCAGTCTGTCAGGATCATCAGTAGCCTTTATGACAGAACTCACAGAAGTTCTAAGAGAAGAATTGACACACTCAGCATTATGTGGGTCATATTCTGATTAGTGCTGCCATTAGGGAGAACATTTAGACACACTGTGCTATGTAATTTAAGCATTTAGTGTAGCACGAGTCACATTAAAGATGGATAAAAAAAGAATTCACCAAGTCACAAAACAATTTCCTTGGGCACATTTCTTTGTGCAGGATCATATCTGATCTGACAAAAATAGAACCAGAGGGAAAATTTCCTGCGCCAAAATACTGTAGACAACTGAAAGTCACACAGTATATGTAATTTCTATCACCGTTTTCAACCTCAAAGTTTTTCATCTTCACAAGTCCATCTCCATTTGAAAATGGAATAAGGAACATCAAGAAGCATTTAAGCTAATTAAAAAACCAGCTGTGTAAGGCACCGATACTTCATCATTCTAATTTAAGCAAAATTTCTACATTGGTTCTGATTTTGTTTATTTTTCCCTTGGTGCAGGAAACTGTGAGGGTAACTGAGTCATTTAACATTTCACTGTAGCATTCACAATTAGTGTACTCACAAACTCAATCACTCACTGGGAGACGTAGTACATAGTTACTGGAAGAGATGCACTTTCCATGGCAAAGTTTTGCTGTTACTGGGATGTCATATTGTCACGTATAATAATACACTTTGATTCTTACTAAATTGGTGACTACTATCCAGCAGACCAAACCAATTGAGAGTTAGAATTTGAAGGTTGTGATTTTTAAATTCAGTGTATACCAGTACAACAAAAATAATATCTCAGCAAAACCAAGTGATAATTCTTGTTGAGAGAAATTTAGGAGGTGAGCATCTTAGAGAAAATTTTGTGTGTAATACCAGATGGGAGTAGGTGGTGGTTGAAATTCTTAAGAGGAATAATAAAAATATGGTGTTCCTGATGCAGACAATGGTTTTAATGGAAGCATTATTTTCTTGTTAGGAAAAAAAGAAAGAAAGAAAAAAGAAAGAAAGAAAAAAAGAAAAAAAAGAAAAAAATTATGCTCAATGATGGTAGAAGAGCAGGAGCTTTCAAAATGTGGCTGAACAATTTACATCACTGCATTCACTATCACACCCACCCCCCCCCCCCCCCCCCCACCACCACCAAACAACGAAGTGTGGGAGCCTAATTAGCAAATGTAAAACGCAAAAAGTTTAGCTCTCACCTCCTTTTATTTTGAAACCTGGAAGAAGTAGTAGCATTTATTTCCCATCTCAATGGTGTTGACCTGTGTCACTACCGTGTTCAGGTCACTGGCAGTACCTCCATTATTTACAGAATTTAACCTGTTTTTGCTTTTATATTCATTCAAACAGCAATTTGTGGATTAACATTTATGAGAAAGATAAAGGAATAATACATAAGAAGAGTAAAAATGATCTACAGAGCAGCTATCACATTTTCAGTTCATGCAGAATATAAAATGTAATATGTACCTACAAAGAATGGAGATACACAAAGGTATCAGATTATATAATGGTAAGACATATTTAGGAACCAGGTTTTATATTGTAAGACATTTCCAGGGGGCAGATGTGGACTCTAACCACAATCTATTGGTTATGAGCTGTAGATTAAAACTGAAGAAACTGCAAAAAGGTGGGAATTTAAGGAGATGGGACCTGGATAAACTGATTAAACCAGAGGTTGTACAGAGTTTCAGGGAGAGCAATAGGGAACAATTGACAGGAATGGGGGAAAGAAATACAGTAGAAAAAGAATGGGTAGCTTTGAGGGATGAAAAAGTGAAGGTAGCAGAGGATTAAGTAGGTAAAAAGACGAGGGCTAGTAGAAATCCATGGATAACAGAAGAAATATTGAATTTAATTGATTAAAGGAGAAAATATAAAAATGCAGTAAATGAAGCAGGCAAAAAGGAATACAAACATCTCAAAAATTATATTGACAGGAAGTGCAAAATGGCTAAGAAGGGATGGCTAGTGGACAAATGTAAGGATGTAGAGGCTTATCTCACTGGAGGTAGGATAGATACTGCCTACAGGGAAATTATAGAGACCTTTGGAGAAAGGAGAACCACTTGCATGAATATCAAGAGCTCAGATGGAAACCCAGTTCTAAGCAAAGAAGGGAAAGCAGAAAGGTGGAAGGAGTATATAGTGGGTCTATACAAGGGCAATGTACTTGAAGACAATATTATGGAAATGGAAGAGGATGTAGATGAAGATGCAATGGGAGATATGATACTGCATGAAGAGTTTGACAGAGCACTGAAAGACCTAAGTCGAAACAAGGCCCCGGGAATAGAAAACATTCCATTAGGACTACTGACAGCCTTGGGAGAGCCAGTCCTTATGAAACTCTACCATCAGGTGAGCAAGATGTATGAGACAGGCGATATTCCCTCAGACTTCTAGAAGAATATAATAATTCCAATCCCGAAGAAAGCAGGCATCGACAGATGTGAAAATTACCGAACTCTCAGTTTAATTCGTCACAGCTGCAAATTACTAATGTAAATTCTTTACAAACAAATGGAAAAACTGAGAAGCTGACCTCGAAGATCAGTTTGGATTCTGTAGAAATGTTGGAACATGTGAGGCAATACTGACCCTACGACTTATCTTAGAAGAAAGTTTAAAGAAAGGCAAACCTACATTTCGAGCATTTGTAGACTTAGAAAGAGAGTATTCCAGTCAACATTATCAAAAACTTTCTCTAATTCTGAAGGTGGCAGAGGTAAAATACTGGGAGCGAAAAGCTATTTACAATTACTACAGAAAGCAGATGGCAGATAGAAGAGTCGAGGGGTATAAAAGGGAAGCAGTGGTTGGGAAGGGAGTGAGACAGGGTTGTAGCCTATCCCCGATGTTATTCAATCTGTATATTGAGCAAGCAATAAAGGAAACAAAAGAAAAGTTTGGAGTAGGTATTAAAATCCACAGAGAAGAAATAAAAACTTTGACAGAATTACAATGTCATTGGCGAACATCAGGGACAGCAAAAGACTTGGAAGAGCAGTTGAACAGAACGGACAGTGTCTTGAAAGGAGGGTATAAGATGAACATCAAGAAAAGCAAAACAAGGATAATGGAATTTAGTCTAAGTAGGGTGATGCTGAGGGAATTAGATTAGGAAATGAGACACTTAAAGTAGTAAAGGAGTTTTGCTATTTGGGGAGCAAAATAACTGATGATGGTCGAAGAGAGAGGATGTAAAATTTAGACTAGCAATGGCAAGGAGAGCGTTTCTGAAGAAGAGAAATTTGTTAACATCAAGTATAGATTTAAGTGTCAGGAAGTCGTTTCTGAAAGTATCTGTATGGAGTGTTGCCACATATGGAAGTGAAATGTGGGCGATAAATAGTTTAGACAAGTAGATAACAGACTCTTTCGAAACGTGGTGCTACAGAAGAATGCTGAAGATTAGATCGGTAGATCACATAACTAATGAGGAGGTATTGAATAGAATTGGCGAGAAGAGGAGCTTGTGGCACAACTTGACTAGAAGAAGGGATCGGTTGGTAGGACATGTTCCGAGACATCGAGGGATCACCAATTTAGTATTGGAGGACAGCGTGGAGGGTAAAAACTGTAGAGGGAGACCAAGAGATGAATACACTAAGCAGATTCAGAAAAATGTAGGCTGCAGTAGGTACTGGGAGGTGAAGAAGCTTGCACAGGATAGAGTAGCATGAAGATCTGCATCAAACCAATCTCAGGACTGCAGACAACAACAACAACAACAACAACAACTAATGGTGCTCAGTTACTACTATCTGAACTGTGTTCTTCACATTTGCGATATTTGAAAATAAATATGACATTTGGAATGGTGGTCACGCATGCGCTAACTGTGGATGAAGGATGTCATTGGCAAGATAGTTGAGGAGGGAGCAGGTCGAGCATGTGTCTGCGTCTTTTGGTCGCTGTTCTTGCCTGGGTAATGCATTAAGAGCTTCAGCATATGATGTGTCACCTGTGTGCTGAAGTGGTCAGTGCATCGGTTTGGAACTTGGTAATGTGTATTCATTCTGAATACTGATTTTTGGTACTGAATAGCAATTCAGCAATAACTATTAAAAGTGATTAATTTTTCCTGTCAAAGTTGTGGCACACAGCACAAGGACACTGGCATATGCTCAATGCTGCCTGTACACGCTCTGCTTCTTCTGACTGCACTGCTATTTCAAATCACATTTATTACACTATCTATAATATTAACCTCTGTAGTTGTCAGTACATCCCTATCCTAATAGCCTGTTACCATATCATCCGGTTTAATATTTGACATTTATTGGTGTTTTGCAATATAGTCATCGACTTTCCGTTGTGATTCTCATATTTCTTTAGGGCACAATGGAAGGTTATGCAACCAGACACCTACGTTAGTAGTGAAAACACTAAAGCAACATAATTTACTCGAGTGGAACTATATAGTTCCAGAGGCCTCAAACACCAATGATATATACATGGAGACAAAAGAATAAAAATTAATTGTGAAAGGCAGGATTTGAACCCAATCCCCCTGCTCATTAGGCAGATGTGCTAAACACTATAGTTAATAAGATGGCAAAGTGGTTTTCATAACCTCACCAATTATCCTGCATGCTTCACTCCTCAATCTGAACTCCGATTCATGCCACAGCCCACTCAGTATTCCCCAAAAACTAACAGCACTTCATAGAGTCTCAGTATGTAGGTTGTTACTATATAACCACTGGAGAACACATACACTACTCTAGTTTCATTTGCTTATTTTCGCTTTACAATTTTGTTACTATGAACAAAAGCATTAGGTTGCACAGTAACCTGACAAATGCCAACAGATGAATGAGATATGGACGACAGGTCCCACAGCTGCTGGTTCCTTGTCAGATCCTACTGCTGCAGCAGGTAAGTCCTCTAATGCTCCAGTACTTTAAAGTAATTAAAGAGTAGTAAAAGGAGTGACCTCAGGAGAATTCTACCCCATGATGATGCCAGGGGTGCCAGATCCCCCATGCCATCAGACTCAGAACCCAATTTAATCAACATTCTTCTAGTTCAATTGATGGAGGTGGAACACAATTTTGGTCATCAACAGAGGATAGTACAGTGGTAGCAAGCAATGATGGGTGCCGTAATGAACACCACGACTCCCAACATTACGACGAGCTCCTCTGAGTACGATCATTTTCAGAGGTAAAATATTCGTCGTACAATTCGATATATCACAAAAAACTTGCAGATAAAAGACATCAATGGCTCTCTTGTGCCCTACCTGTCACAATATTAAGGTTGATGTGCAGCTCCTTAGAAGTGGAATTGTGTATCAGCATGTGGCCTCTTCCTTAGATGTCCTGTCATGTGTTACTTTCGACCTACTGATTACAACCAGTGTAAGCTGATACCAAACAACATCACACTCAAATTTACAACAATCTGACTGTTTAGAAGTCTTGCCCATTTCCTCAGATACATGGTTCCAAAGAAATAATAGTTTCTGACAATCCATGTAGTCCTGCACAACTGGTTATCACATATTTGTCTAACTTACTTGTAAGTCTAAGACACATGATATCAGAAAACCATTGCACCAGAATTTGTTAAATTTGTTTCCTGACTGATAATGTCGAGTAGCTATGGAGGGCACTCAAATGTTTTGCTTCAGCCATACAGACCAAATAACAGAATTTCACTTGGTTATGATATTTATATACCATCCAACTGCCACACGCATTGGCTCTTGTACCCCCACAAAGGAATAAAAACAATTATGTCAGTTAAGTTCAGCAAAAACAGCCATTACTAGCAGAGATCAGTGGCATATAATGTTAAGATTGTTAAGGTTACATTCATGACCCCAGGAAATAATCATTCGAGAGTAAGTCTCTCCCAACAGTGACAAGCCAAGTGGTAATTGACAACAGTGAGGACAGAGGGCAGGGTTATGAATAACTGGTTTCGCTCTTTTAGTGATATTGCATATGGTAGGTGCGAGATAGATGGCGTCTGGCCAAATCAATTACAACCAATAATGAAATTTAAGGGAACAATTGTGAGGGAGGAGGAAAGGTTGAATGTGAATTACTTTGAACTACATGTGGCAATGACCTAAGTTAGCAGCAACTTTTCTCACTATTGCACTCCTTACCCAACACACAATTTTAAGGGTAGATTATTTAAGTGAACAAGAAGCCCTAATCAATTTCAGCACTTCAAAAATAAAGCTCACAGTAAACGGTATCTGTGTGTTGTTAAAGAAAGCTGCATCAAACCATACTTTCGACTGAAGACAACATGGACAAAATCTGGAAACTGTGTTTTGTGACAAGATATCTCAATTATGGTCAGATTAAAATTAGGACAGCTTACATTTGTCACTTTCCGCTGCACTGCTATCACATTGTCAGCCTGCTGCTGCTCATTTATGGGCTGCACACAAAGATAGTGTGACACATCACAAAGGCTGTTAATGTGTAACAAGAGCAATTTTCAAAATAGGCTCACGCATCTTAGGCTCATGGGCAGAAATTTGTATGTCAGTGCATGTACCTTGTAAGTAAATTTTTGAATGTCTCACCTACAGTTAAGGCACATTATACAAGCAAGCTATTGCAAAGATAATATTTAAGCATTTCAAAGGTATCTACAAAAACTGGAGTATTACGACTTGAATTTTTGATCGTCATTCTTCCGTCACTGATGGAAGGTAGAGGTGTTGCCACAGCCATACAGACCAAGTAACTGGAAATCAAAGACGAAGATTTCTAAATGAGTACGATTCAGCGATCAGTAGCCTCAGATGCCAAAAATGCACAATGACAACAATTATGGCAGTAGGTTCAGTAGAAATGGCTATGAGTAGAAAAAAATTGTCGAGATTGGATCTGCAGGATGAGGAAATAATCCTGTGGGAGACAGTACCTCATAACAACGAAAGCAACACCACCAATGACAACAATTACAAAGATGATGACACAGGTGATAGTT
Source organism: Schistocerca americana (assembly GCF_021461395.2). Classification (NCBI taxonomy): domain Eukaryota; kingdom Metazoa; phylum Arthropoda; class Insecta; order Orthoptera; family Acrididae; genus Schistocerca; species Schistocerca americana. The sequence continues at coordinate 936,428 of NW_025725994.1, read as the reverse complement.
GAGTCAACAGACAGGGTAGAACACATGATGATGATGATTTGTGTGTGTTGTGCTCAACTGGGCAGTTATCAGTGCCTGTACAAATCCTTAAATTTACTCTATCCAATCTCACCACTTTCATGAATGATGATGAAAACTATACGAACACAGTCCACATGTGGAGAAAATACCCAACCGGCCCAGGAATCGAACCCAGGACCCTGTAATCCAGAGGAAGCACTATAAGCCACTAGACAGGCTAAACAGAGCAGACTTTGTAGCAATCACCTTTTACATCATGATGGTATATGGGGATGGTATCTGATACACGTTGTTTCATTTTGTATACATCTACACCTACATACATACTCGGCAAGCCACGGTGTAGTGCACGGTTGAAAGTATCCCATAATTCTAGTAGTAATAACTATTTCTGTTCAACTGGGAAACAGAGCGAAGGGAAAACAATTATCTGAATTGCTCCATTCAGGCCCTAATTTCTCTCTATCTTACGTGAAATGTATGTTGCCAACAGTAGGATCGTTGTGCAGTCAGCTTCAAATAGTGGTTCTCTAAATTTTTTCAACAGTGCTCCTAAAAAAGAAAGTTCCGTTTCTTCCAGGGAGTCATTTAACTTCCCAATCTCTATAATACTCACATGTTGTTCAAACCTATGAGTGAAACATCTTGCAGCATGCTTCTGAATCTTTCTTTAATCTGACTTTGTACAGAACCCGCAAAGTCATTCACCCTTTTATTATTTCTTTAGGTGAGGTCTTGCTGTTTTGCATGAAGTGGTGTTCTGGTTATCAGCAGTATCATGTGTCAAGATGAGAAACCTCACTATTTCAATCACAAAAAATAATTGACGTTTGAATTGTGGGAAGGAGAAAAATTCAATGCAAATTAGGTTGGCCCAGACGTACCGAGGACATAAGCTGTCACACACACACAGTTGTAGGAGAAGATCTTTAAAATTAACACCAAGCAGTACTGAATTTCAGTGGTGCAAAAACAGAGCTGAGTGTAAATGCATCAACCCCGTATTTGCACTGAAGCCCACAACAAGAAAATGGTTTGAAAACTGTGTTTTGGGAAAAGATATTGGAACAGATTGACTGATGTTTCTCACTCCATCTAGATCATGAACTGAACTAGGATTCTTTGAAGGGGGTACAGGTGAGATCGGAATGTCATCAGGTTGAAAGTTCTTCAGATTCAGGCAGACTGTAACTTGTTTATATTTTCTAATTCCAACGTCATGAGAAAGGGAGGTAGAGAAAGAACCGGCACTAAAAGGATGCAACATATTGGCGGAGGCATCGAATTCCTTTGCCATGCAGTGCAACACTTTACAAATCCATCCAAAATTAAATGCCAACCTGGGACACTCAGATTTCTCGCATTTACCACTGGACGGCATACCAGTAGGCTGGCACTGATGTTCATGAATGTTTTCACTGTTTCAAATATGAACAGCCATCAGTTGTATAATGGAATGACAATCATGAAAATTTCTGCCGGGCCAGGACTCTCAGCCAGATTTCTCCTTATTGCACAAGGTAGTATTACCATTATGCTATCGAAGCACAATTCATGGGCAAACCCAGACTTCCACTTATTGTCAACCATGTGTCTTCAACTCTCACTCTTACATTCACTAGGTACACTCCTGTATGGGTGAAATATTGTGATTGAAATGCACATTTTGATTCAAATGTCACTTACCTGGTGTCAGGGGAGAGACATGCTCTGTGTTGTTAAGAAGTACCGTCCAGTGTTCCTTCGGACAGGCATGCTTGTCCAAAGCAACAGTGCATCATACTTCTGAGCATCACTAGCACTGCGTTACCCCACTCCAGTGTTCAGATTGCCACGCTTCACACACTATATAAGGAACCACAGATAATTGCAATTACCATACAGGTATGACTAGCAGCTTCATTCTGACTTCAATCAAGGCTGTCAAAGAATGTGCAACAATTTTTGTAGCTGTGACATAAAATATGGGTGTACAAAGTATTCAGGTATGTGTTGATACAAATACAACAGTTTTTTAACCAAGACCAGAGGCTTTTTGTTCAATGTCACATCTGTGAAAGTTGTTGCAGAGCTATTTCACAGATAAAGGTATTGTGCTATGTAATGGACTGAAATTAAGAAGTTTCTGTACCATGTTCTTCATAACTAATCAAAAGAGTGGCCTAATATTAATAAACTGCATTACTGAGGTAAAACTTTAGTCTAACTGGTTGAGCAAAGCAGGATGTAAGGATGAAATCATGCCTATTTTCATGATGAATAGTCCAGTCCTTGAAGTACATTCTATGCAAACACACTAAGGGTTACTCTACTGGAGTCATTAATGACATACTTTATGTGCTGAACTACAGAGTCCCAAAAGATAAAGGTTCACCTCTATGCAACAGATTTGGAATCTGTATTACAATTCAGGAGAATACTATAAAAATTACTGTATGTCATATATTCAGAACATATTGACTGGTACATTGTTAAGCTGAAGGCTGTTGGAAGTCAGCTTTGGAACTAGAGGATAGGAAATCAGACACAAAGCAGATAGGAGGCAGAGTGACAGTATTTAGAATACCAGAGGTAGATAGTATTGCCTCCAAATAGCAGGCACTAACTGACCCAGGGTAGAATCTTCAGTTCAGAAAATTAAATGGCAACAGCATCCACTGCCTAAATGCTGCTGAACAGTGTCACTTTAGAAGATGGCTGCCCACACACCCACCCAATTACCGTCCACAAACACACAAAATGTCTTATGGGCAAGTATCAAGCCTGCTGCCTATGCTAACTGCAATTTAGTTTGTTTACACAGGGTAGAATCTGATGAGAAAGGGGAACAGTGCTGCAACTTCACTCCCCACTCATGAGATGCCTCAGGGTAGTGCCAGGTGACATAGAACATGGTTGTTGCTAGTCGTAATACAAAGTGCAGTGACCTTCAGCATTCGTTGCTACAAAACTTGGAGTTAATTTAATGGCCAGATCGTCACCACCTACACAATAGGAGAAGAGAAGAGAAACGATACAAAGTTGCTAGCCCGAGACACCAGGGAAGTACAAAGCCACAATGCACAATGCATGTGGTATGAGTGGACTGGTTGGCGAACTACGGATAAGGAGAATTAGTGTACTGCCACTATCCCTCAAAAACCCATAGTTTTCTATCTGACCATTGGGGCCCCAACTCCTTGTCATTCATAGCCAGCCTCTACTTCTACATTGCTCCAGCAGATTGCCACAACTCTGGATCTCTTATTATATTGGCCACAGTAGTGGAGAGGAGATGGTCCACTTCACATACAAGTGGTGGAAACTGGGGTCTCCATACCTGTACTGAGGGATTGCCAATCAACACTTACGTTTTCTGGAATAATTTTTCTCTTGTTTTTCAAGCACGTGAATTGTCTCGATTATGAACCTTGCATGAATGCCAGGATTCTTGGCTTATCCCAAGCAGACGATATCAAGTACTGATACTGCCTGGTCTCTATCATGACCCCTCTCTCCAGACATTGGAAACCTTTCATATGCACACTAACACACAGTGGAAATTACAATGGGTTTATTACTGAAGTTTAATGAGAAGCAATCATATAACAAAGTAATTTCCACTAGAAAAAAATCATATGCTGCCACCTGACCCAATCTAACACTTCTACAAGCATATTTGATAGTACACTGCCAGCAAGTCTTATTTTTTCATCCTATGCAGTACCAGTTCATTCAACACAAGATGGTATGTGCAAACTTGCAACCATTGAGATCTGAACTTATGACACACAGACCATTAGGACTTGACAACTCTGTCAAATATGCATATCTATGATGTGTATCTTAGGTGGCTTTCCGTACCTTCACTTCTGCAAGGTACCAAACGGCAACCCTCCAGAATTATGGAGGGGTACAAAGTTTAACATAAATTATCATTGTTCAGAGCCAATAACTCCATTGACACTATGACCTCAAATAATAAGGAGAACAAGGCTACATTATCACATCTCCTCCACACGGATCAGCCAAACAGTACAGGTACAAGGCTGTAGACATTTTAAATACTAAAGTTGAGCGACAGTTGCATTACCCCGTATTTGGTTCTTAATAACTAATACCTGGAACAGATACTTCTCTGAAAATGCACCTGTTCTGGTGAGAGAATTTTTTTTTACCACCCAGTCTCACAAGCTATTAAAAAGATTTCTCTAATGAAATTGTGTTTTTCAAGCTTTTTGGCACTAATATTGCAGATATGATAGTATCCCTTACTACAAAATATACTGACAACCTTGAAAAAAATAAAAATGTACAAGAGATTGTATAGCCCTGGATAGTCATGAAATTATGCCAATATTTGGCATTTTGCATTTGACAAGTATAGAGAAAGGTCAGCATGTAAATGTAAAAGAATTTCTGGAGTCAGGCAGTATACATATGAATATCCTGAATGCCATAATGAGCTACGAGAGATTTCTGCTTGTAATACATTGTATGAGATTTGCTGACATTTCCACTCCAAATGAAAGGAAAAAACTTGACAGCATAACTGCTGTCAGAAAATGTCCACATTCCTTTGCAGTCAACGTGAAGTGATTCTATAATCCTGCTGATTATGTTACAGTCCATGAAATGTTGACTGTTTAGAGGCTGCTACTCCTGGACCCTATATATACACCACACAAACCCACAAAATATTCAATTAAAATATGTGCCATGAGTGACAAAAAGGTTTTATACCAGTAATATTGAAGTATATGTAGGAAAGCAGCTAGATGGACCATTTCTAGTAACAAACAGCCCAGCAATAATTGTAGGAAGGCTTGTCAGTGACATCAAAGATACACACAGAAATGTCATCATTGACAATTGTCACACAAACTGCCTGTAGTGGAGGACATGTTGGAGAAAAAATTGACCATTCTACACACTCCTCACAAGAAGGAAAGGGAGATACCTCTTGAATTTTGCATCTAAGAGACCAACATGTGGAGTTTCAAAATGTTGCTTCCAAGCTAATGAATTCATTTTTTGTACCCAACCAAGAAGTAACTGTTTGCTGATACTCCTATCTACAATGCATAACATGGATGATATCAACCCCAAAACAGGGAAGCCAATTATTTTTTTACATTCACACTGAAGGAGGAGTGGATACTGTAGATAAAATGATTACAGGTTATTCTGTTTCCAAAATCAGAAAAAGTTGGCCTATGGTGTTATTTTATAGTAAGCTAACCATATCTGGGATAAATTGCCAAATTTTGGATTCACTTTCAAAACCAAAAGGAACCGTAAAAATTTGATGTAATTTTCTGAAGAATTTAACATTTCCATTAACAAATGAACACTTAAAAAATAGATTGGAAATCATATCACTCAGGAGTAAAATTTGGAGTAGGTATTAAAATCCATGGAGAAGAAATAAAAACTTTGAGGTTTGCTGATGACATTGTAATTCTCTCAGAGACAGCAAAGGACTTGGAAGAACAGTTAAACGGAATGGACAGTGTCTTGAAAGGAGGATATAAGACGAACATCAACAAAAGCAAAACGAGGATAATGGAATGTAGTCGAATTAAGTCGGGTGATGCTGAGGGAATTAGATTAGGAAATGAGACGCTTAAAGTAGTAAAGGAGTTTTGCTATTTGGGGAGCAAAATAACTGATGATGGTCGAAGTAGAGAGGATATAAAATGTAGACTAGCAACGGCAAGGAAAGTGTTTCTGAAGAAGAGAAATTTGTTAACATTGAGTATGGATTTAAGTGTCAGGCAGTCATTTCTGAAAGTATTTGTATGGAGTGTAGCTATGTATGGAAGTGAAACATGGACGATAAATAATTTGGACAAGAAGAGAATAGAAGCTTTCAAAATGTGGCTCTACATAAGAATGCTGAAGATTACATGGGTTGTCACATAACTAATGAGGAGGTATTGAATAGAATTGGGGAGAAGAGGAGTTTGTGGCACAACTTGGCAAGAAGAAGGGACTGGTTGGTAGGACATGTTCTGAGGCATCAAGGGATCACCAATTTAGTATTGGAGGGCAGCATGGAGGGTAAAAATCGTAGAGCGAGACCAAGAGATGAATAGACTAAGCAGATTAAGAAGGATGTAGGTTGCAGTAAGTACTGGGAGATGATGATTGCACAGGATAGAGTAGCATGGAGTGTTGCATCAAACCAGTCTCATGAGTGAAGGGAACAACTACAACAACAACAACAACAACAACAACAACAACGACAATTCTTTCAAATTAGGTTATGACTTAAAGTTTTGGGAACTATTTATTAATAGAATGTATTATTTCCTTTGAAATTTTTATCCTAGTGGAAGGATGATTGTTATATCTTCATTTCTACAAAAATGTACTCTTTGTGCCTACTACCAGCAACGTGTGAACACATTTGTCTAACTACTGTTGCATTTTTAGCAGTTACATGGAAGAATGATTTAGCCACAAGATTGCAAAGCATACTCAATGTCAAGAAGTAAAGAAATTCAAAAGCAGATTTCCATATCCACTCTGTGAGGAAATATACTGAAGATGCACATATATTCCATCAAAACTAGCTAATATGGAATTTTCCCTTACAAATGAGAAAATATGAAAATCCAGTGCAAAAGAGAACAGTGCCAGTATGAGCAATTTACGTACAATGCATTTAAATCTTGCAGTCCAAACACAGATTTCTGAGCAGGAACAGAAATACACGAGAACACAGATCATGTGGTGAAACCTGATTCTGTATCATACGAAATGAAATCATATATGGAGTCTGTAGAAACCCTTACACTGCTGCACCTCCACCACCACTATTGCTCATTAGAGTAGTGCACTGTTCACTTGCTTTGTGTCCCGAACAAAAGCCACTGATCTCAATCCTGCACCTCTATTGCCTGCAGCTGAAACAGAGCTGTCCTTGGCAGGCAAATGTTTCTCATTTGCTACCTACCTCATACTTATGCTGACACGTCCTTACTCACTAACTAGACCATTTCTAACAGCCACACGTTTTATTGGGTCCACAGTTAGAAAACAAGTGTAACCAAGTACAACCTTCAAACACTCAGTTTGTGCGACTTTCTTCTTGTATCTTACCTACGAATGTGGTACCTCTACCACTTGTCTGGCACCAGCAATTTACTATAGCCACCTCGGAAAAACTAGTGGCTACGTTGATGGTTCAGGTTCCACCATCACAGGTGCTACCCACGATGGTTTATGTCATACAACGACTCTGCTGAAGAAGTGAAACATGAAAACTGGCTACACCAACACCTCATTGCATTCAGGATAATTGAAACACAAACTTAAGGGTTTGCTTCTCCTATAATTCAAAGTGATCTCATACACTGAAAGACCGCAGGTAACATGTAATTTACATTTCAGTTCAAGAAACGGAGAGGACATAAAGCATTCCACACTCTGAAAGCTAGAGTCATTGTTGGGTTCAGGTTTAGTGAAATCGTTAGCATATCATCTTACAACACTTTTTACTTCATAACATGGAATTATTTTCCTTTCCCTGAAAAGGGCCGTTTTCTAGTCTCTCCCACCCACAAGCACGGCCGCGGGAAGGCCAACGCCTGCTGCTGCGACGCAGCCTAACCGCCGAAACCGTACAGGGTGCGCCCCTGCCTCTTCAGGGCGTACACCACGTCCATGGCCGTCACAGTCTTGCGCTTGGCGTGCTCAGTGTACGTCACCGCGTCGCGGATCACGTTCTCCAGGAACACCTTCAGCACCCCGCAGGTCTCCTCGTAGATCAGACCAGAGATGCGCTTCACGCCGCCCCTGCGAGCCAGGCGGCGGATGGCGGGCTTCGTGATGCCCTGGATGTTGTCGCGCAACACCTTGCGGTGCCGCTTGGCGCCACCCTTGCCGAGCCCCTTTCCTCCCTTGCCGCGGCCTGTCATCCTTCCTCGGGCAAAGCAAAACGTGCACAAACAGCACAGCAGCTGCAGCGGCTAGCTCGTGGTCGTGCCGTAGCGTTCTCGCTTTTCAAGCCCGGGTTCCCGGGTTCGATTCCCGGCGGGGTCAGGGATTTTCTCTGCCTCGTGATGACTGGGTGTTGTGTGCTGTCCTTAGGTTAGTTAGGTTTAAGTAATTCCAAGTTCTAGGGGACTGGTGACCATAGATGTTAAGTCCCATAGTGCTCAGAGCCATTGAAGGCAGGGGCCGCGGACGAGGTGCGTCGCAGCAGTCTGCACCACGACAGGAGTCTGAACCAGCAGCGCCATGGACGGTAGCGCCGAAACCGAAGCCTGCACAGGTTCCTGTGATTGAGGGAGCTGTGAAACCGATTGCACCAATCGTCCCGAAGCCACAACACCTCTCAAAGACACCTAGCGCTATGGCGAACGATCCGCTATGGCAAGATGTCTTCAACGTCGAAGGCGAGAGAGGTTTCATAGAAGACGCGGGCGAACGTACATTCACAAACTCATTTGATGGGCTTATCGCCCTGTTAAACCACACATATGACGCAGTGAAAACTGCTGATAGAGAGTTTAGCAGGCACGTCTCACTTGGGATGTATATATATTATAATACAATGCACCTTTGGGGACGAATAGCCACAATAAGACACATTCCTGCCATGTGTCCAACAGTAGTTGTGCTTTAAATGAACTGGCCTCACACTTTTGATGAAACGTGTAGTTTGTCATCACCTTATAGCCACGAGCGCATTCAAATCAGTGTCACTTGTGTAGAGTTTTACCAGTAACGCAGGCAGTAACATCAGTCTTATCAGGATTAGGTAGCAGAGCTGAAGGGTTTGAGGGCCCTAAGTGTCACTTTGTTCCTAAAAGCTCCACAGAATCTAACGCAGACTTTGCAGTTGATGATATGATCATCTGCCTAGTGCCGAATAAGGATATTCATCAGAGAACCCTTTGAAGTGAAGATCTGTCTGCAGAAAACTTTTTAATAGTGGTCATTGTCCAAGTCCCCCATGCAGTAGCCTACCAAATGGAAGAACCAGGCAACGTCACCATTTACAGTGAACAATTTCTGCACATGGCACAAGATGAAGACATAGCTGCTCAAGCTGGGAAGCCTAGCTGAGATGGATAAACCCAATGATGATGCTGACAAGGAAACCGTGTGGCACTTGCAACAAATCCCTCTCACTTTGTGCGGCGTGAGGAGGCTGCTTGCCCCCCAGATGGTGAGAGTTGTGGGACAACAAAAACTACATGGCTTCAATTTGTCACACCCAGCCTTCCTCAATATGAATGGACCTTGACATTCATTCCATTTCATTATTGTCTACAGGTTAGAATGAACTTTTTATTTAAGTGTTTGCACTGAAGAAACCGTTATCTCCAAAAGTGAACACCATATCAACTGTTCCACTCCTCAGCTCTCAGACTCTCACACAAATCAGCTCCCTCCGTCAGCAACCATCAAATGCCATGTGCTAAGCTACAAACGAGCAGCATATTACAATTCTCACTCTGTTTCTGTCCACCACAGCTCATGTCGTTGAACGGACTGCAGATGTGTATTTGGTTATTAATGATACTGACACCAAAAATTTGTTTGGGTTCCATGCTTTTGTTACTTTTGAATTTTCTATAAATTAAAATATGTATCTTTTGTCAGATCTGGTTCCTTATCAAGACTTAGATTAATTGTGTTCTGAATTTTTGGATTTGTTTTCTGTGCGATTATGGTGTGTGAACAACTTCATAGCACACATCAGTGTAACAATTTGGCTTGACTGCATTTTTTTCATGTCCTTACATGAATGAGTACAACTGAATCTCTCGAGTCACCAGGCATAATTCAACTGCTTTAGACAAGTGAGTGGGCTACATGATTATTTTTGTTTATTTTTTTTCGACCATTAAATAAATAAACAAACAGGTGTGTCACCTCCAACTTTGTGGAGACATGAAATTTATCACAGTCATGTTATCTGCACATACCTTCTGCCACGAGCTGATGAGTTACTTGCAAAATTGCACTAATCCTTTTCCCAAACTGACTGGGGTATGGTCTCCCTCCAGGTTCCATTAAAAGACCAGACACTGCAGCTTTCCAGTTCACAGTACCACTCTCATGGAGGAGGCCAGCAAATGTGCATCTCTGCACACACGACTTTCATTCCCACTCAGCAGTTCACACAAAATGGGAACTGTTGACACCTGTCATGACCGCTTCAAAACTATGGATGTGTCAACTTTAGTGCACCACAGAGGTGCTGGCATCTGGTCACTTTTCCCCCGAAGCAATGAGAGTTTGCAGTAACATACACACTACTGTACCTTTGCCATCACTAATGTATAGTGTGTTGGTATGTGTGCTGATTTAGGTAGTGTGCTGTTCAGCTGTTGTGTGCCCCCACCCGAGAACCCTGACCTCTGTCCAACACCTTTATCACATGCAGACAAAAGCCTAGTGCATGGTATGTAGGAGCTCCAACTGGAAAACTTGTTTATGGTCTCTAAACTGTATTGTACTTATGCCTTCACACCATGACTTAATAGGTATTAGGTTGGGGTATAATTTTGTAGCTTTTGTGTTTTGCATGTTGTTATTCCAATTGCTATGAATTTATTTATTGCTTATTTTTTATTTGAGGTTCACCATTGCTTGTCAAGTTTATATATTGTCATTTTTTCAGTTAAAGGCACCTTAACCCACGATGAACTACATCAGTGTACTTGAGAACAGGGAAATACGATTAAGTGTGATCATTTTACCATATGTTACATTTGCATGCAAAAGGGGAATATTCAAAAACTGTTTTTACAGGTATCGTGTGCTCCAAGCCAAAATCACAAAAACCGGCAGGGGTACATCTGTGTCTCACTGCTTGATCGGATTCTAGTGGTTCATTAAGAACACCAATGATTCCTATCCTGTATTGTCACTGGCCTTGAGAAATGGTGTGTGTATGCTAACACAAGGAAAAGCAAGGAATGATTGCGTCCAGACAAAGCAGCAACTCCCCATACAAAGATCTGCACACATCAAAAGATTCACAAAGAAAATACATTCATTTTAAACAACTTCGACTTCTTGCAGATGCAGTCCAAGAACAATGACCAGGAAGACTTTATGAAGTGATGCTGCTCCATTATAGCAGCCTCTATCATTCTGCTAGACTGACAAAAAATATTGTACACGAGTTTATTTTAGAAGTCATTCCAGACCAATGTGGTTCACTTAATCTTGTGCACTCAGATTTTCACCTTTTTTGCTCTCTGCATAACAACCTTTAAGAAACTTACTTCCTTTCTTTCTGGATGAAAAGGCACTGTGAACATGGATTGGTGAGTTCTTTGCCTCAAAACCACACGATTTCTAGTCACAGAATAGTAAAGTTGCCCCAGTTTTGGCAGACTGTTGTAAATAGTGAAGAAAAACACATTACTGGTGACTGAAATCGCTTATGTGTGTCTTGTGTTTATCAAAATTGGAAAAATGATATGAACATATACACCAACCCAGTATTTGCTTTCTTACTGCCATGACTTTCATCAAGTTCACCATACACACTATCATTTTCTCTCTAACAGATGTAAGTGAATGTCACGCTCAACACAAGCAACATATTAACAGTTCAATTTGGAGACTGTAAGATGCAGAAGTCCTAATCACATACGGAGGACAAGAAAAAAATCACACAATGAGATCCACACATTGGACTGAAAAACGTGGAGCACTTCAAATCGCCTAAGAGCATACCAGAATTGTGTTTCCAGAAGTCCCTGCACGAGTTTCAGTCCCCCTGCTGCTATGCACAAATGGAAATTCCATCTTTCATTCTGATTTCGAAACTCCTGCTTTCTACACATTAGTTTGTGTGGTGTTTGTTTCCTTTTCTTTTGTTTTGTATTTGGGAGCAAAAGCAACTATAATGATATGCGCCCATATCAGAACTATACAACATGAAGACTAAGAGAGGAGGTAGAAATGACTACACTATTCACAATCGATGGAACAGAAGAATGCTAAAACAAAGACGTGGAGAAAAGTGTATAATGTATGCCATAGAGTAATGGAGGTCCTGAAATAAAAATTACATGGTCTTCGCCATATTGCTTTTATGGATAAAAAGTAACACGCGGTCAACAGCTCGCTTGTCGTTCGCTAAAACGGGTGATAATTTAGATGGAAAACTCAAACAGGCACACAAACTATTAAAAAAAACACCATTCTGCCAGGAAATGCCTGACATTTTAACATTGCACCCAATGTCCACAACATGCTGGGGGAGTGCCACTTAACAAATGGCGAAGGCTGAAAAGGCAGTGCAAAATACGCAGCCTAGATAAAATGACCTCATGAAGGGAGGGCTGACAGGAGTTTGTCCAAGCCACAGGGAGAAGCTTAATAACCCAGAGCTTATTCCACTGAATGGAAAACCAGTGAAGCTAAAGTGACACCACCTCCTGACAGATGGCAACACAGTAATCATTAGAGGGAATTTATGAACCAATGGGCAGAGGTAAAATTACTGCACACTTGGCACCAGTATCAGTAGCTTTGTTTCCTGCCACACCGACATGGGCACGAACCCACATGAACATCTCAGTGGATCTATCACGAGTGATCAAATGACAGTTTTCCTGGAACGATTGCACTAAGGGATGGGTGGTGTACAGCCCACAGAGGCTTTCAAGGGTGCCGACAGTGTCTGACACATCTAAAAAGCCTGTGTCGCCAAATGTATTCAGTGGCCTGATACAGGGTGAAAACTACGCTGTAAATACTGAGCAGTGCACCAGAAGCCAATAACTAAAGACGTTGCCACCAATGACAATGGTGTACCCAACACCACGGTCAATCTGAGAACCATCAGTATACACAAAGGTACAGTCACTGAGGAAGGAATACTTAGGAACACAATCTTCAGGAATAAAGGTGATTGACAAGGGAGAGGACACTTGGGCCTTGAAAACTCAGTCTTTGGTATCCTGCGCACTCTCTACACACGGGACGTCCATGGCAGCCTGAACTATTTCCTTGAGGAATTTTTCAGGCATGGAGCAGGTGTCTTAGGTTTTCTCCAAATCATAAAACATGGCCATAATCTGGGATTTCTGCAGGAAACCATTCATAACATGGGTGGACGTAGTGACGAGATGGTGAATTGCAGAACAGCGTCCTCGATATCCACACTGTGCAGTGGTTAGTAAATTGCGAGACTCGAGCCAACATCCCACCCAGGCATAAAACATATGCTGCATCACCTTGCAAACGAATCTGGCAAGAGAAATTGGGTGATAACTAGAAAGTATGCGTTTGTCCTTACCGGGCTTAGGTATGGGTATGACAATGGCTTCCCACCAGTGACTGGGAAACGTGCATTCTGGTTGTCCACAAGAGAGTATTGCTCTCTCATATCATAGGCAGTACTGGGCCTCACAATTCAGAGATGGGAAGGGTATCACTTGAGCCACCTCCATTCATTTCTGATGGAAGACGGCCGGGCGACAGTGGGAAGAGCTTGAAATTTCCGCAAAATGATGACCTAAGGTGTTTGACATGCATTGTCTAGACGAAGAGCAGGGAACAGAACGTTCTGCGGTGATACGGATAATGTTTGTAAGATATTCTACCTGGCATCACAATTCGGGAAGTGTTGATCATTGTAAGGACAATCACGATGAGGATAAAAGTCAAGGGGTTTCACCTCTGTGCTCTGGTGGCACGGAGGCTGGCCAGGTGAAGGTAGTACATGATGACACCATCGAAGAGTATCTCCGAGTCAGTTTAGGAGAAGACCGTTTGCCTTTGTTGGATTTCTTGAGCCTTTCCAGTTGGCAGAGGATGTCTTAGATGTTGGTTGACTGAAAGGAGATAGGAAGTCTTCATGGGAGTATTTCATCTGTCCTTTCCAGCAGGTCAGTTATGTATCTGGTGACATCTCCCGTTGTGGCGAGGGTGTGATGGCTTGTTGCACAGCTGGACAAGGGGATGGTGATACTACCATGACAATGGGAGATTTCACAATCTCTGAGATGTATTTGAGCTCACATGTCTGCACGGCCATGTCCTTCATGGAGCAAGATGAAGCAAGAACCACATTATTAGTGCCTGACAGTAGGACACAGGGGTTTTAACTAGCCAGAAACTTGCGAGTGACCGGGTAAGGAACTTTTTCCTTTACCCAGATCTCCTAGACAGCTGCTCATCAAAACATAACAGATAATTACAACAGGAGGTGGCATGATAACCATTGCAGTAGATGCAGCAGCAAGGTGGTTAGCTTCCCTACATCAAGTTACACAGTTGGCCGCGTGACAACAAGACTATAAAGTGTGGTTGAAATGATGACACTGGGAGCAACACTTCAGGTTCATAATGTACAGTCAGACTGTGATAACATCATAGCCTGCTTTGATCCTGGACAGATTCTCCCACTGTAACAAAGATGATAAAAATAGTGCTTGTGGGCACTAAGGAGGCATCTACCTTTTTAGTCACCCGATGGACTGCAATGCCACACTGATCAGACATACATTTGGATTTAGGCCTCTGTTAGACTATTGAGCAGCACTGTGATGCAGCTGGGAGGGTCTTTGAATTGGGAGCTTCATTCCATTTATGTTTGGTAGACGTGGACTGCAAAGATGATAATTGGCTCACTTCGACGAAATCTCCCATGACTGCCAACATGTCTGATGGCTTGCTCCTTCCAACTGGGTGCCCCTTTCAAATGGGCACACGGCAGCCTTAGGTGATTGGTCCCTGTGCCAGGTGTTTGGTACATGTGACTTAGGAGTGAACAATCAGCAATTTAGGAAGGTAGCAGTTCAGGCAATCGCCCCTCTCTGGGCCTGGCCTGCACCAGGTGGTACATACAAACATTACCAGTTGGCCCAAGGCTGAGAATTACATGTTACCCAGTCACCTACAACATTTTAGATGCATTTACTGGCCTTCACGTGGACAAAGGGAGGAAGAAGGACAAAGAGGAGCCTTAAATATTGAAGAGGAAGAATGATAGGAGAAGGTGAATGAAGGAAGGAAAATGCGCATGAAAACCAGTGGTGAGACTGTGTATGTCAGCTATGGACAGTGTGCAACATTCCCAAAAAAAAAAACCACCAGACATGTTCTGCAAGGAAAGGGAAAAATGATACTAACATGACAGACATGCAGCACAAAAGGGAAAAGATGCTGCAAAGGCTGGGAGCCTGTGGTAGCCAAGCATGAACCCACCAAAGAGCACCGAGTCCCTGGAGGTTCTGAGCTCAAGGTTGATGTGTAAGGTGGGCATTGTGTTGTGAGCAGAGAATACTGTTAATGGATGTGACAGGAGTTGCTAGTAAACAAAATGCACAGCACACATCTTCAGCATTGGCAGTGTTGTGATATTTTTAGTGCAATACAGATACTGAGCTAATCTGGCATGAAAGCAAATGGAATGCAATAACTCTCAAATGAGTTACTGGAGAGTGCAGACCCCTTATGCCAAAATACTGAAAAGGTAACCCTAAATAACCTCTGAAAGCTGGTTGGCGGAAGACTGTTTCACTGTACATGTGGAGTGCTGCTGGATCTGTCTTACAACGGATTTAAACTGGAGTCAGTCAGTCTGTCCTGTTCTGACGATCTTTCTTCATCTTTTTCTATGCGCATCTTCTCATATGTCGTCCATCACTCCAATTCTTTGTTATAGACTATCCCCACACAGTATACATCAGAGGCAATACTACTAACTGAAGAAGTGAAATCGATGGATGGATGGATTGATGGATGGATAGATCAGTGAATAACTGACTTTCTTGCATCATCAGCAGAGTGGCAGCAGCTCTAACAGATGCAAGAGCTGGGAGATCCCGATGCTGTACATTAGCCACTCTTCCTTTCGCTGCCCCATTCAGCCGCTGATTGATACAGGTGCGGTATGGTACATATGCGTGTTCGTGGGCGCAACCACAGGTGCGCAACCACATGAAAAAAATGTGGAAGTCGGGAGATGTTTAAAAACTCAAAACACAACTGAAACAAGAGGAAAACTAGGAGACACAGGGGTGTATGTGGCTGGCTGACCATTTACAATATACACTGTAAAAGTATTTTAGGTGAGAGGTCCTTGAGGAGCAGAAGTTGGTCATATAGTAATTTAATAAAGCAAGTCAATTTTGTAACTCCCCATGAAGGCTCTACAAGTTATTCATCCAAAGAATGATGATGTCAGATTTTATTTGGTGAGGGGGGGGGGGGGGGGGGGCGCTTATGAAACAGTCTGGCTTCCAAGTATTCCGTAACCCCCTTGATGTTCACATGGATGTTTGAACACAAGAATTAAGATTTAAAGCGGTTTCTGGGTGTTACAGTAAAATATAGTCTGGGTATTACTGAGCTAACAAATAACATGGGGATTCTAGTAGCAGTCAAAAGACATTTGTGTCGCAGGACCAACAGCAACAAAAGAAACTGGATTATGATCAAATGGCTGTTAACTTAGTGGGGAATAGAAAATGCAATGTTTTAAAGCTGCCACAATGTCCCTTGGGTGACACTTTTGGTTGGCTAAGTCAGAGAAGGAGGCAGCAACAATGAAATTAGCATGTTTAACTGTGCTACCAGCATTGAGGCTCTTATCTGCAAGTAGGATTCATCATGTTCACTTAGTTAGACTCCCCTCTCACTGCACCTGTAGGATCCAGCCACTGGATAAAATGTTTATGGGACTGCTGAAGACCTATTACAGTGAAGAAATGTGGCAATGACTGAGGATGCAATATAACACTAGGACCGGACCAACTAATGTTGCAAAACTCTGGTCAAGCCTATATGAAAGTTCAGGATTACTTATTCCTGATGTGGAATAGGTGCTTCTGGATGCCATGGCGAACAGAGGTTTTTGCCAATCGCAGACGGTGGCTCATGATGGTACTAACACTGATCTGATCCAAAGCAACACACACTGTGCGTCTGCTTTTTGGTGGCTAGCTGATATGGTAAAGATTGCCTGTCTTGCTATTTGAAGGTGGAGCTCACTATCAATAGCATTATGACAGAATTGACCATGGTCCTTTGTAACATACCACCAATTCAGCTCTGTCAGGGGCTACGACAGTCCTGCACTCAGTCTGCAGATTCTCTGACTTGCGCCTTACGGTGGTGTTTCCTGGGTTATGCTTAATATGTCAGGGGACCACTACACACAGCAGGTGCCTACTCGGATAGTGGGGGCTGTGTTGTGGTGAATGGCTGTCTTACTATATTAGAGGGTCTTAGTAAGCTACAGAATGGTTGACAATTTAAAACAGTGCAGGGCACAAACAGGATGAAGGTAGTTTTAGATGCAGTTGGTATTGTAACTGTAAATTATTGTAGCTGTGTTGGGAAAGATCCAGAACACCAATCGCTAATAGAAAGCACTGAAGCTTACATACCTTGTTTAACCAACCACCTGAATGAGTTGCTGAACAGCTCCAAGAAGAGCTTAGCCATTCCAAATAGGTACCCCAGTCATACAAACACAGTTGATGATGACTTCAATCTAGCCTCCATATGTTGGCTAAAATACATGTCGCAAGTCGATTTTAGGTATGTCATCTGACATCATACCAAAAGCTTTCTCAGAGAAGTATTTACAGCAATAATTATTAGTGCAGGTGCCCACATTAATTGTAAATTATTGCAAAAGCATTGTTGACTACTTAGCAACAAATAATAATGAGCAAATAGGGATCATTACGATGGATACACGGGTTAGTGTCCACACGCTTATTGTAGCGAGACTAAATGTTGTAAGATCCAAACACACAAAAATAAACGTAAAGTATACATATAGAAACACAGTTAAAAATGCACTTGACACCTTTTTCAGAGGCAGCCTCAACTCCATCTGATCTGACTATGTAGGCCTAGACCAGAGATCATGGATACAAATGAATGGAAACAATGGCAGTTGAGAGCTATGTACAAAATAATAAGAGGTCCCACATAGTACACAAAACAGATTGGAACACTATTACAGAAGCTATGAAGAAATGAATGCCAAATGTAAAACAATGTAAAATCCCAGTGTAAGAGGCTTTTAGTAAGTTCCACAATGAAACTGGCCTTAAAACTAGAAGAATCGATAGAGATCTTGGTCGTATGTAAGGTACAACACCAACAAGGAATCAATACCTTCACTGTGCGATAACAATAGTGTTGTTACTGATGAAGTGAGACTGAAGCTGAGTTACAGAAAGCATAGTTTGCTTTGCTGAAAGAATTTCAAAAACCAAGAATATATTCTAGTATTCAAATCAAGAATGAATGCGAACATGACTAACTTGGTAGCAGGTTTTCTCCATGTTGAGAAGCAGCTTACATTACTTAATAAAGAATGCTTCTGGTCGGGATTGTATGCCACTCAGGTTTGTTTCAGAGTATGCTTACACAGTAACTCCATAATTAGACGAATGGAGAAACTGGTAGAAGCCGACGTCGGGGAAGATCAGTTTGAATTCCGTAGAAATATTGGAACACGTGAGGCAATACTGACCTTACGACTTATCTTAGAAGAAAGATTAAGGAAACGCAAACCTACATTTCTAGCATTTGTAGACTTCGAGAAAGCTTTTGACAATGTTGACTGGAATACTCTCTTTCAAATTCTAAAGGTGGCAGGGGTAAAATACTGGGAGCAACAGGCTATTTACAATTTGTACAGAAATCAGATAGCAGGTATTAGAGTCGAGGTACATGGAAGGGAAGCAATGGTTGGGAAGGGAGTGAGACAGGGTTGTAGCCTCTCCCTAATGTTATTCAATCTGTATATTGAGAAAGCAGTAAAGGAAACAAAAGAAAAATTCGGAGTAGGTATTAAAATCCATGGAGAAGAAATAAAAGTGCTGAGGTTCGCCGATGACATTGTAATTCTGTCAGACACATCAAAGGACCTGGAAGAGCAGCTGAACGGAATGGACAGTGTCTTGAAAGGGGGATATAAGATGAACATCAACAAAAGCAAAACAAGGATAATGGAATGTAGTCTAATTAAGTCGGGTGATGCTGAGGGAATTAGATTAGGAAATGAGACACAAAGTAGTGAAAGAGTTTTGCTATTTGGGGAGCAAAATTACTGATGATGGCCGAAGTAGAGAAGATTATAAAATGTAAACTGGCAATGGCAAGAAGAGAAATTTGTTAACATCGAGTGTAGATTTAAGTGTCATGAAGTCGTTTCTGTAAGTATTTGTATGGAGTGTAGCCATGTATGGAAGTGAAACATGGACGATAAATAGTTTGGACAGGAAGAGAATAGAAGCTTTCAAAATGTGGTGCTACAGAAGAATGCTGAAGATTAGATGGGTAGATCACATAACTAATGAATAGGTATTGAATAGAATTGGGGAGAAGAGGAGTTTGTGGCACAACTTGACAATAAGAAGGGACTGTTGGTAGGACATGTTCTGTGGCAACACGGGATCACAAATTTACAATTTTTACCCTCCATGCTGTCCTCCAATGTTAGAGGGAGACCAAGAGATGAATACACTGAGCAGATTCAGAAGGATTTAGGTTGCAGTAGGTACTGGCAGATGAAGAAACTTGCACAGTATAGGGTAGCTTGGAGAGCTGCATCAAACCAGACTCAATACTGAAGACAACAACAACATCATCAACACACCAATTTGCTCTGGGAAAACAATCTGTTGATACACAGTCAGCATGGATTCAGAAAATGTTTTTCTCGTTAAGCAAGGCAACACATCCACACTTTAGTTCCATAATGTAACAATTGAGACTGACAGGGGGATCCAAAGTGGTGTCATATTTTTAGTCTTCCAGACGGCTTTCGACACTATTCCTTAGACACAACTTCTAATAAAATTGCATAGTTATGTGTCAAATCTTAGTTATGCACTGGATTCATGATTTCCTGTCAGAAAGGTCATAGACCATAATAATTTATGGTGAGCCACTGGACTGTTATAGGCCCTCTGCTCTTCCTGATTTACACAAATGATTTAGGAAACAATCTGAGCAGTCCTCTTAGATTGTTAGCAGATGATCCTTTCATTTACCATCTAGCACAGTTGTCAGATGATCAATACGAATTGCAAAATGATTTATACGATATTTGTATGGTGTGAAGAGTGGCAATTGTGTCTCAATAAGGAGAAATGAGAACATCCACAAGAGTACAAGGGGATACCTGCTAAATTTCTGTTTCACAATATCTCAATCTAAAGGCTATCAATTAAGCTTAATACATAGAAATTACAATTTCAGACAAATTAAATTGGAATGATCATATAGGCATCGTTGTGAGAAAACCTAACCAATGACTGCACTTTATTGACGGTACACTTTGAGAGGACTACAGGTCTACAAGAAAGAGTGCATATAATCAAGATTGTCCACCGTCATCTGAAGTATTGCTGTGCTTTATGAGATCTGCATCAGATATTATTGACAGACTAAAACAATCAGTTCATAGAAGGGCCACTCAATTAGTATTATCCTGAACTAGGGGGAGACAGGGTCATGGATATAATAAGCGAATTTGTGTGGCGATCATTAAAACCAAGGTCGTCTTCATTTCAGTGAGATCTTCTGATGAAACTTCAATCACCAGTTTTCTCCTAGTGTGAAAATATTTTGTTGGCACCAACCTACATAGGTTGAAATGATGATGCCCACCACCACCACCACCACCACCACCACCACCACCAATTAAAGTAGAGCTCACATGGTGTGACTAAAGTGTTCATTTTTCCCCATGCTGTCCGTGAGTGGAACGGAAAAGATAGCTTGAAGGTCAGTCAACGATCCCTCTGCACGCACTTTATTCTGAATAGCAGATTAGTCATGTGGATGTACATGGTGTCAAGCATCACAGTACCGATACTGTGTTTGAACATTAATGGCTTGTTTCTCCTACTCGTCCACATCCACTTACATTTTTTTCATGTGGAACAAGCTGGCGTTCATCATACTAAATAGAAATTCAGTCCAGGTCAACATGTATCCTCCAAGAGTTCCTAAATGAAAATATGTTTCTGTGTATTACAGCGTCATTAGCAGATGGTACTCTAGGTAAAGTGACCAAAAGGCAAAGCAGCTGAACATAATGCATATAAGTGTAGAAGAACATAAAGTTATCGTATTTGCTGAGGGTTTGATAGTTCTAATAAAAGTTGAAAACAACGAGAAGCTGCAACAGGTTGTTAACTGCTCCACGAGTCAGATCAGCAGTCTGGCAGACCACATCCACCAATAAGACTGTGGCTTATGTGGGTTCTTCTGTTGTTGTGTACTAACATTTACTGCAACTGTGTTTTCCTTAAGGGTGATAAATTGGAGAGTAGGCCTGTTACAAAACGCAGTGGTGTTTGACTGTGAGAGGCTATGAAAGTGCTTCCCACAGGTACACTTATTACGTTTAATCCACCACAGAAAATCTTGCTGAGTTCTGTCACCAAGGATGCAGTCTCTAGAAACAATTCACATGTGTGGCACTAAACTAATGAATTATGTGCAGTGCCACTGCTGCAGAGAGATCCTATATATGCTGCTGTAAAAATTTTCAACCTCCTTCCCATGGAGCTGAAAACCACCTGTAGTTTTCTCATACTGCTCAGTTTTGAATAGTTATTTACTATTCCATAACTGTATCTTTAATGACTGTTGTACAATGTGTTTATAAACTACTTGTCCAACATAAGATATACCTAATAAGTTTCATAACTGACAAAAGGTTAATAAAAGTATTTCAGGGGGCAATGCAGCTTCACATGTGCACGTGTCAACCTAAACGGACCCTACACGTGGTCTCCGGGTGTTACTAAAAAACCGACACAACTAGCTAACCTGACTACATGAGAAGTACATACCAGTCAGGGAAGGAATGACTCATCATCACATCAAAAGCTCTTTACCAGGGCCTAACATCTACAGAAGTGAGACCAAGTACTAAAACATGCCAACTCTACAATGAAGGCATTAGTTGAACCAACCAAATTCTAGGGAAGATACTGTTTAAGCATGTTATCAACATGGTTGTCCAACAGCAAAGCCAAACTAATCATGGAGATCAGCTACATACAAGAGGAACGTGGCTAGCAAGCATCAATGTGCAGTAGCGCGTGTGACAAGAAATATCTGTAGAGGTTGTAGGTGAGCAGCTGTGCATTGTGTAAATGACAAAATTCACCGGAAATCCTCAGACTGTGACAAAGGATGAAAAGGAATAAATAAAGAGCTTCTACTACACAAAATTAATGCAGCATTAGACAAAATAGAGACTAACATTGACAATGCACCTCAAATAACCGCAGATAATGGAACTTTCAGGACAGTCAAAAATGGGCACAGGGTATTCACCTTGGTTGGGTTCAAACAGCTCGAACATTTCAGAAACATTAAACCAAACAGGGCAAAGTAGACATGTGTGTTAGCCAGATGTAATGTTAAGCAAATATCTGGGTCATTTGTTTAACAAAAATTTATTCCAATTCTGAAGAATTTAAACCACCTTCATAAACAAATTTTGGTTTTGTGGAAAAAAAAAAAAAAAAAAAAAAAAAAAAAGCAGGATTGAAAATAAAATACTTCCAACATATGCCAGAGAGAGTGCAAAACCAATGGCCAGGTATTCCAAAGCTGAAGTCATGTAGCTGAAGCTGTAATATGTGAAGTTATGATACAGTAAACTAAATGAATTTTGGAAGTTGGCCACTCAGAAACTGAAATTGTCAGAAATGAGTCAGAACACAACCTAGTGCAAACCTGTCACTGTAGTGAGTTAGGATTTATAGAGGAAGGAGAAATGGAAACATGAATACATTTTAATGCTTTTCATGCGAGGAAGACGGGAGCTATCACAGAAAATCTACATCCTTGCATTTTGAATATTTCCTGTAGATCATTTCCATATTGCCATTGCTGTAAACAATCAATGCAATCCCACCAAAGGCCAGGCACTATTAAATTTCAGAATTCAGGAGAGTATGTACAAGCAGAGTGTATTCATTTTAGCATCACTTGACATCAGTTTAGTTCTCAGAGTTGGCTGATTCTGAATAGCTTTGTAAACGCATTCTCTTGCACTTCCTTCCACTAGTCAGACAGAAACGAACAGAAGAGGAGATAGTTTCAGGATTCATCAAGGGAGACAATTAGGGTGCTCCATTCATAAATATGAGCTTGGGAACTGCATCTTCAAGGAAGTCTGAGGAAATGCTGGTCTGCAGGAGAATAATAATGATTAAGATGCTGTGACTAGTACTCAAAATATGATTCAATCATTAGTGGACATGCCTGAAGGTAAATGGGAGGAACAGGTAAAAATACAAGGGTGTTATGTTGATCTGTTCTAAAAACACCTGGTCTGATCAGATGATGCGCTTGTGAAACTCCAGTTAAGAATCATGAGTCATTCCATAGCAAATTGTACC
This sequence comes from Schistocerca americana, assembly GCF_021461395.2. Classification (NCBI taxonomy): domain Eukaryota; kingdom Metazoa; phylum Arthropoda; class Insecta; order Orthoptera; family Acrididae; genus Schistocerca; species Schistocerca americana. The sequence continues at coordinate 913,047 of NW_025725994.1, read as the reverse complement.
CAGTATCCTTGCCCTAGAAAGTAGTAGTTAATAAAGCAATTAAGAATATGTAGGAGAATCAGATAATTTATAACTCAGGTAGGGAAGGTTCTATTCCAATCCCCACTGTAACAAAAGATGGCAGTGTCATTTACTAACTGATGCTCATGATGAAATGATGCAGTTTACTGTACAATGTGACCAACTGGAAGATGAAGGCATAGCAGGCAGAACACAGGCTTTCTGTGGAGTGGAAGGTGTTACCAGTTTAAAAGAATGGCCTTTGGTCTGTCAGTATCATCAGTGGCCTTTATGACAGCACTTAACGAAGTTCAAAGAGAAGAATTATTGACACACTTAGTCCGCAGCTCGTGGTCGTGCGGTAGCGTTCTCGCTTCCCGGCAGGGTCAGTGATTTTCTCTGCCTCGTGATGACTGGGTGTTCTGTGATGTCCTTAGGTTAGTTAGGTTTAAGTAGTTCTAAGTTCTAGGGGACTGATGACCATAGATGTTAAGTCCCATAGTGCTCAGAGCCATTCAAACCATTGACACACCTAACATTATGTAGGCAGTATACAAATTAGTACTGCCTTTAGAGAGCACATTTAGACATTCTGTGCCATGTAATTGAAGGGTTTAGTGGAGCAAGAGTCACATTAAGGATGGATAAATAAGAATTTGCCAAATTGCAAAACAATTTCCCTGGGCATGTCATTTCTTTGTGTGGAATCATATCTGATCTGATGAAAATGAAACCAGTGAGAAATTTTCCTGCACAAATATGCTGTAGACAACTGAAAAATCTCTCATTTCATTTCATGCAATTTCTATCACAGTATTCATCCTTGATTTTTTTTATCTTCACAAGTCCATCTCCATCTGAAAATGGAATAAGGAATATCAAGAAGCATTTGAGTTAATTAAAAACCAGCTGCATGAGGCACCAGTACTTCATCATCCTGATTTCAGAAGAAATTTCTACATCGGTACTGATTCCATTTATTCCTACTGGTTGCTTAGTACATTTAATCCACCACAGGAAATGAATATGAGTATAGCAATCTCTCTAAATAGGCACATTGAAAGTATTTAGAAACATTCTAGAGAACTACTCAAGCTCTTTGCCTTCTATCCAATCGTAAAGTTACTGAATCACAGTAATAGAGATGAACAGTGAAAGAATGGAAGTGTGCAAACATGTCTAACTTCCCCTACACTGCAAGTCAATGGGAGTAAACTGCTAAATCAAACCTACTGCAGCTCACTATCTTGGTAATGACCCGATCAGATCCCCCAACATAATTACAAGTAAATCACAGAGGAACAACTTATGGAAACAGCTGTCTCATGCTTTTGATGGTATTTGTGGGTCTTTGGATTGTGGTAGTCCACACTCACATGCTCCGAGTCCTGTATCCACTAACAGAAGTTCATATTCAAACAACAACAGTTAACAGACACTTTGTATACTTGGTCCCCTGTATTGCAGTGATCAGTATCAGAAGAAGAATGGAACATGTGTTTAAGTAAAGATATGACATAGGAGAATCAAGAACCTTCCACAGCTGGGAACTGCTTCTAACTTTAGCCATAAATTAATGGATTGAGTTAATGATTTATGACCACCCAACAACCATGTACACAAACAAGATCTACACTAATCAATGTTCATGTACCCAAAATTCTTACACATTAAGTAAGAAATGTGCATGGAGTGGACATGCATGGACACATGCATCTGATGGAGAAAAATCTGTAGCCAATGGCTAGTGTAATAAAAAACAGAAGAGCCCCAATGAAGATGCACTATATTAATAACAAGGCTTTTTGACATAATAAGTCACTTTACAATCAGACAGTATTGCGAAACTAAACATCACTTATTAAACTAATGTTATTCCAGTAACTGACCTTCAAGTTAACTCTTACACTGTGGTACGGGAGATTCAGTTGTATATCCTGGAACCCAGTACCAGTCGCAAGTTGCCTAATTAAAGCCTTCCAGGAACTAGAAAAAATATTTTGCTTAATTATTGATGGACTTTAACACAACAAGACATTTTTGATGTTAGATTATACGTCTTAGCGAGTAGATATTGGCCAGTAGTACAGTGGGAAACTGTGTGCTTGTCAAGGCAGTGTAACTTTATTTGTTGAGTATTTCAGGATGAGTGCACTTACAGACTTCTGACGACTTCACGCATTTAAGGAAGAAAACGTCAAGCAAATGTTTGCAATTATGCTTTAAGTGAAACATTGAGCTCATTAACTTATTTGCATACCAGTCAGAAGATTAACTCTTGTGTATAAAATGGCATCATAGTCTGAACAATTGGCAATTTGTTGATACCTTTACAAAATCTGGATGGTAAGGTACTAAATTTTCACATATGAACAACAGGAACATGCAAATATCACTATAATTTGTGTACATATGATTATCACAACAGGGATATTATGAATACAAAGACATTATTGCAGTAACTTGTGAACCACAAAAAAGTTTGTTGTAACAGTAAGTGTGCCATATATACATTCTTGCTGACAGCACATGCACTCAGAATATATTTATGAACAAACTATTGTAATATTACCTGTTGTGTTTCAGTCACATTCTTCACCACTGTAATACTGAATTTACAAGGGAAACATGGAAGTTGATAACTGAAAACTCCAAACTGAGGTGATATTACTACAAAAGATATCTAAACTGAGAATCATATGGACTTCACCAAATAATGATGTTTTTGTATTATTGCATATTTATATTGATTAGGTGAGACTAAAGCAAAGCTTCTTAAATGCAAGATTTTTGTGACTATTGAGCCTACACTCAACACATGCCATCCACCTGCTCACTAATAATTCCAGAGTGTTTCACAATTCCTATTACAGAGAGGTTCTTGAGCAAACTTTATCCACCAGGTTTCATTAATGAACCCATGTCTGGAAACATACAAAGTCCCTTCTATAACTCTTATACACCTGTAATAGGAATTCTGACGTGCCTTGGGTACAGCAAGAGGAATCTGTGGCAGTTTTACAACAGATTGCATGTTTTACATTAAATGCATGTAACACCAATGAAAATATCCCAGAAGCATAAGGCATTTAAGACTAAATAAATAAATGACCAAAATAGCGACTTTACCATTTCTATTATCCATTTCATTCTGAAGTTATGTGATCCTGCCTAACCACACCAGGTCTCACTGGATGTGTCTTAAAACATCTGGAAGGGAATTCCACATCTGAAGTGCTGGGTTAACACTGGAAACTTGCACAATATTTATTTTAAGCTGGCTCCTTCCACACCAGACAATTGTGAAATCCACAACCACTTAACATCACTTTCTGACCAATATGAAGTGCTGTGAGTAGCTACAGTGTCGACACGTGATGGAGATTCCACAACTTTTAGTTGACGACACTCGTGAGCTACCCTTAATACATTTGTGCTCTGGCTTTTACAATGCTGATGCACATTTTTGGGAAGGGAGGCATGCAAATGGCTGGAAAAAGTGTGATGCTCAGCAAGTAGGGCTTCTGATGTGAGACAGTTTGGTGCCTTCCCCAAGTGATAGGCTGCAGTTAAAGGTACTTCAGGAATCTGACAATGCTAGCAGGACCTTGTGTCATCTTCCCATTAGCAGCCTTGGAGAACATTCACCCATGATGACAATTATCTGTCTCCCAGTAGTGGACACCAAAATACAAATGATAGGAGCAGAGCAGACATCCACGAGGTCTGGGATGAGAGACATCACTCTGAACATAGTAGCATCTGGGAAACTGTTTAGCAAGAAGATACTCTCTTGTGAGGAGATACAGCAGTACCTCATACTTTCAACACTGCTCCATCACGAAGTCCTGTCCTCATTTCTATTTCAGTCTTCTCCAAACATCTGGCACCTCCAAATTACTTTTGTGTCCATCAGGGATGTCCAGTCTTTTGCACAACTTCACGGAAATTTAATAATGCTCCACCACAGCATGGTCATCACTCTGTTCTGATACAAGTATTGCTAAAGATTTCTCCAGACACTTTGAGGAGATACTAGATTGTATCACAACTGCTTCCTCTTCATCTTGTTCTTGTTCTTCAATACATGAGCATGTCCTCCTTCCATCAGAGAGAAGATTAAATAAAGAAAATGAAAGACACCCTCTGGCCTCGCAACCTAATACCATTGGGGTCGAAAAGATCAAGAGTTGGTCAAGTGAGACCGACAGGAAAGAAAACAGAATATGTCTGACAAGTAAGTGGAAGTAATGTCAGACATTTCTAGAAAGGTGATAGTGAGACACACATGATTGTTCTGTTTATGGCAAGTGGTATTTGACCACATTTAAAACCAAAGATCATGTCAAATTTAATACTGTGAGATTCACATGTTTATGCTGAGCCAACAAGTTGGCAATACCATGTTTCCTAACATTGCATGTACATTGTTTGGTCATGGTACAATTAACAATGGGTAAATATACAGAAGTGTAACATTAAATTATTCAAAAATATAACAGCACTTTATGCACTGATGTATGCTGTTAGATATTCCTTCCAAGTAACTGGTACCTTGCTGATATTAAATTGTTTGAAATTTTATTTTTACAACACAGACACATTAATGAAATTTAACATCTAACAAGCATCTGTAGTCAGTACAGGCTACACCTCAGCTAACATTAAATAATAAGTGTTAAAAGGAATTATTAGCACCTATTACAATTTAAATAACTATGCAGCTTGTGTGAGCTGATCATAATACACAAAATAGTATGTCCTACATTACTAAATTGGAACATTGGATTGTCTAAAATGCTCAATTAATTGTATGAGGGATATACAGTAAGTAATGCAACAATTTTTCAGAAAGCAGGTTGGTTCTATTCAGGATTCCGTAACACCATATTATTTCCTATCATCTTTGATACAAAACCCGAGTTTTCAACATAATTTCTGTTCAATTTGATGGCCTTATGCCACCTTTCTGGGAGGCCTTGTATACCTGTGCGACACCAATCTACTGATTGACATTGGTGCCATCTTGTTGCTTCAACAACTACCCTATCATCCACACACTGCTTTCTGTAGAGAGCGTCCTTCAATGGATAGTTCTTCCTTGTCCACACAACAGTCTGGATATCGCACCTTCTGGCTTTTGTTTCTTTGTCCCAATGAAGTATGTGTGCTCCTCTAACGTGTGCAGACTTGGTGCAGTGTTGCCATGCCATGGAGAAGGAAAAGTTCATTTCAATTTTTGTGGTGATCTACATGCTGAAGTTATTTGTCAACTGCCTGATGGTAGTGCAGAACACTACATTATGATGGAGGTAAGCACAAAGAATAACAACTTCAAAATTTCAGAAGACCACCACCATGACTTCATTGGTTGAGGATGCAGCTTTGAACTTTTTCTTCAGAAGAGGTGATGTGGCACTACTCTGTGGATTGCTGTTTTGTTTCTCAGTTCAAAGTGTTTCACCGTCTGACAAATTCAACAAAAATTATCACTATAACCCTCCTAATGCACAGTCTGTTTGGCACAGATGGTCGTTCGTTGGTCTTTACCATCTCTAGTTTGCCGGAACAGAGCAGGGCACATCTTTGATTACCCTAACTGGTGGACAACTGTGTCTGCACTAACAACAGAGATGTCCAGCTGAGAAACAAGATTGTTCCATCCATTGTGATTGCCAGATCACCATCAGAGTGTTTGCATGTTCCGACACAGCAGAGTCACAACTGCAAGTGCCTATGAATAACTGTGATGGTCTGCTTTTGCACTGAAAACTCAACAGGTCCCTGCTTGGAACATACCTCTGTTACAAACAATTTTTAAGGCACAATTAGTGCTGCCACTTAATGGAACTTTGTGGAATATTCCTACTTCAGCTCCTATAGTTTCATCATATCCAAAGACGTTTTGTGCACATTTTTTTGAACTGGAATAGAAACATGAATAGAAATATGTTCCATTACTTAGTGAATGCCCCTCCTACATTGGGTTACAAATGCAGACTGTCATACAGAAAAGCATCATACGGAAATATCAAAGTTGAGAGAAACTAGAATTTTAGGGAAACATACTGCTATTGTGGTAATGGTATGAAAATGCGCAGATAACAATTTAATCAACACAAAATATGTTAATTGCCTGTATACACAGGTTACCTAACACATGGTAAATATAACATTCCACAAATTCCTCTGAGTTTCTAAATTATGCTAAAGTAAGTTTTCTATGAATAAATAAAATTTAAAAACTAATAACAATCATATTTACAATGTCATTAACAAACTCCCATACCTTCTTGACCAGCAGTTATGGTAGCTACATTTAACAAGTTTGATTATATGCACGTCCGCAGCCTCCAAATATGATAATCATTTTGTAAAAGAAAACATCGTCCACTGTAGACTGCACTGGAAAATATGCACCATGTTCCATGAAATGTGATATACAGATAATGAACAGCCCACACACACAGGCACACATGAACAACAGTATGTTCTGTATCAAATACAAAGGAAGGAGCAGTACAGTATGTGAAAATATCCATACCTAGTATAATTTAAGAATGAAGATCCTGTCCTTTCACCTCAGAACCATACTGGATCATGTGTAAACTACAACTAATCGAATCTACCAGTAACATCAACACACAGAATGAGGGATTAATCAGCTCTTCCAATTTCCACCACAGACACATTAAAAAACAATATACAAGTCTTCCGATACTGTATGCCAAGGCACATTACATAGTTTTCTGCTGTGCCAATTAGTGTCAGTTGAATCTTACATTCTAAAATAGACCAAAATGGTATAAACACTGTTACTGGAATGTTAGCAACAACTGTATGCAGTGAGACGACTGATCATATCCAGTCACTCACGATTGCCATCTCATACTTTAGTATTATAAAATATGCATCATATTAGTATAGTAAAGTGCTCTGTCAATCTTGAAAGATTGCAGCTTAGTAGTGTTGGAATTGTAATACATTTATATCGGATATCGAGTATGTTCGAGAAATATCGATAGTGGTGACAGATGTTTGTGTATATATGTGTGTGTGTTGAGGCGCATTAGTCAGTCTTCGTGCGCCTATTTTAATAAAGTCAACATGTGTATATTTTAAATAAAGTGTTTTAAAAGTAAAAGTGAGAACTTGATTTGAAACATGGTAGCAGAGCGTGGTTCTTGAAAAGAAAAGTAGAAGTTAAATATTATATTGTGGCCGTCGCGTGTTATTCAGAAAGTTCGACATGGCTGATATAACTATTCCTGTATTTGATGGCGAAGACTATGGGAACTGGAAGCAGCGGATAATCATGTACCTAAAAATGAAGAAATGCTATACAGTGACTACGAGGGCAAAAGTGAGTTCAGACAACGAAACGTGGGATGAAGAGGACTTGAAGGCTATCAACTATATTTATGGTGCAATCACAAATAAGCAACTAGAATTCGTGAGTGACAGAGAAAGTGCTTTCGAGATCATGAAGAAATTTGATGAATTATATTCGAAAGAGTCTACAGCCCTTCAAATATTATGCAGAAACAAGTTGGACAAATTGAGGTTAAGTGATTACAGTGATACGGGGACATTTTTCAGTGCATTTGAAAAAACTGTAAATGAGCTGAAATCTGCAGGCGCCAAAGTAACGGAAAAGGAGAAGTTAAATTATATGCTGCGAACGTTACCAGAGTCAATGAGCTATATTGGGGACTTAGTGGACGTCTTGAAGGAAGAGGAACAGACAGTTGAATACGTTAAAAGTAAGATTCAATTATTGAATGCAAAAACTGGAAATGAAGAGGTAAAATCAAATGCATTTCACACAGAAAGAAAATTGAATTCAAGAAATCAGGAGCAAGTATGTTATCGATGCAGCAAAGCAGGTCACTTCAAACGTGATTGTACCCAGGGAAGAACAAGTAACAGAGGCACATGGCATCGTGGAGTACATTTTCAAAGCAGCGACAGAGGTAATGGAAATATGCAGCGTGGAGGCTATAGCAATGTACAGCGTGGATATTACGGCAACATGCAGCGTGGAGGTTATGGCAGCAGGCAACGTGGTCGAGGAGAGCAGCATGGTTTTAGCAGCGGTCGGCATCACAGCAAGCAAGGTTACCATCAGAGTGATCATGGTATGAGTAGTTTTATAACAGAGGTTAATTCTATGATAGGTCAAAATAGAATAGTAGAGTCAAGTAATAACAATCAAATTCAAATCAATTGGTTATTAGACAGTGGCTGTACTGATCATGTTATTAATAATGAGGAATATTTTTCTAAGAGTATAACTTTAAAACAACCTATAAATGTAAAAATTGCTGATGGAAAAATTTTGCAAGCTACTAAAGTTGGTAATGTAATTAGTAATTTTCCTGTCTATGATCAAATGGTTCCAATTAATATGCGAAATGTTTTCTTTGTAAAAGACATAGACAAAAACTTGATCAGTTATGCTAAAATTACAGATAATCACAAAATTGTATCGGTAGGGAATAATGCAAAAATTTTTGATAAAGCTAATGGATTGATTGCGATTGCATGGAAAGAGGGTCGGTTGTATAAAATGAGTAGTACTATTAATAAAGGAGAAGTTAATGTTAATGTTATGAGTAAAGACAATAATATGACAGCAAAGGAAAAATGGCACCGCATTTTGGGACATGTTAATTTCAATTATCTAAATACTTTATGTAAACATCAATTGTTAGATGGGGTTCCTTCAGAACTAGAATCAGAATTTATGAAATGTAAAATCTGTATCGAAAACAAAATGCATAATGTTCCTTTTAAAAATAATAGAACCAAAGCAAAAGAAATCTTAGAAATTGTTCACACAGATCTAAATGGGCCTCACTCAACTACTGGAATGCATGGGGAAAGATATTTTCTTTCTTTCATTGATGATTACAGTAAGGCAGCTCGTGTTTACACCATAAAATCTAAAGATCAAGTATACAAATGTTTTGTAGAGTATATTAATGAAGTTGAGAATCTCACTGGGAAAACTGTTAAAAAGATAAGATGTGACAATGGGAAGGAATATTTAAATGAAAATGTCTATGAATTTGTGAGACAAAAAGGAATTGTATTGAATGCTTGTCCACCTTATGTGCATGAGCTTAATGGTACTGCTGAAAGGTATAACAGATCCATCATGGACATGTCACGGTGTCTGCTAGCCGAAGCGCGAGTAGACAAGAGATTTTGGCCTGAAGTGGTTTGTGCAGCAGCATACCTCAAAAACAGAACTTTAGCTAACACCATTGAAAAGAAAACTCCTTATGAGATATTACTGGGAAAAAAACCTAATGTTAATCATTTGAAGTTGTATGGGAGTAGAGTTTTTGTAAGAGTACCTGAGCAACTGAGAAAGTCGAAATGGGATAGGAAAGCCGATTTGGGGGTTTTAATGGGTTATTGTGAAGTAGGCTACAGAGTGCTAATAAATAATAAGATAGTTGTTGCTAGACATGTGGACATTGTTGAAAGTGGTGTTAAATGTATTGGGTTTAAAGATTATGATTCAGTAAGTGAATATTCTAGTGATTTTGAACACGAAAGTATAGAAAATGAAACTGAACTAATAGAAAAACAGAAGGAAATTGAGAAAAATGAAAAGCTTTCTGATAATCATGAATCAGAGAAAGTACTTGAGTTGAGGAGATCATCTAGAGAAAGAAAACCAAAAATATTAAGTGATTATGTTTACAGCAATTTTATTTATGTAAACTTTTGCAGTGCAAATAGTCCGGAAAGCTTTGAGGAGGCGATTAACAGTGCCGAATCAAATTATTGGGAAAAAGCGATGAATAAGGAAATTGATTGTTTGAACAAAAACAAAACATGGGAATTAGTAGATAAACCAGTTGATAAAGAAGCCATTGATGTAAAGTGGGTTTTCACAAAGAAATCAGAGGGTGTTTACAAAGCAAGATTAGTTGTCAGGGGGTTTCAACAAAAAGAAATCGTTGAGGATATTTATTCTCCAGTAACCAATATGCAAACATTAAAGATTTTGTTGTCATACTGTTGTCAAGAAGGTTTGGTTATAGAACAAATGGACGTAGAGACTGCGTTTCTAAATTGTAAAGTTTTATCTGAAGTTTATGTAAAGCAGCCAAGAGGATATGATGATGGTACGGGTAGAGTCTGTAAATTGTATAAAGCATTGTATGGTTTGCGAGAAAGCTCACGAGCTTGGTACAATTGTCTTGACGAGTTTTTAAGAAGTTTAGGTTTTAAAAGGAGTAAATATGATTATTGTCTTTATGTATTGAGAGATGGAGATGTCTTGATTTATTTGATTATTTTTGTCGACGATTTGCTCATTTGCTGTGTGAGAAAAGAAAAAATTGTTAAGGTTAAGAACTTATTGTCAAAGCGATTTAATATGAAAGATTTAGGTGAGGTAAAAAGATATCTTGGCATCGATATTAATTATGATTATGAAACAAGAGTTATGAGTTTGAGTCAAGAAAAATACATTGATTCGTTAGCTGCGAAATATAAAATTGAAGATTCGATCTTGTACAAAACTCCAATGGAAGTAAATTTAAAGTTAGAACCAGCGTATGAAGATTGTAATGACGTTAGATATAGAAACTTGATAGGTGCACTCTTGTACATAAGTTCGGGTACTAGACCAGATATTAGCTATAGTGTGAATTACTTGAGCAGATTCCAAAGTTGTTACAGTAGTACTCATTTTAAATATGCTTTGAGAATTTTGAAATATTTATATTTAACTAAAGATTTGAAATTAAACTATTGTAGGAATGAAGGTGCTGAGATATTAGATTGTTTTGTGGATTCAGATTGGGCAGGTGATAGTGTGGATAGAAAGTCAACTTCTGGTTATGTAATTAGATTATTTAGTAATGTTGTATTTTGGAAGTCAAGAAAACAAGCGAGTGTCACAAAGGCTTCAACTTTTGCAGAATATGTAGCATTGTCTGAAGCTGTTAGCGAGGTGAAACTTGTACATGATATTTTAGACATTTTTAATGTTAAATTTGAAAAACCTATTGTCATATATGAAGATAATTCAGGAGCATTAAATATAGCGAAGTTTGGTAATTTCACAAAGAATTCAAAATATATAGAAGTACATTACCATTTTGTGCATGAGTATTATTTACAGGGACTCATTGATATTGTTAAAGTAGATTCGAATGAAAATGTTGCAGATATATTCACAAAATCGTTATGTAAAGAAAAATTCATTAAAATTAGGAATATGTTAAACATCGCGATATAAATGTAAGGAGGCGTGTTGGAATTGTAATACATTTATATCGGATATCGAGTATGTTCGAGAAATATCGATAGTGGTGACAGATGTTTGTGTATATATGTGTGTGTGTTGAGGCGCATTAGTCAGTCTTCGTGCGCCTATTTTAATAAAGTCAACATGTGTATATTTTAAATAAAGTGTTTTAAAAGTAAAAGTGAGAACTTGATTTGAAACAAGTAGAAATGTATGTACATCATGAACTGCTTTTTCAAGTTTTAATGCATGTATCCTTGTAACAAACTACTAACATTCTGATTATTAGGACAATGGCACAATACATTTCAGCCAACACGTGTATCCATTAATTATCTGTGAAGTACAGTTAGAAGAGAAACCTATAACTGAAACTTCTAATAATACTTAGTAATCATTTAGGATATATACTATTGTTACATCTGCATAAGAGAATTTCAGGCATGAGTCACGAGCCACATTATTGTAAAAATATGCTCAAATTATGATGCACAACAAGTATCTTCCATATAAAACATACTCAGTATGTTTAAGGAATCAAACTACAATGTATATAACAACTTCATACTTCTGACTGCTTTGCAAATGGACAAGTATGTTCTGACATTTAGCATTTAGGAGAAGTTTGAAATTATGTTTGAAGTTTTTGGAAATCACAAAGTGCTCTCACTATGAAACATTGGATATTTACAGTATGTATAAATAGCACAACTCTAGCAACACTGCTGCAAGACGTGCATGCACAGTTTCCGACTGTAATACTCGTCCTACAGGGTAAAACTTTTGTTGCAACAAATAAGTACTAAATTATGGCAGGGATTTAAATTCACTCTGCATTTGTATTAAATACTGAAAATCAAAGAAAGCACTTATATAGGCTACATGCAACTGGTACTGTGTGTCATGAACCTGATAAGTTATCTAGTAGTACAGCTGGAACAGAGTTTGGGTAAAGAAACACCTTCTGTCCTTCAGAGTCCTTCAGCATCTCTGATTTATGCTAAGATCTGCCTGCAGTAGTGAATGGTGTATAGTGGAAATGTACCATGTTTACAGATGACACCATCATTGTAACAGAATATCTGTCAAACACAGTCTCCAATAACATTTCACAAAACTTTTGTAACAGGTTCATTAACTCCCTTCCTGCCAATATAAACATGTTAAATTTTATGCAATTTACATGAACTCACAAAAAGCCAGACAAAACACCCAGTGACACTGAATAACCAGCATATTATCAGTTGATACCATCAAGTTATTGGGCATTGACATCCACTGCAAATCATGCAAGTAATGTCACATTTATCACGCTGAGCAGAGTGTCAGCTCAGCAGCTTTTGTTCTCTCATTCTGGATGATGAAGGGGTCAGACAGGTAGCTTATTCTGCTTCTGTGCACTCTATAGTGTCACATAGAAATATGCCCTGGGGGAACTCTTCCTTAATCAAACTGCTGAGAATATTTGCTACTGCTTCTCAACACTTATTTTCTCTAATGTATAGTGTTCCTGGAGACTGGATCCTTTGTGACAGAACTCAGCAGCTCACAGGTGTGGCACTAAACAAAGAATTATGTACACTGTCTCTGCTGCAGCGAGATGCTATGTATGCTGCTGTAAAAATTCTCGACCTCCTTCCCACTGAGCTGAAAATCTTATGGAATAGTAAATATCTATTAAAAACTAAATTACATAACTTTCTCTTGAATCACTATGTTGTAATATATGTTTATAAACTACTTATCCAACATAAGATATACTTTTATTAACCTTCTGTCAGTTATGAAGCTTGTTAGCTATATCAGGGGTCAATGTAGCTTCACAAGTGCATGTGTCAACCTCAAAGGACTCTCCATGTGATCCCTGGGTGGTACTACAAAAAAGAACACAACTGGCTAATCTCCCAACTACATGAGAAGTACATACATCAAGAAAGGAATGACTCATCAAGAGCTCTTTACCTGTGCCAAACATCTACAGAAGTGAGACCAAGTATTAAAACATGTCAACTAAACATTGAAGCATTAGTTGAACCAAAGGCCTAATTCTAGGAAAGATACTGTTTATGCATGTTAACGTGGTTGTCCAACAATGAAGTCATACAAATACGTGCAAGAAGAAAGTGACTAGAAAGTGATGTCATAGTTACAAAGTACCACTGTAACTAATGAAGGGAGCAGTACCCATACATCTTTGAATCTAATATCCCCGACAGCATTAATGTACAGTAGCACACATGGCAAAAAATGTCAATAGAGGTTGTGGGTGAGTGGTAGTGTGCACTGGAGAAAATGAAATCCACCAGCAAGTCATTCACTATGAGGAAGTGTCGACAGAATAAATAGAGGGCTGCTACTGCACAACATTAATGCAGCATTAAGCAAAGTAGAGACTAACATTGATAATGCAACTCAAATAATTGTAGATAACGCAACTTTCAGGACAATCAAAAAAGGCCACAGGATGTATGCCATGGTTGGGTTCAAACAGTTCTTACATTTATTTCAGAGACATTAAACAAAACAGGGCAAAATAGACACATGCATTAGCCACATGTAATGTTAAGCACATATCTGGGTCATTTGTGTAACCAAAAATTATTCGAAAGGTGAAGAATTTTAAGCCACATTCTTAAACAAATTTTGGTTTTGTGAAAAGCAACAGGACTAAAAACCAAAAATTCCAACATATGCAGGAGAAAGAGAGCAAAAATAATGGCTAGAATTTCCACAAGCCCATGTCATAATATGAGAAGTCGTGATTCAGCAAACTAAATAAAGCTTTGGAAATGGGTCACTCCAAAACTGAAGTTGTCGGAAATGGATCAGAAGTCACAATGAACACTACCAAGTGCAAACCTTTCACTGAAGTGAAAGAAGATTTATAAAGGGAGGAAACACAGCATCATAAATACATTTTAATGCCTTTTGTGGAGGTCCAAATATGCTGAATTATGGATGTAACAGCCATTTCGTTGGGGAGAAAGGGAATTATTATGGAAAATCTACCTCATTGCATTTTCGGTATTTCCTGTTAATCATTTGCATATTGCCATTGCTGTAAACAATCAAAGTAAACCCATTAAGGATACTGGGTACTTTTAATTGGTCGAAACACTTAAATTTTTTAATGACTTTATTAAATTCTATAGTCTTTCCAGATTACATTGATATATGTACATTATAGGGTTTCAAATGAAAAATGACCTACATATAGCAAATTTTAGAGTTATGGACATGTATGCCACCACACCCCCTTTATTTCTGTTGCAAAAACCAGTATTATTTTGGGAAGAACAGTGAACTTTCTGTTTCCAGTGATTATTCGTATGATACATTGTATATGTTAGTAACAGTGCAGGTTTCTAGTGTCTGTAAATGATTATCTTTGTTAGTATTTACCACTGTTCTGCTGAAACAGTTTACGCACGTGTTACTGAATGTCTGTTGCCCAAGTGCTACATAAATGACAAAGCAAGCCACACTGTTGAAAGTAACTTATGTATCATTTCTTTGGGGAGAAATTCCCACCATGCCTCCCAGTGATTAAAATTTTTTGTTAACAATGATGCTGTCTGTAGTGGATTTGTTGTTGGTGATGAGGGCATTTTTTTCTTCTTTGATAAAGGAAGTGGGGAAATGTAAGCAGCGTGATGGTGTAGGCTGTCTGGAAATAACTGAACAACAAGGTAGCAGGAAGGGTTTAGCATCAAAAGTAGCTGTTCTGTGTACATCCTCCAATAAATAACCTCAAAAATGACTTTGAACATTGTGCATAATACATATGGTGTGAATCTAAAGTTAGTGCCTGCATGTGTGCAATACAAAAAGGGAAAAGGCTACTCAAACATTTTGTGGTTTGATGGACCTTCCTCTTCCTCAAACTAGGTTCAAGAAGTACATAAAAATACCTTTAGGTGCCTTGACAGTTGTGCCTAAGGCATCTACAAAACGTGCAGTTAAAGAAACTGTAAATATTAGTGGAACCAGGGACATCGCCATGTCCCATCAAGTGCAACAGCAATGTCAAGGACATTGTTTCTTGAATGGTGTTTTAAGTGGTACTTCTCTGGAGAATGGAAAAGTAGTTGTTGATTAGTGCTTATCTAAGAACTGCCACACCTGTGATGGTAACATTGAAGTATGTATTGAACGTCAGTGTTCTAAGAATTATGGTGGTTATAGTGGTGGTACGGAGTGTGATGGAGCTCTAAAAAATATTTCAGAGGTCGGTGCCCACTTATAATGTTACATATACGAAGTGCCTAGGCGATGGGGACTCTAAAGCTTTCAACAAAATTTGTTACTAAGGTGTCACCATAGACACTGAAGTCATTAAACTTGAGTGTTGTGGAAATATGCAAAAGAGGATGGGTGCTAGATTGAGGAAGCTATGATGAGAAACGAAAGGAAAGGAAAGTTGCTATCGGATGGAAAATCTCTGTCTGGCCAAAGCAGATTGACAGAAACTGAAATAGACCTTCATTCAGAGGTGCATGTCATCTAAAGGTCAGTCCATAACAACTCTGAAGATGTTACAGCAATGAGAAAAGCTGTATGGGCTACCTACTTTTACGAGTTGCCCACAGATGACCACCCTGTTCATGGACTTTGCCCTAGGGGAGCAGATTCTTGGTGTGGTTACAATAAAGAAAAAAAAATATCAGATATATTGTTATAAGCATTCTCTTCCTGAGCCTGTTATGAATAAAATAAAACCAATTTTTAGAGATGTGAGTGACCTTGTTTTGCTTAGTAAATGTCTTCATGGGGGCACTCATAATAAAAATGAAAGTTTCAACCATTGCGTATGGGAAGGATTACGCAACAATGTTTTTCTAAGACTAAATACATTAAAAATGGTGTACTAGATGCAGTGATATGTTTTAATGATGGAGTAATAGGAAGGTTGGAAGCTCTGAGAAATTTAGGCATAAAATGTGTATCTAATATGGAAAATCAATTGCTTGTGTGTGATGGACAAAGGGTACATGAAGCTGAAAGATTCAGCTCTTGAAGTTACCTAAGAAGCAAGAAGTGCTAAAAGGAGGGCCAAGAGGGAGCTTGAAGATGAATAAATGGTGCAGGGTGAATAATATGCTTCAGCAATGTTCTGAGGCACGATTTAATTGGACTCATCTTCATTCACAATTTCTCACAACCTGTATTTTTCAGATTTCAAGTACAAATATTTCCTCGAGTTATATACCATTGCTCTAATATTTTTCTTTAACTTGTAATAGTTGATAGTTACGTAGTAGGTATAAGGTATATTGCAGAATCAACTAAATTATAGAAAATGTAACATTTTTATTAGGATAAAAATTGTAAAGGTTAAAATGTAAGATACAATGTTTCCATACTTGTAATATACATAATAGGTGGAATTAAATAGGTCTAGCACCTCAGCCATAATATCATGCATATCTGGTAAAAATTTGGTCTCCTTCAAATGTGCAACATTGGATTAAAATGGCATGTCAATTTGAGGAAGCATTTTGGGAAAAAAAAAGTTGCATCAGTTTCTATGTAATCTTTTTGAATAACCTTAAGCAGGTTCAAAAATATTGAAAATACTTCTAAATTATTTAGAAAGTGTGCTGCATTATCTGATATCAACAAAAAATCTGTGAAACATATACAATATAAACAGTGCCTGAAAGAAATAGGTGTTGATTTTCACATAATATGGAGCTGGAAAAGTACCCTGTATAATTGAAGACCAGGCACTGTTAAAATTCAGAATTCAGGAAAGTATGTGTGAGCAGAGGGAATTCATTTTTGGATCACTTAATATCAGTTTATTTCACAGAATTGACCGATTCTGAATAGCTTTGTAAATGCATTCCCCTACACTTCATTTCTGTCTGACTAGTGGAGGGAACACAAGAGAAGAGTGTTTCAGGATTCAACAAGGGAGACCATTAGGGAGCTGCAATCATAAATATGAGCTTATTCATTTTCGACAAAAGGGGGAACTGCAACTTTAAGTAAGTCTGAGGAAGATACCGAGTTCCAGGAGAATAATATTGATGAAGATGCTCTCACTAATCCTCACAGTATGATTCAAACATTAGTGGACATGCCTCTAGCTAAATGGAAGAAACAGGTAAAAATATTAATGTCTATATATTTTAAAAACACCTGGTCTGATCAGATGTTGCACTTGTAAGACTGTAGTTAAGAATCGTGAGTCATTCCATAGCATACTGTATCCAGTACCCTTGCCCTAGAAAGCAGTAGTTAAAGTAATTAAGGGTAAGTTGGAGAATCAGGTAATTTAACACTGAGATAGTGAATGTTCTAATCCGATCCACACTGTAGCACAAAGGGATGGCAGTGCGAATTTACTAACTGATGCTCATGGTGCAGTGATGTGGTTTACTGTGCAATGTGACCAACTGGAAGATGAAGGTATAGCTGGAAAAACACAGGCTTTCTGTTGAATGGAACATGTTACGAGTTTAAACGAATACCCTTCAGTCTGTCAGGATCATCAGTAGCCTTTATGACAGAACTCACAGAAGTTCTAAGAGAAGAATTGACACACTCAGCATTATGTGGGTCATATTCTGATTAGTGCTGCCATTAGGGAGAACATTTAGACACACTGTGCTATGTAATTTAAGCATTTAGTGTAGCACGAGTCACATTAAAGATGGATAAAAAAAGAATTCACCAAGTCACAAAACAATTTCCTTGGGCACATTTCTTTGTGCAGGATCATATCTGATCTGACAAAAATAGAACCAGAGGGAAAATTTCCTGCGCCAAAATACTGTAGACAACTGAAAGTCACACAGTATATGTAATTTCTATCACCGTTTTCAACCTCAAAGTTTTTCATCTTCACAAGTCCATCTCCATTTGAAAATGGAATAAGGAACATCAAGAAGCATTTAAGCTAATTAAAAAACCAGCTGTGTAAGGCACCGATACTTCATCATTCTAATTTAAGCAAAATTTCTACATTGGTTCTGATTTTGTTTATTTTTCCCTTGGTGCAGGAAACTGTGAGGGTAACTGAGTCATTTAACATTTCACTGTAGCATTCACAATTAGTGTACTCACAAACTCAATCACTCACTGGGAGACGTAGTACATAGTTACTGGAAGAGATGCACTTTCCATGGCAAAGTTTTGCTGTTACTGGGATGTCATATTGTCACGTATAATAATACACTTTGATTCTTACTAAATTGGTGACTACTATCCAGCAGACCAAACCAATTGAGAGTTAGAATTTGAAGGTTGTGATTTTTAAATTCAGTGTATACCAGTACAACAAAAATAATATCTCAGCAAAACCAAGTGATAATTCTTGTTGAGAGAAATTTAGGAGGTGAGCATCTTAGAGAAAATTTTGTGTGTAATACCAGATGGGAGTAGGTGGTGGTTGAAATTCTTAAGAGGAATAATAAAAATATGGTGTTCCTGATGCAGACAATGGTTTTAATGGAAGCATTATTTTCTTGTTAGGAAAAAAAGAAAGAAAGAAAAAAGAAAGAAAGAAAAAAAGAAAAAAAAGAAAAAAATTATGCTCAATGATGGTAGAAGAGCAGGAGCTTTCAAAATGTGGCTGAACAATTTACATCACTGCATTCACTATCACACCCACCCCCCCCCCCCCCCCCCACCACCACCAAACAACGAAGTGTGGGAGCCTAATTAGCAAATGTAAAACGCAAAAAGTTTAGCTCTCACCTCCTTTTATTTTGAAACCTGGAAGAAGTAGTAGCATTTATTTCCCATCTCAATGGTGTTGACCTGTGTCACTACCGTGTTCAGGTCACTGGCAGTACCTCCATTATTTACAGAATTTAACCTGTTTTTGCTTTTATATTCATTCAAACAGCAATTTGTGGATTAACATTTATGAGAAAGATAAAGGAATAATACATAAGAAGAGTAAAAATGATCTACAGAGCAGCTATCACATTTTCAGTTCATGCAGAATATAAAATGTAATATGTACCTACAAAGAATGGAGATACACAAAGGTATCAGATTATATAATGGTAAGACATATTTAGGAACCAGGTTTTATATTGTAAGACATTTCCAGGGGGCAGATGTGGACTCTAACCACAATCTATTGGTTATGAGCTGTAGATTAAAACTGAAGAAACTGCAAAAAGGTGGGAATTTAAGGAGATGGGACCTGGATAAACTGATTAAACCAGAGGTTGTACAGAGTTTCAGGGAGAGCAATAGGGAACAATTGACAGGAATGGGGGAAAGAAATACAGTAGAAAAAGAATGGGTAGCTTTGAGGGATGAAAAAGTGAAGGTAGCAGAGGATTAAGTAGGTAAAAAGACGAGGGCTAGTAGAAATCCATGGATAACAGAAGAAATATTGAATTTAATTGATTAAAGGAGAAAATATAAAAATGCAGTAAATGAAGCAGGCAAAAAGGAATACAAACATCTCAAAAATTATATTGACAGGAAGTGCAAAATGGCTAAGAAGGGATGGCTAGTGGACAAATGTAAGGATGTAGAGGCTTATCTCACTGGAGGTAGGATAGATACTGCCTACAGGGAAATTATAGAGACCTTTGGAGAAAGGAGAACCACTTGCATGAATATCAAGAGCTCAGATGGAAACCCAGTTCTAAGCAAAGAAGGGAAAGCAGAAAGGTGGAAGGAGTATATAGTGGGTCTATACAAGGGCAATGTACTTGAAGACAATATTATGGAAATGGAAGAGGATGTAGATGAAGATGCAATGGGAGATATGATACTGCATGAAGAGTTTGACAGAGCACTGAAAGACCTAAGTCGAAACAAGGCCCCGGGAATAGAAAACATTCCATTAGGACTACTGACAGCCTTGGGAGAGCCAGTCCTTATGAAACTCTACCATCAGGTGAGCAAGATGTATGAGACAGGCGATATTCCCTCAGACTTCTAGAAGAATATAATAATTCCAATCCCGAAGAAAGCAGGCATCGACAGATGTGAAAATTACCGAACTCTCAGTTTAATTCGTCACAGTTGCAAATTACTAATGTAAATTCTTTACAAACAAATGGAAAAACTGAGAAGCTGACCTCGAAGATCAGTTTGGATTCTGTAGAAATGTTGGAACATGTGAGGCAATACTGACCCTACGACTTATCTTAGAAGAAAGTTTAAAGAAAGGCAAACCTACATTTCGAGCATTTGTAGACTTAGAGAAAGTTTTTGATAATGTTGACTGGAATACTCTCTTTCTAATTCTGAAGGTGGCAGAGGTAAAATACTGGGAGCGAAAAGCTATTTACAATTACTACAGAAAGCAGATGGCAGATAGAAGAGTCGAGGGGTATAAAAGGGAAGCAGTGGTTGGGAAGGGAGTGAGACAGGGTTGTAGCCTATCCCCGATGTTATTCAATCTGTATATTGAGCAAGCAATAAAGGAAACAAAAGAAAAGTTTGGAGTAGGTATTAAAATCCACAGAGAAGAAATAAAAACTTTGACAGAATTACAATGTCATTGGCGAACATCAGGGACAGCAAAAGACTTGGAAGAGCAGTTGAACAGAACGGACAGTGTCTTGAAAGGAGGGTATAAGATGAACATCAAGAAAAGCAAAACAAGGATAATGGAATTTAGTCTAAGTAGGGTGATGCTGAGGGAATTAGATTAGGAAATGAGACACTTAAAGTAGTAAAGGAGTTTTGCTATTTGGGGAGCAAAATAACTGATGATGGTCGAAGAGAGAGGATGTAAAATTTAGACTAGCAATGGCAAGGAGAGCGTTTCTGAAGAAGAGAAATTTGTTAACATCAAGTATAGATTTAAGTGTCAGGAAGTCGTTTCTGAAAGTATCTGTATGGAGTGTTGCCACATATGGAAGTGAAATGTGGGCGATAAATAGTTTAGACAAGTAGATAACAGACTCTTTCGAAACGTGGTGCTACAGAAGAATGCTGAAGATTAGATCGGTAGATCACATAACTAATGAGGAGGTATTGAATAGAATTGGCGAGAAGAGGAGCTTGTGGCACAACTTGACTAGAAGAAGGGATCGGTTGGTAGGACATGTTCCGAGACATCGAGGGATCACCAATTTAGTATTGGAGGACAGCGTGGAGGGTAAAAACTGTAGAGGGAGACCAAGAGATGAATACACTAAGCAGATTCAGAAAAATGTAGGCTGCAGTAGGTACTGGGAGGTGAAGAAGCTTGCACAGGATAGAGTAGCATGAAGAGCTGCATCAAACCAATCTCAGGACTGCAGACAACAACAACAACAACAACTAATGGTGCTCAGTTACTACTATCTGAACTGTATTTTCAAATATCGCAAATGTGAAGAACAAATATGACATTTCGAATGGTGGTCACACATGCGCTAACTGTGGATGAAGGATGTCATTGGCAAGATAGTTGAGGAGGGAGCAGGTCGAGCATGTGTCTGCGTCTTTTGGTCGCTGTTCTTGCCTGGGTAATGCATTGAGAGCTTCAGCATATGATGTGTCACCTGTGTGCTGAAGTGGTCAGTGCATCGGTTTGGAACTTGGTAATGTGTATTCATTCTGAATACTGAATTTTGGTACTGAATAGCAATTCAGCAATAACTATTAAAAGTGATTAATTTTTCCTGTCAAAGTTGTGGCACACAGCACAAGGACACTGGCATATGCTCAATGCTGCCTGTACACGCTCTGCTTCTTCTGACTGCACTGCTATTTCAAATCACATTTATTACACTATCTATAATATTAACCTCTGTAGTTGTCAGTACATCCCTATCCTAATAGCCTGTTACCATATCATCCGGTTTAATATTTGACATTTATTGGTGTTTTGCAATATAGTCATCGACTTTCCGTTGTGATTCTCATATTTCTTTAGGGCACAATGGAAGGTTATGCAACCAGACACCTACGTTAGTAGTGAAAACACTAAAGCAACATAATTTACTCGAGTGGAACTATATAGTTCCAGAGGCCTCAAACACCAATGATATATACATGGAGACAAAAGAATAAAAATTAATTGTGAAAGGCAGGATTTGAACCCAATCCCCCTGCTCATTAGGCAGATGTGCTAAACACTATAGTTAATAAGATGGCAAAGTGGTTTTCATAACCTCACCAATTATCCTGCATGCTTCACTCCTCAATCTGAACTCCGATTCATGCCACAGCCCACTCAGTATTCCCCAAAAACTAACAGCACTTCATAGAGTCTCAGTATGTAGGTTGTTACTATATAACCACTGGAGAACACATACACTACTCTAGTTTCATTTGCTTATTTTCGCTTTACAATTTTGTTACTATGAACAAAAGCATTAGGTTGCACAGTAACCTGACAAATGCCAACAGATGAATGAGATATGGACGACAGGTCCCACAGCTGCTGGTTCCTTGTCAGATCCTACTGCTGCAGCAGGTAAGTCCTCTAATGCTCCAGTACTTTAAAGTAATTAAAGAGTAGTAAAAGGAGTGACCTCAGGAGAATTCTACCCCATGATGATGCCAGGGGTGCCAGATCCCCCATGCCATCAGACTCAGAACCCAATTTAATCAACATTCTTCTAGTTCAATTGATGGAGGTGGAACACAATTTTGGTCATCAACAGAGGATAGTACAGTGGTAGCAAGCAATGATGGGTGCCGTAATGAACACCACGACTCCCAACATTACGACGAGCTCCTCTGAGTACGATCATTTTCAGAGGTAAAATATTCGTCGTACAATTCGATTTATCTGCAAGTTTTTTGTGATATAAGACTTCAATGGCTCTCTTGTGCCCTACCTGTCACAATATTAAGGTTGATGTGCAGCTCCTTAGAAGTGGAATTGTGTATCAGCATGTGGCCTCTTCCTTAGATGTCCTGTCATGTGTTACTTTCGACCTACTGATTACAACCAGTGTAAGCTGATACCAAACAACATCACACTCAAATTTACAACAATCTGACTGTTTAGAAGTCTTGCCCATTTCCTCAGATACATGGTTCCAAAGAAATAATAGTTTCTGACAATCCATGTAGTCCTGCACAACTGGTTATCACATATTTGTCTAACTTACTTGTAAGTCTAAGACACATGATATCAGAAAACCATTGCACCAGAATTTGTTAAATTTGTTTCCTGACTGATAATGTCGAGTAGCTATGGAGGGCACTCAAATGTTTTGCTTCAGCCATACAGACCAAATAACAGAATTTCACTTGGTTATGATATTTATATACCATCCAACTGCCACACGCATTGGCTCTTGTACCCCCACAAAGGAATAAAAACAATTATGTCAGTTAAGTTCAGCAAAAACAGCCATTACTAGCAGAGATCAGTGGCATATAATGTTAAGATTGTTAAGGTTACATTCATGACCCCAGGAAATAATCATTCGAGAGTAAGTCTCTCCCAACAGTGACAAGCCAAGTGGTAATTGACAACAGTGAGGACAGAGGGCAGGGTTATGAATAACTGGTTTCGCTCTTTTAGTGATATTGCATATGGTAGGTGCGAGATAGATGGCGTCTGGCCAAATCAATTACAACCAATAATGAAATTTAAGGGAACAATTGTGAGGGAGGAGGAAAGGTTGAATGTGAATTACTTTGAACTACATGTGGCAATGACCTAAGTTAGCAGCAACTTTTCTCACTATTGCACTCCTTACCCAACACACAATTTTAAGGGTAGATTATTTAAGTGAACAAGAAGCCCTAATCAATTTCAGCACTTCAAAAATAAAGCTCACAGTAAACGGTATCTGTGTGGTGTTAAAGAAAGCTGCATCAAACCATACTTTCGACTGAAGACAACATGGACAAAATCTGGAAACTGTGTTTTGTGACAAGATATCTCAATTATGGTCAGATTAAAATTAGGACAGCTTACATTTGTCACTTTCCGCTGCACTGCTATCACATTGTCAGCCTGCTGCTGCTCATTTATGGGCTGCACACAAAGATAGTGTGACACATCACAAAGGCTGTTAATGTGTAACAAGAGCAATTTTCAAAATAGGCTCACGCATCTTAGGCTCATGGGCAGAAATTTGTATGTCAGTGCATGTACCTTGTAAGTAAATTTTTGAATGTCTCACCTACAGTTAAGGCACATTATACAAGCAAGCTATTGCAAAGATAATATTTAAGCATTTCAAAGGTATCTACAAAAACTGGAGTATTACGACTTGAATTTTTGATCGTCATTCTTCCGTCACTGATGGAAGGTAGAGGTGTTGCCACAGCCATACAGACCAAGTAACTGGAAATCAAAGACGAAGATTTCTAAATGAGTACGATTCAGCGATCAGTAGCCTCAGATGCCAAAAATGCACAATGACAACAATTATGGCAGTAGGTTCAGTAGAAATGGCTATGAGTAGAAAAAAATTGTCGAGATTGGATCTGCAGGATGAGGAAATAATCCTGTGGGAGACAGTACCTCATAACAACGAAAGCAACACCACCAATGACAACAATTACAAAGATGATGACACAGGTGATAGTTGAGTCAACAGACAGGGTAGAACACATGATGATGATGATTTGTGTGTGTTGTGCTCAACTGGGCAGTTATCAGTGCCTGTACAAATCCTTAAATTTACTCTATCCAATCTCACCACTTTCATGAATGATGATGAAAACTATACGAACACAGTCCACATGTGGAGAAAATACCCAACCGGCCCAGGAATCGAACCCAGGACCCTGTAATCCAGAGGAAGCACTATAAGCCACTAGACAGGCTAAACAGAGCAGACTTTGTAGCAATCACCTTTTACATCATGATGGTATATGGGGATGGTATCTGATACACGTTGTTTCATTTTGTATACATCTACACCTACATACATACTCGGCAAGCCACGGTGTAGTGCATGGTTGAAAGTATCCCATAATTCTAGTAGTAATAACTATTTCTGTTCAACTGGGAAACAGAGCGAAGGGAAAACAATTATCTGAATTGCTCCATTCAGGCCCTAATTTCTCTCTATCTTACGTGAAATGTATGTTGCCAACAGTAGGATCGTTGTGCAGTCAGCTTCAAATAGTGGTTCTCTAAATTTTTTCAACAGTGCTCCTAAAAAAGAAAGTTCCGTTTCTTCCAGGGAGTCATTTAACTTCCCAATCTCTATAATACTCACATGTTGTTCAAACCTATGAGTGAAACATCTTGCAGCATGCTTCTGAATCTTTCTTTAATCTGACTTTGTACAGAACCCGCAAAGTCATTCACCCTTTTATTATTTCTTTAGGTGAGGTCTTGCTGTTTTGCATGAAGTGGTGTTCTGGTTATCAGCAGTATCATGTGTCAAGATGAGAAACCTCACTATTTCAATCACAAAAAATAATTGACGTTTGAATTGTGGGAAGGAGAAAAATTCAATGCAAATTAGGTTGGCCCAGACGTACCGAGGACATAAGCTGTCACACACACACAGTTGTAGGAGAAGATCTTTAAAATTAACACCAAGCAGTACTGAATTTCAGTGGTGCAAAAACAGAGCTGAGTGTAAATGCATCAAACCCGTATTTGCACTGAAGCCCACAACAAGAAAATGGTTTGAAAACTGTGTTTTGGGAAAAGATATTGGAACAGATTGACTGATGTTTCTCACTCCATCTAGATCATGAACTGAACTAGGATTCTTTGAAGGGGGTACAGGTGAGATCGGAATGTCATCAGGTTGAAAGTTCTTCAGATTCAGGCAGACTGTAACTTGTTTATATTTTCTAATTCCAACGTCATGAGAAAGGGAGGTAGAGAAAGAACCGGCACTAAAAGGATGCAACATATTGGCGGAGGCATCGAATTCCTTTGCCATGCAGTGCAACACTTTACAAATCCATCCAAAATTAAATGCCAACCTGGGACACTCAGATTTCTCGCATTTACCACTGGACGGCATACCAGTAGGCTGGCACTGATGTTCATGAATGTTTTCACTGTTTCAAATATGAACAGCCATCAGTTGTATAATGGAATGACAATCATGAAAATTTCTGCCGGGCCAGGACTCTCAGCCAGATTTCTCCTTATTGCACAAGGTAGTATTACCATTATGCTATCGAAGCACAATTCATGGGCAAACCCAGACTTCCACTTATTGTCAACCATGTGTCTTCAACTCTCACTCTTACATTCACTAGGTACACTCCTGTATGGGTGAAATATTGTGATTGAAATGCACATTTTGATTCAAATGTCACTTACCTGGTGTCAGGGGAGAGACATGCTCTGTGTTGTTAAGAAGTACCGTCCAGTGTTCCTTCGGACAGGCATGCATGTCCAAAGCAACAGTGCATCATACTTCTGAGCATCACTAGCACTGCGTTACCCCACTCCAGTGTTCAGATTGCCACGCTTCACACACTATATAAGGAACCACAGATAATTGCAATTACCATACAGGTATGACTAGCAGCTTCATTCTGACTTCAATCAAGGCTGTCAAAGAATGTGCAACAATTTTTGTAGCTGTGACATAAAATATGGGTGTACAAAGTATTCAGGTATGTGTTGATACAAATACAACAGTTTTTTAACCAAGACCAGAGGCTTTTTGTTCAATGTCACATCTGTGAAAGTTGTTGCAGAGCTATTTCACAGATAAAGGTATTGTGCTATGTAATGGACTGAAATTAAGAAGTTTCTGTACCATGTTCTTCATAACTAATCAAAAGAGTGGCCTAATATTAATAAACTGCATTACTGAGGTAAAACTTTAGTCTAACTGGTTGAGCAAAGCAGGATGTAAGGATGAAATCATGCCTATTTTCATGATGAATAGTCCAGTCCTTGAAGTACATTCTATGCAAACACACTAAGGGTTACTCTACTGGAGTCATTAATGACATACTTTATGTGCTGAACTACAGAGTCCCAAAAGATAAAGGTTCACCTCTATGCAACAGATTTGGAATCTGTATTACAATTCAGGAGAATACTATAAAAATTACTGTATGTCATATATTCAGAACATATTGACTGGTACATTGTTAAGCTGAAGGCTGTTGGAAGTCAGCTTTGGAACTAGAGGATAGGAAATCAGACACAAAGCAGATAGGAGGCAGAGTGACAGTATTTAGAATACCAGAGGTAGATAGTATTGCCTCCAAATAGCAGGCACTAACTGACCCAGGGTAGAATCTTCAGTTCAGAAAATTAAATGGCAACAGCATCCACTGCCTAAATGCTGCTGAACAGTGTCACTTTAGAAGATGGCTGCCCACACACCCACCCAATTACCGTCCACAAACACACAAAATGTCTTATGGGCAAGTATCAAGCCTGCTGCCTATGCTAACTGCAATTTAGTTTGTTTACACAGGGTAGAATCTGATGAGAAAGGGGAACAGTGCTGCAACTTCACTCCCCACTCATGAGATGCCTCAGGGTAGTGCCAGGTGACATAGAACATGGTTGTTGCTAGTCGTAATACAAAGTGCAGTGACCTTCAGCATTCGTTGCTACAAAACTTGGAGTTAATTTAATGGCCAGATCGTCACCACCTACACAATAGGAGAAGAGAAGAGAAACGATACAAAGTTGCTAGCCCGAGACACCAGGGAAGTACAAAGCCACAATGCACAATGCATGTGGTATGAGTGGACTAGTTGGCGAACTACGGATAAGGAGAATTAGTGTACTGCCACTATCCCTCAAAAACCCATAGTTTTCTATCTGACCATTGGGGCCCCAACTCCTTGTCATTCATAGCCAGCCTCTACTTCTACATTGCTCCAGCAGATTGCCACAACTCTGGATCTCTTATTATATTGGCCACAGTAGTGGAGAGGAGATGGTCCACTTCACATACAAGTGGTGGAAACTGGGGTCTCCATACCTGTACTGAGGGATTGCCAATCAACACTTACGTTTTCTGGAATAATTTTTCTCTTGTTTTTCAAGCACGTGAATTGTCTCGATTATGAACCTTGCATGAATGCCAGGATTCTTGGCTTATCCCAAGCAGACGATATCAAGTACTGATACTGCCTGGTCTCTATCATGACCCCTCTCTCCAGACATTGGAAACCTTTCATATGCACACTAACACACAGTGGAAATTACAATGGGTTTATTACTGAAGTTTAATGAGAAGCAATCATATAACAAAGTAATTTCCACTAGAAAAAAATCATATGCTGCCACCTGACCCAATCTAACACTTCTACAAGCATATTTGATAGTACACTGCCAGCAAGTCTTATTTTTTCATCCTATGCAGTACCAGTTCATTCAACACAAGATGGTATGTGCAAACTTGCAACCATTGAGATCTGAACTTATGACACACAGACCATTAGGACTTGACAACTCTGTCAAATATGCATATCTATGATGTGTATCTTAGGTGGCTTTCCGTACCTTCACTTCTGCAAGGTACCAAACGGCAACCCTCCAGAATTATGGAGGGGTACAAAGTTTAACATAAATTATCATTGTTCAGAGCCAATAACTCCATTGACACTATGACCTCAAATAATAAGGAGAACAAGGCTACATTATCACATCTCCTCCACACGGATCAGCCAAACAGTACAGGTACAAGGCTGTAGACATTTTAAATACTAAAGTTGAGCGACAGTTGCATTACCCCGTATTTGGTTCTTAATAACTAATACCTGGAACAGATACTTCTCTGAAAATGCACCTGTTCTGGTGAGAGAATTTTTTTTTACCACCCAGTCTCACAAGCTATTAAAAAGATTTCTCTAATGAAATTGTGTTTTTCAAGCTTTTTGGCACTAATATTGCAGATATGATAGTATCCCTTACTACAAAATATACTGACAACCTTGAAAAAAATAAAAATGTACAAGAGATTGTATAGCCCTGGATAGTCATGAAATTATGCCAATATTTGGCATTTTGCATTTGACAAGTATAGAGAAAGGTCAGCATGTAAATGTAAAAGAATTTCTGGAGTCAGGCAGTATACATATGAATATCCTGAATGCCATAATGAGCTACGAGAGATTTCTGCTTGTAATACATTGTATGAGATTTGCTGACATTTCCACTCCAAATGAAAGGAAAAAACTTGACAGCATAACTGCTGTCAGAAAATGTCCACATTCCTTTGCAGTCAACGTGAAGTGATTCTATAATCCTGCTGATTATGTTACAGTCCATGAAATGTTGACTGTTTAGAGGCTGCTACTCCTGGACCCTATATATACACCACACAAACCCACAAAATATTCAATTAAAATATGTGCCATGAGTGACAAAAAGGTTTTATACCAGTAATATTGAAGTATATGTAGGAAAGCAGCTAGATGGACCATTTCTAGTAACAAACAGCCCAGCAATAATTGTAGGAAGGCTTGTCAGTGACATCAAAGATACACACAGAAATGTCATCATTGACAATTGTCACACAAACTGCCTGTAGTGGAGGACATGTTGGAGAAAAAATTGACCATTCTACACACTCCTCACAAGAAGGAAAGGGAGATACCTCTTGAATTTTGCATCTAAGAGACCAACATGTGGAGTTTCAAAATGTTGCTTCCAAGCTAATGAATTCATTTTTTGTACCCAACCAAGAAGTAACTGTTTGCTGATACTCCTATCTACAATGCATAACATGGATGATATCAACCCCAAAACAGGGAAGCCAATTATTTTTTTACATTCACACTGAAGGAGGAGTGGATACTGTAGATAAAATGATTACAGGTTATTCTGTTTCCAAAATCAGAAAAAGTTGGCCTATGGTGTTATTTTATAGTAAGCTAACCATATCTGGGATAAATTGCCAAATTTTGGATTCACTTTCAAAACCAAAAGGAACCGTAAAAATTTGATGTAATTTTCTGAAGAATTTAACATTTCCATTAACAAATGAACACTTAAAAAATAGATTGGAAATCATATCACTCAGGAGTAAAATTTGGAGTAGGTATTAAAATCCATGGAGAAGAAATAAAAACTTTGAGGTTTGCTGATGACATTGTAATTCTCTCAGAGACAGCAAAGGACTTGGAAGAACAGTTAAACGGAATGGACAGTGTCTTGAAAGGAGGATATAAGACGAACATCAACAAAAGCAAAACGAGGATAATGGAATGTAGTCGAATTAAGTCGGGTGATGCTGAGGGAATTAGATTAGGAAATGAGACGCTTAAAGTAGTAAAGGAGTTTTGCTATTTGGGGAGCAAAATAACTGATGATGGTCGAAGTAGAGAGGATATAAAATGTAGACTAGCAACGGCAAGGAAAGTGTTTCTGAAGAAGAGAAATTTGTTAACATTGAGTATGGATTTAAGTGTCAGGCAGTCATTTCTGAAAGTATTTGTATGGAGTGTAGCTATGTATGGAAGTGAAACATGGACGATAAATAATTTGGACAAGAAGAGAATAGAAGCTTTCAAAATGTGGCTCTACATAAGAATGCTGAAGATTACATGGGTTGTCACATAACTAATGAGGAGGTATTGAATAGAATTGGGGAGAAGAGGAGTTTGTGGCACAACTTGGCAAGAAGAAGGGACTGGTTGGTAGGACATGTTCTGAGGCATCAAGGGATCACCAATTTAGTATTGGAGGGCAGCATGGAGGGTAAAAATCGTAGAGCGAGACCAAGAGATGAATAGACTAAGCAGATTAAGAAGGATGTAGGTTGCAGTAAGTACTGGGAGATGATGATTGCACAGGATAGAGTAGCATGGAGTGTTGCATCAAACCAGTCTCATGAGTGAAGGGAACAACTACAACAACAACAACAACAACAACAACAACAACAACGACAATTCTTTCAAATTAGGTTATGACTTAAAGTTTTGGGAACTATTTATTAATAGAATGTATTATTTCCTTTGAAATTTTTATCCTAGTGGAAGGATGATTGTTATATCTTCATTTCTACAAAAATGTACTCTTTGTGCCTACTACCAGCAACGTGTGAACACATTTGTCTAACTACTGTTGCATTTTTAGCAGTTACATGGAAGAATGATTTAGCCACAAGATTGCAAAGCATACTCAATGTCAAGAAGTAAAGAAATTCAAAAGCAGATTTCCATATCCACTCTGTGAGGAAATATACTGAAGATGCACATATATTCCATCAAAACTAGCTAATATGGAATTTTCCCTTACAAATGAGAAAATATGAAAATCCAGTGCAAAAGAGAACAGTGCCAGTATGAGCAATTTACGTACAATGCATTTAAATCTTGCAGTCCAAACACAGATTTCTGAGCAGGAACAGAAATACACGAGAACACAGATCATGTGGTGAAACCTGATTCTGTATCATACGAAATGAAATCATATATGGAGTCTGTAGAAACCCTTACACTGCTGCACCTCCACCACCACTATTGCTCATTAGAGTAGTGCACTGTTCACTTGCTTTGTGTCCCGAACAAAAGCCACTGATCTCAATCCTGCACCTCTATTGCCTGCAGCTGAAACAGAGCTGTCCTTGGCAGGCAAATGTTTCTCATTTGCTACCTACCTCATACTTATGCTGACACGTCCTTACTCACTAACTAGACCATTTCTAACAGCCACACGTTTTATTGGGTCCACAGTTAGAAAACAAGTGTAACCAAGTACAACCTTCAAACACTCAGTTTGTGCGACTTTCTTCTTGTATCTTACCTACGAATGTGGTACCTCTACCACTTGTCTGGCACCAGCAATTTACTATAGCCACCTCGGAAAAACTAGTGGCTACGTTGATGGTTCAGGTTCCACCATCACAGGTGCTACCCACGATGGTTTATGTCATACAACGACTCTGCTGAAGAAGTGAAACATGAAAACTGGCTACACCAACACCTCATTGCATTCAGGATAATTGAAACACAAACTTAAGGGTTTGCTTCTCCTATAATTCAAAGTGATCTCATACACTGAAAGACCGCAGGTAACATGTAATTTACATTTCAGTTCAAGAAACGGAGAGGACATAAAGCATTCCACACTCTGAAAGCTAGAGTCATTGTTGGGTTCAGGTTTAGTGAAATCGTTAGCATATCATCTTACAACACTTTTTACTTCATAACATGGAATTATTTTCCTTTCCCTGAAAAGGGCCGTTTTCTAGTCTCTCCCACCCACAAGCACGGCCGCGGGAAGGCCAACGCCTGCTGCTGCGACGCAGCCTAACCGCCGAAACCGTACAGGGTGCGCCCCTGCCTCTTCAGGGCGTACACCACGTCCATGGCCGTCACAGTCTTGCGCTTGGCGTGCTCAGTGTACGTCACCGCGTCGCGGATCACGTTCTCCAGGAACACCTTCAGCACCCCGCAGGTCTCCTCGTAGATCAGACCAGAGATGCGCTTCACGCCGCCCCTGCGAGCCAGGCGGCGGATGGCGGGCTTCGTGATGCCCTGGATGTTGTCGCGCAACACCTTGCGGTGCCGCTTGGCGCCACCCTTGCCGAGCCCCTTTCCTCCCTTGCCGCGGCCTGTCATCCTTCCTCGGGCAAAGCAAAACGTGCACAAACAGCACAGCAGCTGCAGCGGCTAGCTCGTGGTCGTGCCGTAGCGTTCTCGCTTTTCAAGCCCGGGTTCCCGGGTTCGATTCCCGGCGGGGTCAGGGATTTTCTCTGCCTCGTGATGACTGGGTGTTGTGTGCTGTCCTTAGGTTAGTTAGGTTTAAGTAATTCCAAGTTCTAGGGGACTGGTGACCATAGATGTTAAGTCCCATAGTGCTCAGAGCCATTGAAGGCAGGGGCCGCGGACGAGGTGCGTCGCAGCAGTCTGCACCACGACAGGAGTCTGAACCAGCAGCGCCATGGACGGTAGCGCCGAAACCGAAGCCTGCACAGGTTCCTGTGATTGAGGGAGCTGTGAAACCGATTGCACCAATCGTCCCGAAGCCACAACACCTCTCAAAGACACCTAGCGCTATGGCGAACGATCCGCTATGGCAAGATGTCTTCAACGTCGAAGGCGAGAGAGGTTTCATAGAAGACGCGGGCGAACGTACATTCACAAACTCATTTGATGGGTTTATCGCCCTGTTAAACCACACATATGACGCAGTGAAAACTGCTGATAGAGAGTTTAGCAGGCACGTCTCACTTGGGATGTATATATATTATAATACAATGCACCTTTGGGGACGAATAGCCACAATAAGACACATTCCTGCCATGTGTCCAACAGTAGTTGTGCTTTAAATGAACTGGCCTCACACTTTTGATGAAACGTGTAGTTTGTCATCACCTTATAGCCACGAGCGCATTCAAATCAGTGTCACTTGTGTAGAGTTTTACCAGTAACGCAGGCAGTAACATCAGTCTTATCAGGATTAGGTAGCAGAGCTGAAGGGTTTGAGGGCCCTAAGTGTCACTTTGTTCCTAAAAGCTCCACAGAATCTAACGCAGACTTTGCAGTTGATGATATGATCATCTGCCTAGTGCCGAATAAGGATATTCATCAGAGAACCCTTTGAAGTGAAGATCTGTCTGCAGAAAACTTTTTAATAGTGGTCATTGTCCAAGTCCCCCATGCAGTAGCCTACCAAATGGAAGAACCAGGCAACGTCACCATTTACAGTGAACAATTTCTGCACATGGCACAAGATGAAGACATAGCTGCTCAAGCTGGGAAGCCTAGCTGAGATGGATAAACCCAATGATGATGCTGACAAGGAAACCGTGTGGCACTTGCAACAAATCCCTCTCACTTTGTGCGGCGTGAGGAGGCTGCTTGCCCCCCAGATGGTGAGAGTTGTGGGACAACAAAAACTACATGGCTTCAATTCGTCACACCCAGCCTTCCTCAATATGAATGGACCTTGACATTCATTCCATTTCATTATTGTCTACAGGTTAGAATGAACTTTTTATTTAAGTGTTTGCACTGAAGAAACCGTTATCTCCAAAAGTGAACACCATATCAACTGTTCCACTCCTCAGCTCTCAGACTCTCACACAAATCAGCTCCCTCCATCAGCAACCATCAAATGCCATGTGCTAAGCTACAAACGAGCAGCATATTACAATTCTCACTCTGTTTCTGTCCACCACAGCTCATGTCGTTGAACGGACTGCAGATGTGTATTTGGTTATTAATGATACTGACACCAAAAATTTGTTTGGGTTCCATGCTTTTGTTACTTTTGAATTTTCTATAAATTAAAATATGTATCTTTTGTCAGATCTGGTTCCTTATCAAGACTTAGATTAATTGTGTTCTGAATTTTTGGATTTGTTTTCTGTGCGATTATGGTGTGTGAACAACTTCATAGCACACATCAGTGTAACAATTTGGCTTGACTGCATTTTTTTCATGTCCTTACATGAATGAGTACAACTGAATCTCTCGAGTCACCAGGCATAATTCAACTGCTTTAGACAAGTGAGTGGGCTACATGATTATTTTTGTTTTTTTTTTTCGACCATTAAATAAATAAACAAACAGGTGTGTCACCTCCAACTTTGTGGAGACATGAAATTTATCACAGTCATGTTATCTGCACATACCTTCTGCCACGAGCTGATGAGTTACTTGCAAAATTGCACTAATCCTTTTCCCAAACTGACTGGGGTATGGTCTCCCTCCAGGTTCCATTAAAAGACCAGACACTGCAGCTTTCCAGTTCACAGTACCACTCTCATGGAGGAGGCCAGCAAATGTGCATCTCTGCACACACGACTTTCATTCCCACTCAGCAGTTCACACAAAATGGGAACTGTTGACACCTGTCATGACCGCTTCAAAACTATGGATGTGTCAACTTTAGTGCACCACAGAGGTGCTGGCATCTGGTCACTTTTCCCCCGAAGCAATGAGAGTTTGCAGTAACATACACACTACTGTACCTTTGCCATCACTAATGTATAGTGTGTTGGTATGTGTGCTGATTTAGGTAGTGTGCTGTTCAGCTGTTGTGTGCCCCCACCCGAGAACCCTGACCTCTGTCCAACACCTTTATCACATGCAGACAAAAGCCTAGTGCATGGTATGTAGGAGCTCCAACTGGAAAACTTGTTTATGGTCTCTAAACTGTATTGTACTTATGCCTTCACACCATGACTTAATAGGTATTAGGTTGGGGTATAATTTTGTAGCTTTTGTGTTTTGCATGTTGTTATTCCAATTGCTATGAATTTATTTATTGCTTATTTTTTATTTGAGGTTCACCATTGCTTGTCAAGTTTATATATTGTCATTTTTTCAGTTAAAGGCACCTTAACCCACGATGAACTACATCAGTGTACTTGAGAACAGGGAAATACGATTAAGTGTGATCATTTTACCATATGTTACATTTGCATGCAAAAGGGGAATATTCAAAAACTGTTTTTACAGGTATCGTGTGCTCCAAGCCAAAATCACAAAAACCGGCAGGGGTACATCTGTGTCTCACTGCTTGATCGGATTCTAGTGGTTCATTAAGAACACCAATGATTCCTATCCTGTATTGTCACTGGCCTTGAGAAATGGTGTGTGTGTATGCTAACACAAGGAAAAGCAAGGAATGATTGCGTCCAGACAAAGCAGCAACTCCCCATACAAAGATCTGCACACATCAAAAGATTCACAAAGAAAATACATTCATTTTAAACAACTTCGACTTCTTGCAGATGCAGTCCAAGAACAATGACCAGGAAGACTTTATGAAGTGATGCTGCTCCATTATAGCAGCCTCTATCATTCTGCTAGACTGACAAAAAATATTGTACACGAGTTTATTTTAGAAGTCATTCCAGACCAATGTGGTTCACTTAATCTTGTGCACTCAGATTTTCACCTTTTTTGCTCTCTGCATAACAACCTTTAAGAAACTTACTTCCTTTCTTTCTGGATGAAAAGGCACTGTGAACATGGATTGGTGAGTTCTTTGCCTCAAAACCACACGATTTCTAGTCACAGAATAGTAAAGTTGCCCCAGTTTTGGCAGACTGTTGTAAATAGTGAAGAACAACACATTAGTGGTGACAAATCTCTTATGTGTGTGTCTTGTGTTTATCTAAATTAGAAAAATGATATGAACATATACACCAACCCAGTATTTGCTTTCTTACTGCCATGACTTTCATCAAGTTCACCATACACACTATCATTTTCTCTCTAACAGATGTAAATGAATCTCACGCTCAACACAAGCAACATATTAACAGTTCAATTTGGAGACTGTAAGATGCAGAAGTCCTAATCACATACGGAGGACAAGAAAAAAAATCACACAATGAGATCCACACATTGGACTGAAAAACGTGGAGCACTTCAAATCGCCTAAGAGCATACCAGAATTGTGTTTCCAGAAGTCCCTGCACGAGTTTCAGTCCCCCTGCTGCTATGCACAAATGGAAATTCCATCTTTCATTCTGATTTCGAAACTCCTGCTTTCTACACATTAGTTTGTGTGGTGTTTGTTTCCTTTTCTTTTGTTTTGTATTTGGGAGCAAAAGCAACTATAATGATATGCGCCCATATCAGAACTATACAACATGAAGACTAAGAGAGGAGGTAGAAATGACTACACTATTCACAATCGATGGAACAGAAGAATGCTAAAACAAAGATGTGGAGAAAAGTGTATAATGTATGCCATAGAGTAATGGAGGTCCTGAAATAAAAATTACATGGTCTTCGCCATATTGCTTTTATGGATAAAAAGTAACACGCGGTCAACAGCTCGCTTGTCGTTCGCTAAAACGGGTGATAATTTAGATGGAAAACTCAAACAGGCACACAAACTATTAAAAAAAACACCATTCTGCCAGGAAATGCCTGACATTTTAACATTGCACCCAATGTCCACAACATGCTGGGGGAGTGCCACTTAACAAATGGCGAAGGCTGAAAAGGCAGTGCAAAATACGCAGCCTAGATAAAATGACCTCATGAAGGGGGGGCTGACAGGAGTTTGTCCAAGCCACAGGGAGAAGCTTAATAACCCAGAGCTTATTCCACTGAATGGAAAACCAGTGAAGCTAAAGTGACACCACCTCCTGACAGATGGCAACACAGTAATCATTAGAGGGAATTTATGAACCAATGGGCAGAGGTAAAATTACTGCACACTTGGCACCAGTATCAGTAGCTTTGTTTCCTGCCACACCGACATGGGCACGAACCCACATGAACATCTCAGTGGATCTATCACGAGTGATCAAATGACAGTTTTCCTGGAACGATTGCACTAAGGGATGGGTGGTGTACAGCCCACAGAGGCTTTCAAGGGTGCCGACAGTGTCTGACACATCTAAAAAGCCTGTGTCGCCAAATGTATTCAGTGGCCTGATACAGGGTGAAAACTACGCTGTAAATACTGAGCAGTGCACCAGAAGCCAATAACTAAAGACGTTGCCACCAATGACAATGGTGTACCCAACACCACGGTCAATCTGAGAACCATCAGTATACACAAAGGTACAGTCACTGAGGAAGGAATACTTAGGAACACAATCTTCAGGAATAAAGGTGATTGACAAGGGAGAGGACACTTGGGCCTTGAAAACTCAGTCTTTGGTATCCTGTGCACTCTCTACACACGGGACGTCCATGGCAGCCTGAACTATTTCCTTGAGGAATTTTTCAGGCATGGAGCAGGTGTCTTAGGTTTTCTCCAAATCATAAAACATGGCCATAATCTGGGATTTCTGCAGGAAACCATTCATAACACGGGTGGACGTAGTGACGAGATGGTGAATTGCAGAACAGCGTCCTCGATATCCACACTGTGCAGTGGTTAGTAAATTGCGAGACTCGAGCCAACATCCCACCCAGGCATAAAACATATGCTGCATCACCTTGCAAACGAATCTGGCAAGAGAAATTGGGTGATAACTAGAAAGTATGCGTTTGTCCTTACCGGGCTTAGGTATGGGTATGACAATGGCTTCCCACCAGTGACTGGGAAACGTGCATTCTGGTTGTCCACAAGAGAGTATTGCTCTCTCATATCATAGGCAGTACTGGGCCTCACAATTCAGAGATGGGAAGGGTATCACTTGAGCCACCTCCATTCATTTCTGATGGAAGACGGCCGGGCGACAGTGGGAAGAGCTTGAAATTTCCGCAAAATGATGACCTAAGGTGTTTGACATGCATTGTCTAGACGAAGAGCAGGGAACAGAACGTTCTGCGGTGATACGGATAATGTTTGTAAGATATTCTACCTGGCATCACAATTCGGGAAGTGTTGATCATTGTAAGGACAATCACGATGAGGATAAAAGTCAAGGGGTTTCACCTCTGTGCTCTGGTGGCACGGAGGCTGGCCAGGTGAAGGTAGTACATGATGACACCATCGAAGAGTATCTCCGAGTCAGTTTAGGAGAAGACCGTTTGCCTTTGTTGGATTTCTTGAGCCTTTCCAGTTGGCAGAGGATGTCTTAGATGTTGGTTGACTGAAAGGAGATAGGAAGTCTTCATGGGAGTATTTCATCTGTCCTTTCCAGCAGGTCAGTTATGTATCTGGTGACATCTCCCGTTGTGGCGAGGGTGTGATGGCTTGTTGCACAGCTGGACAAGGGGATGGTGATACTACCATGACAATGGGAGATTTCACAATCTCTGAGATGTATTTGAGCTCACATGTCTGCACGGCCATGTCCTTCATGGAGCAAGATGAAGCAAGAACCACATTATTAGTGCCTGACAGTAGGACACAGGGGTTTTAACTAGCCAGAAACTTGCGAGTGACCGGGTAAGGAACTTTTTCCTTTACCCAGATCTCCTAGACAGCTGCTCATCAAAACATAACAGATAATTACAACAGGAGGTGGCATGATAACCATTGCAGTAGATGCAGCAGCAAGGTGGTTAGCTTCCCTACATCAAGTTACACAGTTGGCCGCGTGACAACAAGACTATAAAGTGTGGTTGAAATGATGACACTGGGAGCAACACTTCAGGTTCATAATGTACAGTCAGACTGTGATAACATCATAGCCTGCTTTGATCCTGGACAGATTCTCCCACTGTAACAAAGATGATAAAAATAGTGCTTGTGGGCACTAAGGAGGCATCTACCTTTTTAGTCACCCGATGGACTGCAATGCCACACTGATCAGACATACATTTGGATTTAGGCCTCTGTTAGACTATTGAGCAGCACTGTGATGCAGCTGGGAGGGTCTTTGAATTGGGAGCTTCATTCCATTTATGTTTGGTAGACGTGGACTGCAAAGATGATAATTGGCTCACTTCGACGAAATCTCCCATGACTGCCAACATGTCTGATGGCTTGCTCCTTCCAACTGGGTGCCCCTTTCAAATGGGCACATGGCAGCCTTAGGTGATTGGTCCCTGTGCCAGGTGTTTGGTACATGTGACTTAGGAGTGAACAATCAGCAATTTAGGAAGGTAGCAGTTCAGGCAATCGCCCCTCTCTGGGCCTGGCCTGCACCAGGTGGTACATACAAACATTACCAGTTGGCCCAAGGCTGAGAATTACATGTTACCCAGTCACCTACAACATTTTAGATGCATTTACTGGCCTTCACGTGGACAAAGGGAGGAAGAAGGACAAAGAGGAGCCTTAAATATTGAAGAGGAAGAATGATAGGAGAAGGTGAATGAAGGAAGGAAAATGCGCATGAAAACCAGTGGTGAGACTGTGTATGTCAGCTATGGACAGTGTGCAACATTCCCAAAAAAAAAAACACCAGACATGTTCTGCAAGGAAAGGGAAAAATGATACTAACATGACAGACATGCAGCACAAAAGGGAAAAGATGCTGCAAAGGCTGGGAGCCTGTGGTAGCCAAGCATGAACCCACCAAAGAGCACCGAGTCCCTGGAGGTTCTGAGCTCAAGGTTGATGTGTAAGGTGGGCATTGTGTTGTGAGCAGAGAATACTGTTAATGGATGTGACAGGAGTTGCTAGTAAACAAAATGCACAGCACACATCTTCAGCATTGGCAGTGTTGTGATATTTTTAGTGCAATACAGATACTGAGCTAATCTGGCATGAAAGCAAATGGAATGCAATAACTCTCAAATGAGTTACTGGAGAGTGCAGACCCCTTATGCCAAAATACTGAAAAGGTAACCCTAAATAACCTCTGAAAGCTGGTTGGCGGAAGACTGTTTCACTGTACATGTGGAGTGCTGCTGGATCTGTCTTACAACAGATTTAAACTGGAGTCAGTCAGTCTGTCCTGTTCTGACGATCTTTCTTCATCTTTTTCTATGCGCATCTTCTCATATGTCGTCCATCACTCCAATTCTTTGTTATAGACTATCCCCACACAGTATACATCAGAGGCAATACTACTAACTGAAGAAGTGAAATCGATGGATGGATGGATTGATGGATAGATCAGTGAATAACTGACTTTCTTGCATCATCAGCAGAGTGGCAGCAGCTCTAACAGATGCAAGAGCTGGGAGATCCCGATGCTGTACATTAGCCACTCTTCCTTTCGCTGCCCCATTCAGCCGCTGATTGATACAGGTGCGGTATGGTACATATGCGTGTTCGTGGGCGCAACCACAGGTGCGCAACCACATGAAAAAAATGTGGAAGTCGGGAGATGTTTAAAAACTCAAAACACAACTGAAACAAGAGGAAAACTAGGAGACACAGGGGTGTATGTGGCTGGCTGACCATTTACAATATACACTGTAAAAGTATTTATAGGTGAGTGGTCCTTGAGGAGCAGAAGTTGGTCATATAGTAATTTAATAAAGCAAGTCAATTTTGTAACTCCCCATGAAGGCTCTACAAGTTATTCATCCAAAGAATGATGATGTCAGATTTTATTTGGTGAGGGGGGGGGGGGGGCGCTTATGAAACAGTCTGGCTTCCAAGTATTCCGTAACCCCCTTGATGTTCACATGGATGTTTAAATCTTAATTCTTGTGTTCAAAGCGGTTTCTGGATGTTACAGTAAAATATAGTCTGGGTATTACTGAGCTAACAAATAACATGGGGATTCTAGTAGCAGTCAAAAGACATTTGTGTCGCAGGACCAACAGCAACAAAAGAAACTGGATTATGATCAAATGGCTGTTAACTTAGTGGGGAATAGAAAATGCAATGTTTTAAAGCTGCCACAATGTCCCTTGGGTGACACTTTTGGTTGGCTAAGTCAGAGAAGGAGGCAGCAACAATGAAATTAGCATGTTTAACTGTGCTACCAGCATTGAGGCTCTTATCTGCAAGTAGGATTCATCATGTTCACTTAGTTAGACTCCCCTCTCACTGCACCTGTAGGATCCAGCCACTGGATAAAATGTTTATGGGACTGCTGAAGACCTATTACAGTGAAGAAATGTGGCAATGACTGAGGATGCAATATAACACTAGGACCGGACCAACTAATGTTGCAAAACTCTGGTCAAGCCTATATGAAAGTTCAGGATTACTTATTCCTGATGTGGAATAGGTGCTTCTGGATGCCATGGCGAACAGAGGTTTTTGCCAATCGCAGACGGTGGCTCATGATGGTACTAACACTGATCTGATCCAAAGCAACACACACTGTGCGTCTGCTTTTTGGTGGCTAGCTGATATGGTAAAGATTGCCTGTCTTGCTATTTGAAGGTGGAGCTCACTATCAATAGCATTATGACAGAATTGACCATGGTCCTTTGTAACATACCACCAATTCAGCTCTGTCAGGGGCTACGACAGTCCTGCACTCAGTCTGCAGATTCTCTGACTTGCGCCTTACGGTGGTGTTTCCTGGGTTATGCTTAATATGTCAGGGGACCACTACACACAGCAGGTGCCTACTCGGATAGTGGGGGCTGTGTTGTGGTGAATGGCTGTCTTACTATATTAGAGGGTCTTAGTAAGCTACAGAATGGTTGACAATTTAAAACAGTGCAGGGCACAAACAGGATGAAGGTAGTTTTAGATGCAGTTGGTATTGTAACTGTAAATTATTGTAGCTGTGTTGGGAAAGATCCAGAACACCAATCGCTAATAGAAAGCACTGAAGCTTACATACCTTGTTTAACCAACCACCTGAATGAGTTGCTGAACAGCTCCAAGAAGAGCTTAGCCATTCCAAATAGGTACCCCAGTCATACAAACACAGTTGATGATGACTTCAATCTAGCCTCCATATGTTGGCTAAAATACATGTCGCAAGTCGATTTTAGGTATGTCATCTGACATCATACCAAAAGCTTTCTCAGAGAAGTATTTACAGCAATAATTATTAGTGCAGGTGCCCACATTAATTGTAAATTATTGCAAAAGCATTGTTGACTACTTAGCAACAAATAATAATGAGCAAATAGGGATCATTACGATGGATACACGGGTTAGTGTCCACACGCTTATTGTAGCGAGACTAAATGTTGTAAGATCCAAACACACAAAAATAAACGTAAAGTATACATATAGAAACACAGTTAAAAATGCACTTGACACCTTTTTCAGAGGCAGCCTGAACTCCATCTGATCTGACTATGTAGGCCTAGACCAGAGATCATGGATACAAATGAATGGAAACAATGGCAGTTGAGAGCTATGTACAAAATAATAAGAGGTCCCACATAGTACACAAAACAGATTGGAACACTATTACAGAAGCTATGAAGAAATGAATGCCAAATGTAAAACAATGTAAAATCCCAGTGTAAGAGGCTTTTAGTAAGTTCCACAATGAAACTGGCCTTAAAACTAGAAGAATCGATAGAGATCTTGGTCGTATGTAAGGTACAACACCAACAAGGAATCAATACCTTCACTGTGCGATAACAATAGTGTTGTTACTGATGAAGTGAGACTGAAGCTGAGTTACAGAAAGCATAGTTTGCTTTGCTGAAAGAATTTCAAAAACCAAGAATATATTCTAGTATTCAAATCAAGAATGAATGCGAACATGACTAACTTGGTAGCAGGTTTTCTCCATGTTGAGAAGCAGCTTACATTACTTAATAAAGAATGCTTCTGGTCGGGATTGTATGCCACTCAGGTTTGTTTCAGAGTATGCTTACACAGTAACTCCATAATTAGACGAATGGAGAAACTGGTAGAAGCCGACGTCGGGGAAGATCAGTTTGAATTCCGTAGAAATATTGGAACACGTGAGGCAATACTGACCTTACGACTTATCTTAGAAGAAAGATTAAGGAAACGCAAACCTACATTTCTAGCATTTGTAGACTTCGAGAAAGCTTTTGACAATGTTGACTGGAATACTCTCTTTCAAATTCTAAAGGTGGCAGGGGTAAAATACTGGGAGCAACAGGCTATTTACAATTTGTACAGAAATCAGATAGCAGGTATTAGAGTCGAGGTACATGGAAGGGAAGCAATGGTTGGGAAGGGAGTGAGACAGGGTTGTAGCCTCTCCCTAATGTTATTCAATCTGTATATTGAGAAAGCAGTAAAGGAAACAAAAGAAAAATTCGGAGTAGGTATTAAAATCCATGGAGAAGAAATAAAAGTGCTGAGGTTCGCCGATGACATTGTAATTCTGTCAGACACATCAAAGGACCTGGAAGAGCAGCTGAACGGAATGGACAGTGTCTTGAAAGGGGGATATAAGATGAACATCAACAAAAGCAAAACAAGGATAATGGAATGTAGTCTAATTAAGTCGGGTGATGCTGAGGGAATTAGATTAGGAAATGAGACACAAAGTAGTGAAAGAGTTTTGCTATTTGGGGAGCAAAATTACTGATGATGGCCGAAGTAGAGAAGATTATAAAATGTAAACTGGCAATGGCAAGAAGAGAAATTTGTTAACATCGAGTGTAGATTTAAGTGTCATGAAGTCGTTTCTGTAAGTATTTGTATGGAGTGTAGCCATGTATGGAAGTGAAACATGGACGATAAATAGTTTGGACAGGAAGAGAATAGAAGCTTTCAAAATGTGGTGCTACAGAAGAATGCTGAAGATTAGATGGGTAGATCACATAACTAATGAATAGGTATTGAATAGAATTGGGGAGAAGAGGAGTTTGTGGCACAACTTGACAATAAGAAGGGACTGTTGGTAGGACATGTTCTGTGGCAACACGGG
The DNA here is from genome assembly GCF_021461395.2 of Schistocerca americana. Taxonomy (NCBI): domain Eukaryota; kingdom Metazoa; phylum Arthropoda; class Insecta; order Orthoptera; family Acrididae; genus Schistocerca; species Schistocerca americana. The sequence goes on along the minus strand of NW_025725994.1, from coordinate 868,908 downwards.
ATCACAAATTTACAATTTTTACCCTCCATGCTGTCCTCCAATGTTAGAGGGAGACCAAGAGATGAATACACTGAGCAGATTCAGAAGGATTTAGGTTGCAGTAGGTACTGGCAGATGAAGAAACTTGCACAGTATAGGGTAGCTTGGAGAGCTGCATCAAACCAGACTCAATACTGAAGACAACAACAACATCATCAACACACCAATTTGCTCTGGGAAAACAATCTGTTGATACACAGTCAGCATGGATTCAGAAAATGTTTTTCTCGTTAAGCAAGGCAACACATCCACACTTTAGTTCCATAATGTAACAATTGAGACTGACAGGGGGATCCAAAGTGGTGTCATATTTTTAGTCTTCCAGACGGCTTTCGACACTATTCCTTAGACACAACTTCTAATAAAATTGCATAGTTATGTGTCAAATCTTAGTTATGCACTGGATTCATGATTTCCTGTCAGAAAGGTCATAGGCCATAATAATTTATGGTGAGCCACTGGACTGTTATAGGCCCTCTGCTCTTCCTGATTTACACAAATGATTTAGGAAACAATCTGAGCAGTCCTCTTAGATTGTTAGCAGATGATCCTTTCATTTACCATCTAGCACAGTTGTCAGATGATCAATACGAATTGCAAAATGATTTATACGATATTTGTATGGTGTGAAGAGTGGCAATTGTGTCTCAATAAGGAGAAATGAGAACATCCACAAGAGTACAAGGGGATACCTGCTAAATTTCTGTTTCACAATATCTCAATCTAAAGGCTATCAATTAAGCTTAATACATAGAAATTACAATTTCAGACAAATTAAATTGGAATGATCATATAGGCATTGTTGTGAGAAAACCTAACCAATGACTGCACTTTATTGACGGTACACTTTGAGAGGACTACAGGTCTACAAGAAAGAGTGCATATAATCAAGATTGTCCACCGTCATCTGAAGTATTGCTGTGCTTTATGAGATCTGCATCAGATATTATTGACAGACTAAAACAATCAGTTCATAGAAGGGCCACTCAATTAGTATTATCCTGAACTAGGGGGAGACAGGGTCATGGATATTATAAGCGAATTTGTGTGGCGATCATTAAAACCAAGGTCGTCTTCATTTCAGTGAGATCTTCTGATGAAACTTCAATCACCAGTTTTCTCCTAGTGTGAAAATATTTTGTTGGCACCAACCTACATAGGTTGAAATGATGATGCCCACCACCACCACCACCACCACCACCACCACCACCACCACCACCACCACCACCACCACCAATTAAAGTAGAGCTCACATGGTGTGACTAAAGTGTTCATTTTTCCCCATGCTGTCCATGAGTGGAACGGAAAAGATAGCTTGAAGGTCAGTCAACGATCCCTCTGCGCGCACTTTATTCTGAATAGCAGATTAGTCATGTGGATGTACATGGTGTCAAGCATCACAGTACCGATACTGTGTTTGAACATTAATGGCTTGTTTCTCCTACTCGTCCACATCCACTTACATTTTTTTCATGTGGAACAAGCTGCCGTTCATCATACTAAATAGAAATTCAGTCCAGGTCAACATGTATCCTCCAAGAGTTCCTAAATGAAAATATGTTTCTGTGTATTACAGCGTCATTAGCAGATGGTACTCTAGGTAAAGTGACCAAAAGGCAAAGCAGCTGAACATAATGCATATAAGTGTAGAAGAACATAAAGTTATCGTATTTGCTGAGGGTTTGATAGTTCTAATAAAAGTTGAAAACAACGAGAAGCTGCAACAGGTTGTTAACTGCTCCACGAGTCAGATCAGCAGTCTGGCAGACCACATCCACCAATAAGACTGTGGCTTATGTGGGTTCTTCTGTTGTTGTGTACTAACATTTACTGCAACTGTGTTTTCCTTAAGGGTGATAAATTGGAGAGTAGGCCTGTTACAAAACGCAGTGGTGTTTGACTGTGAGAGGCTATGAAAGTGCTTCCCACAGGTACACTTATTACGTTTAATCCACCACAGAAAATCTTGCTGAGTTCTGTCACCAAGGATGCAGTCTCTAGAAACAATTCACATGTGTGGCACTAAACTAATGAATTATGTGCAGTGCCACTGCTGCAGAGAGATCCTATATATGCTGCTGTAAAAATTTTCAACCTCCTTCCCATGGAGCTGAAAACCACCTGTAGTTTTCTCATATTGCTCAGTTTTGAATAGTTATTTACTATTCCATAACTGTATCTTTAATGACTGTTGTACAATGTGTTTATAAACTACTTGTCCAACATAAGATATACCTAATAAGTTTCATAACTGACAAAAGGTTAATAAAAGTATTTCAGGGGGCAATGCAGCTTCACATGTGCACGTGTCAACCTAAACGGACCCTACACGTGGTCTCCGGGTGTTACTAAAAAACCGACACAACTAGCTAACCTGACTACATGAGAAGTACATACCAGTCAGGGAAGGAATGACTCATCATCACATCAAAAGCTCTTTACCAGGGCCTAACATCTACAGAAGTGAGACCAAGTACTAAAACATGCCAACTCTACAATGAAGGCATTAGTTGAACCAACCAAATTCTAGGGAAGATACTGTTTAAGCATGTTATCAACATGGTTGTCCAACAGCAAAGCCAAACTAATCATGGAGATCAGCTACATACAAGAGGAACGTGGCTAGCAAGCATCAATGTGCAGTAGCGCGTGTGACAAGAAATATCTGTAGAGGTTGTAGGTGAGCAGCTGTGCATTGTGTAAATGACAAAATTCACCGGAAATCCTCAGACTGTGACAAAGGATGAAAAGGAATAAATAAAGAGCTTCTACTACACAAAATTAATGCAGCATTAGACAAAATAGAGACTAACATTGACAATGCACCTCAAATAACCGCAGATAATGGAACTTTCAGGACAGTCAAAAATGGGCACAGGGTATTCACCTTGGTTGGGTTCAAACAGCTCGAACATTTCAGAAACATTAAACCAAACAGGGCAAAGTAGACATGTGTGTTAGCCAGATGTAATGTTAAGCAAATATCTGGGTCATTTGTTTAACAAAAATTTATTCCAATTCTGAAGAATTTAAACCACCTTCATAAACAAATTTTGGTTTTGTGAAAAAAAAAAAAAAGCAGGATTGAAAATAAAATACTTCCAACATATGCCAGAGAGAGTGCAAAACCAATGGCCAGGTATTCCAAAGCTGAAGTCATGTAGCTGAAGCTGTAATATGTGAAGTTATGATACAGTAAACTAAATGAATTTTGGAAGTTGGCCACTCAGAAACTGAAATTGTCAGAAATGAGTCAGAACACAACCTAGTGCAAACCTGTCACTGTAGTGAGTTAGGATTTATAGAGGAAGGAGAAATGGAAACATGAATACATTTTAATGCTTTTCATGCGAGGAAGACGGGAGCTATCACAGAAAATCTACATCCTTGCATTTTGAATATTTCCTGTAGATCATTTCCATATTGCCATTGCTGTAAACAATCAATGCAATCCCACCAAAGGCCAGGCACTATTAAATTTCAGAATTCAGGAGAGTATGTACAAGCAGAGTGTATTCATTTTAGCATCACTTGACATCAGTTTAGTTCTCAGAGTTGGCTGATTCTGAATAGCTTTGTAAACGCATTCTCTTGCACTTCCTTCCACTAGTCAGACAGAAATGAACAGAAGAGGAGATAGTTTCAGGATTCATCAAGGGAGACAATTAGGGTGCTCCATTCATAAATATGAGCTTGGGAACTGCATCTTCAAGGAAGTCTGAGGAAATGCTGGTCTGCAGGAGAATAATAATGATTAAGATGCTGTGACTAGTACTCAAAATATGATTCAATCATTAGTGGACATGCCTGAAGGTAAATGGGAGGAACAGGTAAAAATACAAGGGTGTTATGTTGATCTGTTCTAAAAACACCTGGTCTGATCAGATGATGCGCTTGTGAAACTCCAGTTAAGAATCATGAGTCATTCCATAGCAAATTGTACCCAGTATCCTTGCCCTAGAAAGTAGTAGTTAATAAAGCAATTAAGAATATGTAGGAGAATCAGATAATTTATAACTCAGGTAGGGAAGGTTCTATTCCAATCCCCACTGTAACAAAAGATGGCAGTGTCATTTACTAACTGATGCTCATGATGAAATGATGCAGTTTACTGTACAATGTGACCAACTGGAAGATGAAGGCATAGCAGGCAGAACACAGGCTTTCTGTGGAGTGGAAGGTGTTACCAGTTTAAAAGAATGGCCTTTGGTCTGTCAGTATCATCAGTGGCCTTTATGACAGCACTTAACGAAGTTCAAAGAGAAGAATTATTGACACACTTAGTCCGCAGCTCGTGGTCGTGCGGTAGCGTTCTCGCTTCCCGGCAGGGTCAGTGATTTTCTCTGCCTCGTGATGACTGGGTGTTCTGTGATGTCCTTAGGTTAGTTAGGTTTAAGTAGTTCTAAGTTCTAGGGGACTGATGACCATAGATGTTAAGTCCCATAGTGCTCAGAGCCATTCAAACCATTGACACACCTAACATTATGTAGGCAGTATACAAATTAGTACTGCCTTTAGAGAGCACATTTAGACATTCTGTGCCATGTAATTGAAGGGTTTAGTGGAGCAAGAGTCACATTAAGGATGGATAAATAAGAATTTGCCAAATTGCAAAACAATTTCCCTGGGCATGTCATTTCTTTGTGTGGAATCATATCTGATCTGATGAAAATGAAACCAGTGAGAAATTTTCCTGCACAAATATGCTGTAGACAACTGAAAAATCTCTCATTTCATTTCATGCAATTTCTATCACAGTATTCATCCTTGATTTTTTTTATCTTCACAAGTCCATCTCCATCTGAAAATGGAATAAGGAATATCAAGAAGCATTTGAGTTAATTAAAAACCAGCTGCATGAGGCACCAGTACTTCATCATCCTGATTTCAGAAGAAATTTCTACATCGGTACTGATTCCATTTATTCCTACTGGTTGCTTAGTACATTTAATCCACCACAGGAAATGAATATGAGTATAGCAATCTCTCTAAATAGGCACATTGAAAGTATTTAGAAACATTCTAGAGAACTACTCAAGCTCTTTGCCTTCTATCCAATCGTAAAGTTACTGAATCACAGTAATAGAGATGAACAGTGAAAGAATGGAAGTGTGCAAACATGTCTAACTTCCCCTACACTGCAAGTCAATGGGAGTAAACTGCTAAATCAAACCTACTGCAGCTCACTATCTTGGTAATGACCCGATCAGATCCCCCAACATAATTACAAGTAAATCACGGAGGAACAACTTATGGAAACAGCTGTCTCATGCTTTTGATGGTATTTGTGGGTCTTTGGATTGTGGTAGTCCACACTCACATGCTCCGAGTCCTGTATCCACTAACAGAAGTTCATATTCAAACAACAACAGTTAACAGACACTTTGTATACTTGGTCCCCTGTATTGCAGTGATCAGTATCAGAAGAAGAATGGAACATGTGTTTAAGTAAAGATATGACATAGGAGAATCAAGAACCTTCCACAGCTGGGAACTGCTTCTAACTTTAGCCATAAATTAATGGATTGAGTTAATGATTTATGACCACCCAACAACCATGTACACAAACAAGATCTACACTAATCAATGTTCATGTACCCAAAATTCTTACACATTAAGTAAGAAATGTGCATGGAGTGGACATGCATGGACACATGCATCTGATGGAGAAAAATCTGTAGCCAATGGCTAGTGTAATAAAAAACAGAAGAGCCCCAATGAAGATGCACTATATTAATAACAAGGCTTTTTGACATAATAAGTCACTTTACAATCAGACAGTATTGCGAAACTAAACATCACTTATTAAACTAATGTTATTCCAGTAACTGACCTTCAAGTTAACTCTTACACTGTGGTACGGGAGATTCAGTTGTATATCCTGGAACCCAGTACCAGTCGCAAGTTGCCTAATTAAAGCCTTCCAGGAACTAGAAAAAATATTTTGCTTAATTATTGATGGACTTTAACACAACAAGACATTTTTGATGTTAGATTATACGTCTTAGCGAGTAGATATTGGCCAGTAGTACAGTGGGAAACTGTGTGCTTGTCAAGGCAGTGTAACTTTATTTGTTGAGTATTTCAGGATGAGTGCACTTACAGACTTCTGACGACTTCACGCATTTAAGGAAGAAAACGTCAAGCAAATGTTTGCAATTATGCTTTAAGTGAAACATTGAGCTCATTAACTTATTTGCATACCAGTCAGAAGATTAACTCTTGTGTATAAAATGGCATCATAGTCTGAACAATTGGCAATTTGTTGATACCTTTACAAAATCTGGATGGTAAGGTACTAAATTTTCACATATGAACAACAGGAACATGCAAATATCACTATAATTTGTGTACATATGATTATCACAACAGGGATATTATGAATACAAAGACATTATTGCAGTAACTTGTGAACCACAAAAAAGTTTGTTGTAACAGTAAGTGTGCCATATATACATTCTTGCTGACAGCACATGCACTCAGAATATATTTATGAACAAACTATTGTAATATTACCTGTTGTGTTTCAGTCACATTCTTCACCACTGTAATACTGAATTTACAAGGGAAACATGGAAGTTGATAACTGAAAACTCCAAACTGAGGTGATATTACTACAAAAGATATCTAAACTGAGAATCATATGGACTTCACCAAATAATGATGTTTTTGTATTATTGCATATTTATATTGATTAGGTGAGACTAAAGCAAAGCTTCTTAAATGCAAGATTTTTGTGACTATTGAGCCTACACTCAACACATGCCATCCACCTGCTCACTAATAATTCCAGAGTGTTTCACAATTCCTATTACAGAGAGGTTCTTGGACAAACTTTATCCACCAGGTTTCATTAATGAACCCATGTCTGGAAACATACAAAGTCCCTTCTATAACTCTTATACACCTGTAATAGGAATTCTGACATGCCTTGGGTACAGCAAGAGGAATCTGTGGCAGTTTTACAACAGATTGCATGTTTTACATTAAATGCATGTAACACCAATGAAAATATCCCAGAAGCATAAGGCATTTAAGACTAAATAAATAAATGACCAAAATAGCGACTTTACCATTTCTATTATCCATTTCATTCTGAAGTTATGTGATCCTGCCTAACCACACCAGGTCTCACTGGATGTGTCTTAAAACATCTGGAAGGGAATTCCACATCTGAAGTGCTGGGTTAACACTGGAAACTTGCACAATATTTATTTTAAGCTGGCTCCTTCCACACCAGACAATTGTGAAATCCACAACCACTTAACATCACTTTCTGACCAATATGAAGTGCTGTGAGTAGCTACAGTGTCGACACGTGATGGAGATTCCACAACTTTTAGTTGACGACACTCGTGAGCTACCCTTAATACATTTGTGCTCTGGCTTTTACAATGCTGATGCACATTTTTGGGAAGGGAGGCATGCAAATGGCTGGAAAAAGTGTGATGCTCAGCAAGTAGGGCTTCTGATGTGAGACAGTTTGGTGCCTTCCCCAAGTGATAGGCTGCAGTTAAAGGTACTTCAGGAATCTGACAATGCTAGCAGGACCTTGTGTCATCTTCCCATTAGCAGCCTTGGAGAACATTCACCCATGATGACAATTATCTGTCTCCCAGTAGTGGACACCAAAATACAAATGATAGGAGCAGAGCAGACATCCACGAGGTCTGGGATGAGAGACATCACTCTGAACATAGTAGCATCTGGGAAACTGTTTAGCAAGAAGATACTCTCTTGTGAGGAGATACAGCAGTACCTCATACTTTCAACACTGCTCCATCACGAAGTCCTGTCCTCATTTCTATTTCAGTCTTCTCCAAACATCTGGCACCTCCAAATTACTTTTGTGTCCATCAGGGATGTCCAGTCTTTCACACAACTTCACGGAAATTTAATAATGCTCCACCACAGCATGGTCATCACTCTGTTCTGATACAAGTATTGCTAAAGATTTCTCCAGACACTTTGAGGAGATACTAGATTGTATCACAACTGCTTCCTCTTCATCTTGTTCTTGTTCTTCAATACATGAGCATGTCCTCCTTCCATCAGAGAGAAGATTAAATAAAGAAAATGAAAGACACCCTCTGGCCTCGCAACCTAATACCATTGGGGTCGAAAAGATCAAGAGTTGGTCAAGTGAGACCGACAGGAAAGAAAACAGAATATGTCTGACAAGTAAGTGGAAGTAATGTCAGACATTTCTAGAAAGGTGATAGTGAGACACACATGATTGTTCTGTTTATGGCAAGTGGTATTTGACCACATTTAAAACCAAAGATCATGTCAAATTTAATACTGTGAGATTCACATGTTTATGCTGAGCCAACAAGTTGGCAATACCATGTTTCCTAACATTGCATGTACATTGTTTGGTCATGGTACAATTAACAATGGGTAAATATACAGAAGTGTAACATTAAATTATTCAAAAATATAACAGCATTTTATGCACTGATGTATGCTGTTAGATATTCCTTCCAAGTAACTGGTACCTTGCTGATATTAAATTGTTTGAAATTTTATTTTTACAACACAGACACATTAATGAAATTTAACATCTAACAAGCATCTGTAGTCAGTACAGGCTACACCTCAGCTAACATTAAATAATAAGTGTTAAAAGGAATTATTAGCACCTATTACAATTTAAATAACTATGCAGCTTGTGTGAGCTGATCATAATACACAAAATAGTATGTCCTACATTACTAAATTGGAACATTGGATTGTCTAAAATGCTCAATTAATTGTATGAGGGATATACAGTAAGTAATGCAACAATTTTTCAGAAAGCAGGTTGGTTCTATTCAGGATTCCGTAACACCATATTATTTCCTATCATCTTTGATACAAAACCTGAGTTTTCAACATAATTTCTGTTCAATTTGATGGCCTTATGCCACCTTTCTGGGAGGCCTTGTATACCTGTGCGACACCAATCTACTGATTGACATTGGTGCCATCTTGTTGCTTCAACAACTACCCTATCATCCACACACTGCTTTCTGTAGAGAGCGTCCTTCAATGGATAGTTCTTCCTTGTCCACACAACAGTCTGGATATCGCACCTTCTGGCTTTTGTTTCTTTGTCCCAATGAAGTATGTGTGCTCCTCTAACGTGTGCAGACTTGGTGCAGTGTTGCCATGCCATGGAGAAGGAAAAGTTCATTTCAATTTTTGTGGTGATCTACATGCTGAAGTTATTTGTCAACTTCCTGATGGTAGTGCAGAACACTACATTATGATGGAGGTAAGCACAAAGAATAACAACTTCAAAATTTCAGAAGACCACCACCATGACTTCATTGGTTGAGGATGCAGCTTTGAACTTTTTCTTCAGAGGAGGTGATGTGGCACTACTCTGTGGATTGCTGTTTTGTTTCTCAGTTCAAAGTGTTTCACCGTCTGACAAATTCAACAAAAATTATCACTATAACCCTCCTAATGCACAGTCTGTTTGGCACAGATGGTCGTTCGTTGGTCTTTACCATCTCTAGTTTGCCGGAACAGAGCAGGGCACATCTTTGATTACCCTAACTGGTGGACAACTGTGTCTGCACTAACAACAGAGATGTCCAGCTGAGAAACAAGATTGTTCCATCCATTGTGATTGCCAGATCACCATCAGAGTGTTTGCATGTTCCGACACAGCAGAGTCACAACTGCAAGTGCCTATGAATAACTGTGATGGTCTGCTTTTGCACTGAAAACTCAACAGGTCCCTGCTTGGAACATACCTCTGTTACAAACAATTTTTAAGGCACAATTAGTGCTGCCACTTAATGGAACTTTGTGGAATATTCCTACTTCAGCTCCTATAGTTTCATCATATCCAAAGACGTTTTGTGCACATTTTTTTGAACTGGAATAGAAACATGAATAGAAATATGTTCCATTACTTAGTGAATGCCCCTCCTACATTGGGTTACAAATGCAGACTGTCATTATACAGAAAAGCATCATACGGAAATATCAAAGTTGAGAGAAACTAGAATTTTAGGGAAACATACTGCTATTGTGGTAATGGTATGAAAATGCGCAGATAACAATTTAATCAACACAAAATATGTTAATTGCCTGTATACACAGGTTACCTAACACATGGTAAATATAACATTCCACAAATTCCTCTGAGTTTCTAAATTATGCTAAAGTAAGTTTTCTATGAATAAATAAAATTTAAAAACTAATAACAATCATATTTACAATGTCATTAACAAACTCCCATACCTTCTTGACCAGCAGTTATGGTAGCTACATTTAACAAGTTTGATTATATGCACGTCCGCAGCCTCCAAATATGATAATCATTTTGTAAAAGAAAACATCGTCCACTGTAGACTGCACTGGAAAATATGCACCATGTTCCATGAAATGTGATATACAGATAATGAACAGCCCACACACACAGGCACACATGAACAACAGTATGTTCTGTATCAAATACAAAGGAAGGAGCAGTACAGTATGTGAAAATATCCATACCTAGTATAATTTAAGAATGAAGATCCTGTCCTTTCACCTCAGAACCATACTGGATCATGTGTAAACTACAACTAATCGAATCTACCAGTAACAACAACACACAGAATGAGGGATTAATCAGCTCTTCCAATTTCCACCACAGACACATTAAAAAACAATATACAAGTCTTCCGATACTGTATGCCAAGGCACATTACATAGTTTTCTGCTGTGCCAATTAGTGTCAGTTGAATCTTACATTCTAAAATAGACCAAAATGGTATAAACACTGTTACTGGAATGTTAGCAACAACTGTATGCAGTGAGACGACTGATCATATCCAGTCACTCACGATTGCCATCTCATACTTTAGTATTATAAAATATGCATCATATTAGTATAGTAAAGTGCTCTGTCAATCTTGAAAGATTGCAGCTTAGTAGAAATGTATGTACATCATGAACTGCTTTTTCAAGTTTTAATGCATGTATCCTTGTAACAAACTACTAACATTCTGATTATTAGGACAATGGCACAATACATTTCAGCCAACACGTGTATCCATTAATTATCTGTGAAGTACAGTTAGAAGAGAAACCTATAACTGAAACTTCTAATAATACTTAGTAATCATTTAGGATATATACTATTGTTACATCTGCATAAGAGAATTTCAGGCATGAGTCACGAGCCACATTATTGTAAAAATATGCTCAAATTATGATGCACAACAAGTATCTTCCATATAAAACATACTCAGTATGTTTAAGGAATCAAACTACAATGTATATAACAACTTCATACTTCTGACTGCTTTGCAAATGGACAAGTATGTTCTGACATTTAGCATTTAGGAGAAGTTTGAAATTATGTTTGAAGTTTTTGGAAATCACAAAGTGCTCTCACTATGAAACATTGGATATTTACAGTATGTATAAATAGCGCAACTCTAGCAACACTGCTGCAAGACGTGCATGCACAGTTTCCGACTGTAATACTCGTCCTACAGGGTAAAACTTTTGTTGCAACAAATAAGTACTAAATTATGGCAGGGATTTAAATTCACTCTGCATTTGTATTAAATACTGAAAATCAAAGAAAGCACTTATATAGGCTACATGCAACTGGTACTGTGTGTCATGAACCTGATAAGTCATCTAGTAGTACAGCTGGAACAGAGTTTGGGTAAAGAAACACCTTCTGTCCTTCAGAGTCCTTCAGCATCTCTGATTTATGCTAAGATCTGCCTGCAGTAGTGAATGGTGTATAGTGGAAATGTACCATGTTTACAGATGACACCATCATTGTAACAGAATATCTGTCAAACACAGTCTCCAATAACATTTCACAAAACTTTTGTAACAGGTTCATTAACTCCCTTCCTGCCAATATAAACATGTTAAATTTTATGCAATTTACATGAACTCACAAAAAGCCAGACAAAACACCCAGTGACACTGAATAACCAGCATATTATCAGTTGATACCATCAAGTTATTGGGCATTGACATCCACTGCAAATCATGCAAGTAATGTCACATTTATCACGCTGAGCAGAGTGTCAGCTCAGCAGCTTTTGTTCTCTCATTCTGGATGATGAAGGGGTCAGACAGGTAGCTTATTCTGCTTCTGTGCACTCTATAGTGTCACATAGAAATATGCCCTGGGGGAACTCTTCCTTAATCAAACTGCTGAGAATATTTGCTACTGCTTCTCAACACTTATTTTCTCTAATGTATAGTGTTCCTGGAGACTGGATCCTTTGTGACAGAACTCAGCAGCTCACAGGTGTGGCACTAAACAAAGAATTATGTACACTGTCTCTGCTGCAGCGAGATGCTATGTATGCTGCTGTAAAAATTCTCGACCTCCTTCCCACTGAGCTGAAAATCTTATGGAATAGTAAATATCTATTAAAAACTAAATTACATAACTTTCTCTTGAATCACTATGTTGTAATATATGTTTATAAACTACTTATCCAACATAAGATATACTTTTATTAACCTTCTGTCAGTTATGAAGCTTGTTAGCTATATCAGGGGTCAATGTAGCTTCACAAGTGCATGTGTCAACCTCAAAGGACTCTCCATGTGATCCCTGGGTGGTACTACAAAAAAGAACACAACTGGCTAATCTCCCAACTACATGAGAAGTACATACATCAAGAAAGGAATGACTCATCAAGAGCTCTTTACCTGTGCCAAACATCTACAGAAGTGAGACCAAGTATTAAAACATGTCAACTAAACATTGAAGCATTAGTTGAACCAAAGGCCTAATTCTAGGAAAGATACTGTTTATGCATGTTAACGTGGTTGTCCAACAATGAAGTCATACAAATACGTGCAAGAAGAAAGTGACTAGAAAGTGATGTCATAGTTACAAAGTACCACTGTAACTAATGAAGGGAGCAGTACCCATACATCTTTGAATCTAATATCCCCGACAGCATTAATGTACAGTAGCACACATGGCAAAAAATGTCAATAGAGGTTGTGGGTGAGTGGTAGTGTGCACTGGAGAAAATGAAATCCACCAGCAAGTCATTCACTATGAGGAAGTGTCGACAGAATAAATAGAGGGCTGCTACTGCACAACATTAATGCAGCATTAAGCAAAGTAGAGACTAACATTGATAATGCAACTCAAATAATTGTAGATAACGCAACTTTCAGGACAATCAAAAAAGGCCACAGGATGTATGCCATGGTTGGGTTCAAACAGTTCTTACATTTATTTCAGAGACATTAAACAAAACAGGGCAAAATAGACACATGCATTAGCCACATGTAATGTTAAGCACATATCTGGGTCATTTGTGTAACCAAAAATTATTCGAAAGGTGAAGAATTTTAAGCCACATTCTTAAACAAATTTTGGTTTTGTGAAAAGCAACAGGACTAAAAACCAAAAATTCCAACATATGCAGGAGAAAGAGAGCAAAAATAATGGCTAGAATTTCCACAAGCCCATGTCATAATATGAGAAGTCGTGATTCAGCAAACTAAATAAAGCTTTGGAAATGGGTCACTCCAAAACTGAAGTTGTCGGAAATGGATCAGAAGTCACAATGAACACTACCAAGTGCAAACCTTTCACTGAAGTGAAAGAAGATTTATAAAGGGAGGAAACACAGCATCATAAATACATTTTAATGCCTTTTGTGGAGGTCCAAATATGCTGAATTATGGATGTAACAGCCATTTCGTTGGGGAGAAAGGGAATTATTATGGAAAATCTACCTCATTGCATTTTCGGTATTTCCTGTTAATCATTTGCATATTGCCATTGCTGTAAACAATCAAAGTAAACCCATTAAGGATACTGGGTACTTTTAATTGGTCGAAACACTTAAATTTTTTAATGACTTTATTAAATTCTATAGTCTTTCCAGATTACATTGATATATGTACGTTATAGGGTTTCAAATGAAAAATGACCTACATATAGCAAATTTTAGAGTTATGGACATGTATGCCACCACACCCCCTTTATTTCTGTTGCAAAAACCAGTATTATTTTGGGAAGAACAGTGAACTTTCTGTTTCCAGTGATTATTCGTATGATACATTGTATATGTTAGTAACAGTGCAGGTTTCTAGTGTCTGTAAATGATTATCTTTGTTAGTATTTACCACTGTTCTGCTGAAACAGTTTACGCACGTGTTACTGAATGTCTGTTGCCCAAGTGCTACATAAATGACAAAGCAAGCCACACTGTTGAAAGTAAATTATGTATCATTTCTTTGGGGAGAAATTCCCACCATGCCTCCCAGTGATTAAAATTTTTTGTTAACAATGATGCTGTCTGTAGTGGATTTGTTGTTGGTGATGAGGGCATTTTTTTCTTCTTTGATAAAGGAAGTGGGGAAATGTAAGCAGCGTGATGGTGTAGGCTGTCTGGAAATAACTGAACAACAAGGTAGCAGGAAGGGTTTAGCATCAAAAGTAGCTGTTCTGTGTACATCCTCCAATAAATAACCTCAAAAATGACTTTGAACATTGTGCATAATACATATGGTGTGAATCTAAAGTTAGTGCCTGCATGTGTGCAATACAAAAAGGGAAAAGGCTACTCAAACATTTTGTGGTTTGATGGACCTTCCTCTTCCTCAAACTAGGTTCAAGAAGTACATAAAAATACCTTTAGGTGCCTTGACAGTTGTGCCTAAGGCATCTACAAAACGTGCAGTTAAAGAAACTGTAAATATTAGTGGAACCAGGGACATCGCCATGTCCCATCAAGTGCAACAGCAATGTCAAGGACATTGTTTCTTGAATGGTGTTTTAAGTGGTACTTCTCTGGAGAATGGAAAAGTAGTTGTTGATTAGTGCTTATCTAAGAACTGCCACACCTGTGATGGTAACATTGAAGTATGTATTGAACGTCAGTGTTCTAAGAATTATGGTGGTTATAGTGGTGGTACGGAGTGTGATGGAGCTCTAAAAAATATTTCAGAGGTCGGTGCCCACTTATAATGTTACATATACGAAGTGCCTAGGCGATGGGGACTCTAAAGCTTTCAACAAAATTTGTTACTAAGGTGTCACCATAGACACTGAAGTGATTAAACTTGAGTGTTGTGGAAATATGCAAAAGAGGATGGGTGCTAGATTGAGGAAGCTATGATGAGAAACGAAAGGAAAGGAAAGTTGCTATCGGATGGAAAATCTCTGTCTGGCCAAAGCAGATTGACAGAAACTGAAATAGACCTTCATTCAGAGGTGCATGTCATCTAAAGGTCAGTCCATAACAACTCTGAAGATGTTACAGCAATGAGAAAAGCTGTATGGGCTACCTACTTTTACGAGTTGCCCACAGATGACCACCCTGTTCATGGACTTTGCCCTAGGGGAGCAGATTCTTGGTGTGGTTACAATAAAGAAAAAAAAATATCAGATATATTGTTATAAGCATTCTCTTCCTGAGCCTGTTATGAATAAAATAAAACCAATTTTTAGAGATGTGAGTGACCTTGTTTTGCTTAGTAAATGTCTTCATGGGGGCACTCATAATAAAAATGAAAGTTTCAACCATTGCGTATGGGAAGGATTACGCAACAATGTTTTTCTAAGACTAAATACATTAAAAATGGTGTACTAGATGCAGTGATATGTTTTAATGATGGAGTAATAGGAAGGTTGGAAGCTCTGAGAAATTTAGGCATAAAATGTGTATCTAATATGGAAAATCAATTGCTTGTGTGTGATGGACAAAGGGTACATGAAGCTGAAAGATTCAGCTCTTGAAGTTACCTAAGAAGCAAGAAGTGCTAAAAGGAGGGCCAAGAGGGAGCTTGAAGATGAATAAATGGTGCAGGGTGAATAATATGCTTCAGCAATGTTCTGAGGCACGATTTAATTGGACTCATCTTCATTCACAATTTCCCACAACCTGTATTTTTCAGATTTCAAGTACAAATATTTCCTCGAGTTATATACCATTGCTCTAATATTTTTCTTTAACTTGTAATAGTTGATAGTTACGTAGTAGGTATAAGGTATATTGCAGAATCAACTAAATTATAGAAAATGTAACATTTTTATTAGGATAAAAATTGTAAAGGTTAAAATGTAAGATACAATGTTTCCATACTTGTAATATACATAATAGGTGGAATTAAATAGGTCTAGCACCTCAGCCATAATATCATGCATATCTGGTAAAAATTTGGTCTCCTTCAAATGTGCAACATTGGATTAAAATGGCATGTCAATTTGAGGAAGCATTTTGGGAAAAAAAAAGTTGCATCAGTTTCTATGTAATCTTTTTGAATAACCTTAAGCAGGTTCAAAAATATTGAAAATACTTCTAAATTATTTAGAAAGTGTGCTGCATTATCTGATATCAACAAAAAATCTGTGAAACATATACAATATAAACAGTGCCTGAAAGAAATAGGTGTTGATTTTCACATAATATGGAGCTGGAAAAGTACCCTGTATAATTGAAGACCAGGCACTGTTAAAATTCAGAATTCAGGAAAGTATGTGTGAGCAGAGGGAATTCATTTTTGGATCACTTAATATCAGTTTATTTCACAGAATTGACCGATTCTGAATAGCTTTGTAAATGCATTCCCCTACACTTCATTTCTGTCTGACTAGTGGAGGGAACACAAGAGAAGAGTGTTTCAGGATTCAACAAGGGAGACCATTAGGGAGCTGCAATCATAAATATGAGCTTATTCATTTTCGACAAAAGGGGGAACTGCAACTTTAAGTAAGTCTGAGGAAGATACCGAGTTCCAGGAGAATAATATTGATGAAGATGCTCTCACTAATCCTCACAGTATGATTCAAACATTAGTGGACATGCCTCTAGCTAAATGGAAGAAACAGGTAAAAATATTAATGTCTATATATTTTAAAAACACCTGGTCTGATCAGATGTTGCACTTGTAAGACTGTAGTTAAGAATCGTGAGTCATTCCATAGCATACTGTATCCAGTACCCTTGCCCTAGAAAGCAGTAGTTAAAGTAATTAAGGGTAAGTTGGAGAATCAGGTAATTTAACACTGAGATAGTGAATGTTCTAATCCGATCCACACTGTAGCACAAAGGGATGGCAGTGCGAATTTACTAACTGATGCTCATGGTGCAGTGATGTGGTTTACTGTGCAATGTGACCAACTGGAAGATGAAGGTATAGCTGGAAAAACACAGGCTTTCTGTTGAATGGAACATGTTACGAGTTTAAACGAATACCCTTCAGTCTGTCAGGATCATCAGTAGCCTTTATGACAGAACTCACAGAAGTTCTAAGAGAAGAATTAACACACTCAGCATTATGTGGGTCATATTCTGATTAGTGCTGCCATTAGGGAGAACATTTAGACACACTGTGCTATGTAATTTAAGCATTTAGTGTAGCACGAGTCACATTAAAGATGGATAAAAAAAGAATTCACCAAGTCACAAAACAATTTCCTTGGGCACATTTCTTTGTGCAGGATCATATCTGATCTGACAAAAATAGAACCAGAGGGAAAATTTCCTGCGCCAAAATACTGTAGACAACTGAAAGTCACACAGTATATGTAATTTCTATCACCGTTTTCAACCTCAAAGTTTTTCATCTTCACAAGTCCATCTCCATTTGAAAATGGAATAAGGAACATCAAGAAGCATTTAAGCTAATTAAAAAACCAGCTGTGTAAGGCACCGATACTTCATCATTCTAATTTAAGCAAAATTTCTACATTGGTTCTGATTTTGTTTATTTTTCCCTTGGTGCAGGAAACTGTGAGGGTAACTGAGTCATTTAACATTTCACTGTAGCATTCACAATTAGTGTACTCACAAACTCAATCACTCACTGGGAGACGTAGTACATAGTTACTGGAAGAGATGCACTTTCCATGGCAAAGTTTTGCTGTTACTGGGATGTCATATTGTCACGTATAATAATACACTTTGATTCTTACTAAATTGGTGACTACTATCCAGCAGACCAAACCAATTGAGAGTTTGAATTTAAAAATCACAACCTTCAAATTCTGTGTATACCAGTACAACAAAAATAATATCTCAGCAAAACCAAGTGATAATTCTTGTTGAGAGAAATTTAGGAGGTGAGCATCTTAGAGAAAATTTTGTGTGTAATACCAGATGGGAGTAGGTGGTGGTTGAAATTCTTAAGAGGAATAATAAAAATATGGTGTTCCTGATGCAGACAATGGTTTTAATGGAAGCATTATTTTCTTGTTAGGAAAAAAAGAAAGAAAGAAAAAAGAAAGAAAGAAAAAAAGAAAAAAAAGAAAAAAATTATGCTCAATGATGGTAGAAGAGCAGGAGCTTTCAAAATGTGGCTGAACAATTTACATCACTGCATTCACTATCACACCCACCCCCCCCCACCACCACCAAACAACGAAGTGTGGGAGCCTAATTAGCAAATGTAAAACGCAAAAAGTTTAGCTCTCACCTCCTTTTATTTTGAAACCTGGAAGAAGTAGTAGCATTTATTTCCCATCTCAATGGTGTTGACCTGTGTCACTACCGTGTTCAGGTCACTGGCAGTACCTCCATTATTTACAGAATTTAACCTGTTTTTGCTTTTATATTCATTCAAACAGCAATTTGTGGATTAACATTTATGAGAAAGATAAAGGAATAATACATAAGAAGAGTAAAAATGATCTACAGAGCAGCTATCACATTTTCAGTTCATGCAGAATATAAAATGTAATATGTACCTACAAAGAATGGAGATACACAAAGGTATCAGATTATATAATGGTAAGACATATTTAGGAACCAGGTTTTATATTGTAAGACATTTCCAGGGGGCAGATGTGGACTCTAACCACAATCTATTGGTTATGAGCTGTAGATTAAAACTGAAGAAACTGCAAAAAGGTGGGAATTTAAGGAGATGGGACCTGGATAAACTGATTAAACCAGAGGTTGTACAGAGTTTCAGGGAGAGCAATAGGGAACAATTGACAGGAATGGGGGAAAGAAATACAGTAGAAAAAGAATGGGTAGCTTTGAGGGATGAAAAAGTGAAGGTAGCAGAGGATTAAGTAGGTAAAAAGACGAGGGCTAGTAGAAATCCATGGATAACAGAAGAAATATTGAATTTAATTGATTAAAGGAGAAAATATAAAAATGCAGTAAATGAAGCAGGCAAAAAGGAATACAAACATCTCAAAAATTATATTGACAGGAAGTGCAAAATGGCTAAGAAGGGATGGCTAGTGGACAAATGTAAGGATGTAGAGGCTTATCTCACTGGAGGTAGGATAGATACTGCCTACAGGGAAATTATAGAGACCTTTGGAGAAAGGAGAACCACTTGCATGAATATCAAGAGCTCAGATGGAAACCCAGTTCTAAGCAAAGAAGGGAAAGCAGAAAGGTGGAAGGAGTATATAGTGGGTCTATACAAGGGCAATGTACTTGAAGACAATATTATGGAAATGGAAGAGGATGTAGATGAAGATGCAATGGGAGATATGATACTGCATGAAGAGTTTGACAGAGCACTGAAAGACCTAAGTCGAAACAAGGCCCCGGGAATAGAAAACATTCCATTAGGACTACTGACAGCCTTGGGAGAGCCAGTCCTTATGAAACTCTACCATCAGGTGAGCAAGATGTATGAGACAGGCGATATTCCCTCAGACTTCTAGAAGAATATAATAATTCCAATCCCGAAGAAAGCAGGCATCGACAGATGTGAAAATTACCGAACTCTCAGTTTAATTCGTCACAGCTGCAAATTACTAATGTAAATTCTTTACAAACAAATGGAAAAACTGAGAAGCTGACCTCGAAGATCAGTTTGGATTCTGTAGAAATGTTGGAACATGTGAGGCAATACTGACCCTACGACTTATCTTAGAAGAAAGTTTAAAGAAAGGCAAACCTACATTTCGAGCATTTGTAGACTTAGAGAAAGTTTTTGATAATGTTGACTGGAATACTCTCTTTCTAATTCTGAAGGTGGCAGAGGTAAAATACTGGGAGCGAAAAGCTATTTACAATTACTACAGAAAGCAGATGGCAGATAGAAGAGTCGAGGGGTATAAAAGGGAAGCAGTGGTTGGGAAGGGAGTGAGACAGGGTTGTAGCCTATCCCCGATGTTATTCAATCTGTATATTGAGCAAGCAATAAAGGAAACAAAAGAAAAGTTTGGAGTAGGTATTAAAATCCACAGAGAAGAAATAAAAACTTTGACAGAATTACAATGTCATTGGCGAACATCAGGGACAGCAAAAGACTTGGAAGAGCAGTTGAACAGAACGGACAGTGTCTTGAAAGGAGGGTATAAGATGAACATCAAGAAAAGCAAAACAAGGATAATGGAATTTAGTCTAAGTAGGGTGATGCTGAGGGAATTAGATTAGGAAATGAGACACTTAAAGTAGTAAAGGAGTTTTGCTATTTGGGGAGCAAAATAACTGATGATGGTCGAAGAGAGAGGATGTAAAATTTAGACTAGCAATGGCAAGGAGAGCGTTTCTGAAGAAGAGAAATTTGTTAACATCAAGTATAGATTTAAGTGTCAGGAAGTCGTTTCTGAAAGTATCTGTATGGAGTGTTGCCACATATGGAAGTGAAATGTGGGCGATAAATAGTTTAGACAAGTAGATAACAGACTCTTTCGAAACGTGGTGCTACAGAAGAATGCTGAAGATTAGATCGGTAGATCACATAACTAATGAGGAGGTATTGAATAGAATTGGCGAGAAGAGGAGCTTGTGGCACAACTTGACTAGAAGAAGGGATCGGTTGGTAGGACATGTTCCGAGACATCGAGGGATCACCAATTTAGTATTGGAGGACAGCGTGGAGGGTAAAAACTGTAGAGGGAGACCAAGAGATGAATACACTAAGCAGATTCAGAAAAATGTAGGCTGCAGTAGGTACTGGGAGGTGAAGAAGCTTGCACAGGATAGAGTAGCATGAAGAGCTGCATCAAACCAATCTCAGGACTGCAGACAACAACAACAACAACAACTAATGGTGCTCAGTTACTACTATCTGAACTGTATTTTCAAATATCGCAAATGTGAAGAACAAATATGACATTTCGAATGGTGGTCACACATGCGCTAACTGTGGATGAAGGATGTCATTGGCAAGATAGTTGAGGAGGGAGCAGGTCGAGCATGTGTCTGCGTCTTTTGGTCGCTGTTCTTGCCTGGGTAATGCATTGAGAGCTTCAGCATATGATGTGTCACCTGTGTGCTGAAGTGGTCAGTGCATCGGTTTGGAACTTGGTAATGTGTATTCATTCTGAATACTGAATTTTGGTACTGAATAGCAATTCAGCAATAACTATTAAAAGTGATTAATTTTTCCTGTCAAAGTTGTGGCACACAGCACAAGGACACTGGCATATGCTCAATGCTGCCTGTACACGCTCTGCTTCTTCTGACTGCACTGCTATTTCAAATCACATTTATTACACTATCTATAATATTAACCTCTGTAGTTGTCAGTACATCCCTATCCTAATAGCCTGTTACCATATCATCCGGTTTAATATTTGACATTTATTGGTGTTTTGCAATATAGTCATCGACTTTCCGTTGTGATTCTCATATTTCTTTAGGGCACAATGGAAGGTTATGCAACCAGACACCTACGTTAGTAGTGAAAACACTAAAGCAACATAATTTACTCGAGTGGAACTATATAGTTCCAGAGGCCTCAAACACCAATGATATATACATGGAGACAAAAGAATAAAAATTAATTGTGAAAGGCAGGATTTGAACCCAATCCCCCTGCTCATTAGGCAGATGTGCTAAACACTATAGTTAATAAGATGGCAAAGTGGTTTTCATAACCTCACCAATTATCCTGCATGCTTCACTCCTCAATCTGAACTCCGATTCATGCCACAGCCCACTCAGTATTCCCCAAAAACTAACAGCACTTCATAGAGTCTCAGTATGTAGGTTGTTACTATATAACCACTGGAGAACACATACACTACTCTAGTTTCATTTGCTTATTTTCGCTTTACAATTTTGTTACTATGAACAAAAGCATTAGGTTGCACAGTAACCTGACAAATGCCAACAGATGAATGAGATATGGACGACAGGTCCCACAGCTGCTGGTTCCTTGTCAGATCCTACTGCTGCAGCAGGTAAGTCCTCTAATGCTCCAGTACTTTAAAGTAATTAAAGAGTAGTAAAAGGAGTGACCTCAGGAGAATTCTACCCCATGATGATGCCAGGGGTGCCAGATCCCCCATGCCATCAGACTCAGAACCCAATTTAATCAACATTCTTCTAGTTCAATTGATGGAGGTGGAACACAATTTTGGTCATCAACAGAGGATAGTACAGTGGTAGCAAGCAATGATGGGTGCCGTAATGAACACCACGACTCCCAACATTACGACGAGCTCCTCTGAGTACGATCATTTTCAGAGGTAAAATATTCGTCGTACAATTCGATTTATCTGCAAGTTTTTTGTGATATAAGACTTCAATGGCTCTCTTGTGCCCTACCTGTCACAATATTAAGGTTGATGTGCAGCTCCTTAGAAGTGGAATTGTGTATCAGCATGTGGCCTCTTCCTTAGATGTCCTGTCATTTGTTACTTTCGACCTACTGATTACAACCAGTGTAAGCTGATACCAAACAACATCACACTCAAATTTACAACAATCTGACTGTTTAGAAGTCTTGCCCATTTCCTCAGATACATGGTTCCAAAGAAATAATAGTTTCTGACAATCCATGTAGTCCTGCACAACTGGTTATCACATATTTGTCTAACTTACTTGTAAGTCTAAGACACATGATATCAGAAAACCATTGCACCAGAATTTGTTAAATTTGTTTCCTGACTGATAATGTCGAGTAGCTATGGAGGGCACTCAAATGTTTTGCTTCAGCCATACAGACCAAATAACAGAATTTCACTTGGTTATGATATTTATATACCATCCAACTGCCACACGCATTGGCTCTTGTACCCCCACAAAGGAATAAAAACAATTATGTCAGTTAAGTTCAGCAAAAACAGCCATTACTAGCAGAGATCAGTGGCATATAATGTTAAGATTGTTAAGGTTACATTCATGACCCCAGGAAATAATCATTCGAGAGTAAGTCTCTCCCAACAGTGACAAGCCAAGTGGAAATTGACAACAGTGAGGACAGAGGGCAGGGTTATGAATAACTGGTTTCGCTCTTTTAGTGATATTGCATATGGTAGGTGCGAGATAGATGGCGTCTGGCCAAATCAATTACAACCAATAATGAAATTTAAGGGAACAATTGTGAGGGAGGAGGAAAGGTTGAATGTGAATTACTTTGAACTACATGTGGCAATGACCTAAGTTAGCAGCAACTTTTCTCACTATTGCACTCCTTACCCAACACACAATTTTAAGGGTAGATTATTTAAGTGAACAAGAAGCCCTAATCAATTTCAGCACTTCAAAAATAAAGCTCACAGTAAACGGTATCTGTGTGGTGTTAAAGAAAGCTGCATCAAACCATACTTTCGACTGAAGACAACATGGACAAAATCTGGAAACTGTGTTTTGTGACAAGATATCTCAATTATGGTCAGATTAAAATTAGGACAGCTTACATTTGTCACTTTCCGCTGCACTGCTATCACATTGTCAGCCTGCTGCTGCTCATTTATGGGCTGCACACAAAGATAGTGTGACACATCACAAAGGCTGTTAATGTGTAACAAGAGCAATTTTCAAAATAGGCTCACGCATCTTAGGCTCATGGGCAGAAATTTGTATGTCAGTGCATGTACCTTGTAAGTAAATTTTTGAATGTCTCACCTACAGTTAAGGCACATTATACAAGCAAGCTATTGCAAAGATAATATTTAAGCATTTCAAAGGTATCTACAAAAACTGGAGTATTACGACTTGAATTTTTGATCGTCATTCTTCCGTCACTGATGGAAGGTAGAGGTGTTGCCACAGCCATACAGACCAAGTAACTGGAAATCAAAGACGAAGATTTCTAAATGAGTACGATTCAGCGATCAGTAGCCTCAGATGCCAAAAATGCACAATGACAACAATTATGGCAGTAGGTTCAGTAGAAATGGCTATGAGTAGAAAAAAATTGTCGAGATTGGATCTGCAGGATGAGGAAATAATCCTGTGGGAGACAGTACCTCATAACAACGAAAGCAACACCACCAATGACAACAATTACAAAGATGATGACACAGGTGATAGTTGAGTCAACAGACAGGGTAGAACACATGATGATGATGATTTGTGTGTGTTGTGCTCAACTGGGCAGTTATCAGTGCCTGTACAAATCCTTAAATTTACTCTATCCAATCTCACCACTTTCATGAATGATGATGAAAACTATACGAACACAGTCCACATGTGGAGAAAATACCCAACCGGCCCAGGAATCGAACCCAGGACCCTGTAATCCAGAGGAAGCACTATAAGCCACTAGACAGGCTAAACAGAGCAGACTTTGTAGCAATCACCTTTTACATCATGATGGTATATGGGGATGGTATCTGATACACGTTGTTTCATTTTGTATACATCTACACCTACATACATACTCGGCAAGCCACGGTGTAGTGCATGGTTGAAAGTATCCCATAATTCTAGTAGTAATAACTATTTCTGTTCAACTGGGAAACAGAGCGAAGGGAAAACAATTATCTGAATTGCTCCATTCAGGCCCTAATTTCTCTCTATCTTACGTGAAATGTATGTTGCCAACAGTAGGATCGTTGTGCAGTCAGCTTCAAATAGTGGTTCTCTAAATTTTTTCAACAGTGCTCCTAAAAAAGAAAGTTCCGTTTCTTCCAGGGAGTCATTTAACTTCCCAATCTCTATAATACTCACATGTTGTTCAAACCTATGAGTGAAACATCTTGCAGCATGCTTCTGAATCTTTCTTTAATCTGACTTTGTACAGAACCCGCAAAGTCATTCACCCTTTTATTATTTCTTTAGGTGAGGTCTTGCTGTTTTGCATGAAGTGGTGTTCTGGTTATCAGCAGTATCATGTGTCAAGATGAGAAACCTCACTATTTCAATCACAAAAAATAATTGACGTTTGAATTGTGGGAAGGAGAAAAATTCAATGCAAATTAGGTTGGCCCAGACGTACCGAGGACATAAGCTGTCACACACACACAGTTGTAGGAGAAGATCTTTAAAATTAACACCAAGCAGTACTGAATTTCAGTGGTGCAAAAACAGAGCTGAGTGTAAATGCATCAAACCCGTATTTGCACTGAAGCCCACAACAAGAAAATGGTTTGAAAACTGTGTTTTGGGAAAAGATATTGGAACAGATTGACTGATGTTTCTCACTCCATCTAGATCATGAACTGAACTAGGATTCTTTGAAGGGGGTACAGGTGAGATCGGAATGTCATCAGGTTGAAAGTTCTTCAGATTCAGGCAGACTGTAACTTGTTTATATTTTCTAATTCCAACGTCATGAGAAAGGGAGGTAGAGAAAGAACCGGCACTAAAAGGATGCAACATATTGGCGGAGGCATCGAATTCCTTTGCCATGCAGTGCAACACTTTACAAATCCATCCAAAATTAAATGCCAACCTGGGACACTCAGATTTCTCGCATTTACCACTGGACGGCATACCAGTAGGCTGGCACTGATGTTCATGAATGTTTTCACTGTTTCAAATATGAACAGCCATCAGTTGTATAATGGAATGACAATCATGAAAATTTCTGCCGGGCCAGGACTCTCAGCCAGATTTCTCCTTATTGCACAAGGTAGTATTACCATTATGCTATCGAAGCACAATTCATGGGCAAACCCAGACTTCCACTTATTGTCAACCATGTGTCTTCAACTCTCACTCTTACATTCACTAGGTACACTCCTGTATGGGTGAAATATTGTGATTGAAATGCACATTTTGATTCAAATGTCACTTACCTGGTGTCAGGGGAGAGACATGCTCTGTGTTGTTAAGAAGTACCGTCCAGTGTTCCTTCGGACAGGCATGCATGTCCAAAGCAACAGTGCATCATACTTCTGAGCATCACTAGCACTGCGTTACCCCACTCCAGTGTTCAGATTGCCACGCTTCACACACTATATAAGGAACCACAGATAATTGCAATTACCATACAGGTATGACTAGCAGCTTCATTCTGACTTCAATCAAGGCTGTCAAAGAATGTGCAACAATTTTTGTAGCTGTGACATAAAATATGGGTGTACAAAGTATTCAGGTATGTGTTGATACAAATACAACAGTTTTTTAACCAAGACCAGAGGCTTTTTGTTCAATGTCACATCTGTGAAAGTTGTTGCAGAGCTATTTCACAGATAAAGGTATTGTGCTATGTAATGGACTGAAATTAAGAAGTTTCTGTACCATGTTCTTCATAACTAATCAAAAGAGTGGCCTAATATTAATAAACTGCATTACTGAGGTAAAACTTTAGTCTAACTGGTTGAGCAAAGCAGGATGTAAGGATGAAATCATGCCTATTTTCATGATGAATAGTCCAGTCCTTGAAGTACATTCTATGCAAACACACTAAGGGTTACTCTACTGGAGTCATTAATGACATACTTTATGTGCTGAACTACAGAGTCCCAAAAGATAAAGGTTCACCTCTATGCAACAGATTTGGAATCTGTATTACAATTCAGGAGAATACTATAAAAATTACTGTATGTCATATATTCAGAACATATTGACTGGTACATTGTTAAGCTGAAGGCTGTTGGAAGTCAGCTTTGGAACTAGAGGATAGGAAATCAGACACAAAGCAGATAGGAGGCAGAGTGACAGTATTTAGAATACCAGAGGTAGATAGTATTGCCTCCAAATAGCAGGCACTAACTGACCCAGGGTAGAATCTTCAGTTCAGAAAATTAAATGGCAACAGCATCCACTGCCTAAATGCTGCTGAACAGTGTCACTTTAGAAGATGGCTGCCCACACACCCACCCAATTACCGTCCACAAACACACAAAATGTCTTATGGGCAAGTATCAAGCCTGCTGCCTATGCTAACTGCAATTTAGTTTGTTTACACAGGGTAGAATCTGATGAGAAAGGGGAACAGTGCTGCAACTTCACTCCCCACTCATGAGATGCCTCAGGGTAGTGCCAGGTGACATAGAACATGGTTGTTGCTAGTCGTAATACAAAGTGCAGTGACCTTCAGCATTCGTTGCTACAAAACTTGGAGTTAATTTAATGGCCAGATCGTCACCACCTACACAATAGGAGAAGAGAAGAGAAACGATACAAAGTTGCTAGCCCGAGACACCAGGGAAGTACAAAGCCACAATGCACAATGCATGTGGTATGAGTGGACTAGTTGGCGAACTACGGATAAGGAGAATTAGTGTACTGCCACTATCCCTCAAAAACCCATAGTTTTCTATCTGACCATTGGGGCCCCAACTCCTTGTCATTCATAGCCAGCCTCTACTTCTACATTGCTCCAGCAGATTGCCACAACTCTGGATCTCTTATTATATTGGCCACAGTAGTGGAGAGGAGATGGTCCACTTCACATACAAGTGGTGGAAACTGGGGTCTCCATACCTGTACTGAGGGATTGCCAATCAACACTTACGTTTTCTGGAATAATTTTTCTCTTGTTTTTCAAGCACGTGAATTGTCTCGATTATGAACCTTGCATGAATGCCAGGATTCTTGGCTTATCCCAAGCAGACGATATCAAGTACTGATACTGCCTGGTCTCTATCATGACCCCTCTCTCCAGACATTGGAAACCTTTCATATGCACACTAACACACAGTGGAAATTACAATGGGTTTATTACTGAAGTTTAATGAGAAGCAATCATATAACAAAGTAATTTCCACTAGAAAAAAATCATATGCTGCCACCTGACCCAATCTAACACTTCTACAAGCATATTTGATAGTACACTGCCAGCAAGTCTTATTTTTTCATCCTATGCAGTACCAGTTCATTCAACACAAGATGGTATGTGCAAACTTGCAACCATTGAGATCTGAACTTATGACACACAGACCATTAGGACTTGACAACTCTGTCAAATATGCATATCTATGATGTGTATCTTAGGTGGCTTTCCGTACCTTCACTTCTGCAAGGTACCAAACGGCAACCCTCCAGAATTATGGAGGGGTACAAAGTTTAACATAAATTATCATTGTTCAGAGCCAATAACTCCATTGACACTATGACCTCAAATAATAAGGAGAACAAGGCTACATTATCACATCTCCTCCACACGGATCAGCCAAACAGTACAGGTACAAGGCTGTAGACATTTTAAATACTAAAGTTGAGCGACAGTTGCATTACCCCGTATTTGGTTCTTAATAACTAATACCTGGAACAGATACTTCTCTGAAAATGCACCTGTTCTGGTGAGAGAATTTTTTTTTACCACCCAGTCTCACAAGCTATTAAAAAGATTTCTCTAATGAAATTGTGTTTTTCAAGCTTTTTGGCACTAATATTGCAGATATGATAGTATCCCTTACTACAAAATATACTGACAACCTTGAAAAAAATAAAAATGTACAAGAGATTGTATAGCCCTGGATAGTCATGAAATTATGCCAATATTTGGCATTTTGCATTTGACAAGTATAGAGAAAGGTCAGCATGTAAATGTAAAAGAATTTCTGGAGTCAGGCAGTATACATATGAATATCCTGAATGCCATAATGAGCTACGAGAGATTTCTGCTTGTAATACATTGTATGAGATTTGCTGACATTTCCACTCCAAATGAAAGGAAAAAACTTGACAGCATAACTGCTGTCAGAAAATGTCCACATTCCTTTGCAGTCAACGTGAAGTGATTCTATAATCCTGCTGATTATGTTACAGTCCATGAAATGTTGACTGTTTAGAGGCTGCTACTCCTGGACCCTATATATACACCACACAAACCCACAAAATATTCAATTAAAATATGTGCCATGAGTGACAAAAAGGTTTTATACCAGTAATATTGAAGTATATGTAGGAAAGCAGCTAGATGGACCATTTCTAGTAACAAACAGCCCAGCAATAATTGTAGGAAGGCTTGTCAGTGACATCAAAGATACACACAGAAATGTCATCATTGACAATTGTCACACAAACTGCCTGTAGTGGAGGACATGTTGGAGAAAAAATTGACCATTCTACACACTCCTCACAAGAAGGAAAGGGAGATACCTCTTGAATTTTGCATCTAAGAGACCAACATGTGGAGTTTCAAAATGTTGCTTCCAAGCTAATGAATTCATTTTTTGTACCCAACCAAGAAGTAACTGTTTGCTGATACTCCTATCTACAATGCATAACATGGATGATATCAACCCCAAAACAGGGAAGCCAATTATTTTTTTACATTCACACTGAAGGAGGAGTGGATACTGTAGATAAAATGATTACAGGTTATTCTGTTTCCAAAATCAGAAAAAGTTGGCCTATGGTGTTATTTTATAGTAAGCTAACCATATCTGGGATAAATTGCCAAATTTTGGATTCACTTTCAAAACCAAAAGGAACCGTAAAAATTTGATGTAATTTTCTGAAGAATTTAACATTTCCATTAACAAATGAACACTTAAAAAATAGATTGGAAATCATATCACTCAGGAGTAAAATTTGGAGTAGGTATTAAAATCCATGGAGAAGAAATAAAAACTTTGAGGTTTGCTGATGACATTGTAATTCTCTCAGAGACAGCAAAGGACTTGGAAGAACAGTTAAACGGAATGGACAGTGTCTTGAAAGGAGGATATAAGACGAACATCAACAAAAGCAAAACGAGGATAATGGAATGTAGTCGAATTAAGTCGGGTGATGCTGAGGGAATTAGATTAGGAAATGAGACGCTTAAAGTAGTAAAGGAGTTTTGCTATTTGGGGAGCAAAATAACTGATGATGGTCGAAGTAGAGAGGATATAAAATGTAGACTAGCAACGGCAAGGAAAGTGTTTCTGAAGAAGAGAAATTTGTTAACATTGAGTATGGATTTAAGTGTCAGGCAGTCATTTCTGAAAGTATTTGTATGGAGTGTAGCTATGTATGGAAGTGAAACATGGACGATAAATAATTTGGACAAGAAGAGAATAGAAGCTTTCAAAATGTGGCTCTACATAAGAATGCTGAAGATTACATGGGTTGTCACATAACTAATGAGGAGGTATTGAATAGAATTGGGGAGAAGAGGAGTTTGTGGCACAACTTGGCAAGAAGAAGGGACTGGTTGGTAGGACATGTTCTGAGGCATCAAGGGATCACCAATTTAGTATTGGAGGGCAGCATGGAGGGTAAAAATCGTAGAGCGAGACCAAGAGATGAATAGACTAAGCAGATTAAGAAGGATGTAGGTTGCAGTAAGTACTGGGAGATGATGATTGCACAGGATAGAGTAGCATGGAGTGTTGCATCAAACCAGTCTCATGAGTGAAGGGAACAACTACAACAACAACAACAACAACAACAACAACAACGACAATTCTTTCAAATTAGGTTATGACTTAAAGTTTTGGGAACTATTTATTAATAGAATGTATTATTTCCTTTGAAATTTTTATCCTAGTGGAAGGATGATTGTTATATCTTCATTTCTACAAAAATGTACTCTTTGTGCCTACTACCAGCAACGTGTGAACACATTTGTCTAACTACTGTTGCATTTTTAGCAGTTACATGGAAGAATGATTTAGCCACAAGATTGCAAAGCATACTCAATGTCAAGAAGTAAAGAAATTCAAAAGCAGATTTCCATATCCACTCTGTGAGGAAATATACTGAAGATGCACATATATTCCATCAAAACTAGCTAATATGGAATTTTCCCTTACAAATGAGAAAATATGAAAATCCAGTGCAAAAGAGAACAGTGCCAGTATGAGCAATTTACGTACAATGCATTTAAATCTTGCAGTCCAAACACAGATTTCTGAGCAGGAACAGAAATACACGAGAACACAGATCATGTGGTGAAACCTGATTCTGTATCATACGAAATGAAATCATATATGGAGTCTGTAGAAACCCTTACACTGCTGCACCTCCACCACCACTATTGCTCATTAGAGTAGTGCACTGTTCACTTGCTTTGTGTCCCGAACAAAAGCCACTGATCTCAATCCTGCACCTCTATTGCCTGCAGCTGAAACAGAGCTGTCCTTGGCAGGCAAATGTTTCTCATTTGCTACCTACCTCATACTTATGCTGACACGTCCTTACTCACTAACTAGACCATTTCTAACAGCCACACGTTTTATTGGGTCCACAGTTAGAAAACAAGTGTAACCAAGTACAACCTTCAAACACTCAGTTTGTGCGACTTTCTTCTTGTATCTTACCTACGAATGTGGTACCTCTACCACTTGTCTGGCACCAGCAATTTACTATAGCCACCTCGGAAAAACTAGTGGCTACGTTGATGGTTCAGGTTCCACCATCACAGGTGCTACCCACGATGGTTTATGTCATACAACGACTCTGCTGAAGAAGTGAAACATGAAAACTGGCTACACCAACACCTCATTGCATTCAGGATAATTGAAACACAAACTTAAGGGTTTGCTTCTCCTATAATTCAAAGTGATCTCATACACTGAAAGACCGCAGGTAACATGTAATTTACATTTCAGTTCAAGAAACGGAGAGGACATAAAGCATTCCACACTCTGAAAGCTAGAGTCATTGTTGGGTTCAGGTTTAGTGAAATCGTTAGCATATCATCTTACAACACTTTTTACTTCATAACATGGAATTATTTTCCTTTCCCTGAAAAGGGCCGTTTTCTAGTCTCTCCCACCCACAAGCACGGCCGCGGGAAGGCCAACGCCTGCTGCTGCGACGCAGCCTAACCGCCGAAACCGTACAGGGTGCGCCCCTGCCTCTTCAGGGCGTACACCACGTCCATGGCCGTCACAGTCTTGCGCTTGGCGTGCTCAGTGTACGTCACCGCGTCGCGGATCACGTTCTCCAGGAACACCTTCAGCACCCCGCAGGTCTCCTCGTAGATCAGACCAGAGATGCGCTTCACGCCGCCCCTGCGAGCCAGGCGGCGGATGGCGGGCTTCGTGATGCCCTGGATGTTGTCGCGCAACACCTTGCGGTGCCGCTTGGCGCCACCCTTGCCGAGCCCCTTTCCTCCCTTGCCGCGGCCTGTCATCCTTCCTCGGGCAAAGCAAAACGTGCACAAACAGCACAGCAGCTGCAGCGGCTAGCTCGTGGTCGTGCCGTAGCGTTCTCGCTTTTCAAGCCCGGGTTCCCGGGTTCGATTCCCGGCGGGGTCAGGGATTTTCTCTGCCTCGTGATGACTGGGTGTTGTGTGCTGTCCTTAGGTTAGTTAGGTTTAAGTAATTCCAAGTTCTAGGGGACTGGTGACCATAGATGTTAAGTCCCATAGTGCTCAGAGCCATTGAAGGCAGGGGCCGCGGACGAGGTGCGTCGCAGCAGTCTGCACCACGACAGGAGTCTGAACCAGCAGCGCCATGGACGGTAGCGCCGAAACCGAAGCCTGCACAGGTTCCTGTGATTGAGGGAGCTGTGAAACCTATTGCACCAATCGTCCCGAAGCCACAACACCTCTCAAAGACACCTAGCGCTATGGCGAACGATCCGCTATGGCAAGATGTCTTCAACGTCGAAGGCGAGAGAGGTTTCATAGAAGACGCGGGCGAACGTACATTCACAAACTCATTTGATGGGTTTATCGCCCTGTTAAACCACACATATGACGCAGTGAAAACTGCTGATAGAGAGTTTAGCAGGCACGTCTCACTTGGGATGTATATATATTATAATACAATGCACCTTTGGGGACGAATAGCCAAAATAAGACACATTCCTGCCATGTGTCCAACAGTAGTTGTGCTTTAAATGAACTGGCCTCACACTTTTGATGAAACGTGTAGTTTGTCATCACCTTATAGCCACGAGCGCATTCAAATCAGTGTCACTTGTGTAGAGTTTTACCAGTAACGCAGGCAGTAACATCAGTCTTATCAGGATTAGGTAGCAGAGCTGAAGGGTTTGAGGGCCCTAAGTGTCACTTTGTTCCTAAAAGCTCCACAGAATCTAACGCAGACTTTGCAGTTGATGATATGATCATCTGCCTAGTGCCGAATAAGGATATTCATCAGAGAACCCTTTGAAGTGAAGATCTGTCTGCAGAAAACTTTTTAATAGTGGTCATTGTCCAAGTCCCCCATGCAGTAGCCTACCAAATGGAAGAACCAGGCAACGTCACCATTTACAGTGAACAATTTCTGCACATGGCACAAGATGAAGACATAGCTGCTCAAGCTGGGAAGCCTAGCTGAGATGGATAAACCCAATGATGATGCTGACAAGGAAACCGTGTGGCACTTGCAACAAATCCCTCTCACTTTGTGCGGCGTGAGGAGGCTGCTTGCCCCCCAGATGGTGAGAGTTGTGGGACAACAAAAACTACATGGCTTCAATTCGTCACACCCAGCCTTCCTCAATATGAATGGACCTTGACATTCATTCCATTTCATTATTGTCTACAGGTTAGAATGAACTTTTTATTTAAGTGTTTGCACTGAAGAAACCGTTATCTCCAAAAGTGAACACCATATCAACTGTTCCACTCCTCAGCTCTCAGACTCTCACACAAATCAGCTCCCTCCATCAGCAACCATCAAATGCCATGTGCTAAGCTACAAACGAGCAGCATATTACAATTCTCACTCTGTTTCTGTCCACCACAGCTCATGTCGTTGAACGGACTGCAGATGTGTATTTGGTTATTAATGATACTGACACCAAAAATTTGTTTGGGTTCCATGCTTTTGTTACTTTTGAATTTTCTATAAATTAAAATATGTATCTTTTGTCAGATCTGGTTCCTTATCAAGACTTAGATTAATTGTGTTCTGAATTTTTGGATTTGTTTTCTGTGCGATTATGGTGTGTGAACAACTTCATAGCACACATCAGTGTAACAATTTGGCTTGACTGCATTTTTTTCATGTCCTTACATGAATGAGTACAACTGAATCTCTCGAGTCACCAGGCATAATTCAACTGCTTTAGACAAGTGAGTGGGCTACATGATTATTTTTGTTTTTTTTTTTCGACCATTAAATAAATAAACAAACAGGTGTGTCACCTCCAACTTTGTGGAGACATGAAATTTATCACAGTCATGTT
Source organism: Schistocerca americana (assembly GCF_021461395.2). NCBI lineage: Eukaryota > Metazoa > Arthropoda > Insecta > Orthoptera > Acrididae > Schistocerca > Schistocerca americana. The sequence goes on along the minus strand of NW_025725994.1, from coordinate 834,775 downwards.
ATCTGCACATACCTTCTGCCACGAGCTGATGAGTTACTTGCAAAATTGCACTAATCCTTTTCCCAAACTGACTGGGGTATGGTCTCCCTCCAGGTTCCATTAAAAGACCAGACACTGCAGCTTTCCAGTTCACAGTACCACTCTCATGGAGGAGGCCAGCAAATGTGCATCTCTGCACACACGACTTTCATTCCCACTCAGCAGTTCACACAAAATGGGAACTGTTGACACCTGTCATGACCGCTTCAAAACTATGGATGTGTCAACTTTAGTGCACCACAGAGGTGCTGGCATCTGGTCACTTTTCCCCCGAAGCAATGAGAGTTTGCAGTAACATACACACTACTGTACCTTTGCCATCACTAATGTATAGTGTGTTGGTATGTGTGCTGATTTAGGTAGTGTGCTGTTCAGCTGTTGTGTGCCCCCACCCGAGAACCCTGACCTCTGTCCAACACCTTTATCACATGCAGACAAAAGCCTAGTGCATGGTATGTAGGAGCTCCAACTGGAAAACTTGTTTATGGTCTCTAAACTGTATTGTACTTATGCCTTCACACCATGACTTAATAGGTATTAGGTTGGGGTATAATTTTGTAGCTTTTGTGTTTTGCATGTTGTTATTCCAATTGCTATGAATTTATTTATTGCTTATTTTTTATTTGAGGTTCACCATTGCTTGTCAAGTTTATATATTGTCATTTTTTCAGTTAAAGGCACCTTAACCCACGATGAACTACATCAGTGTACTTGAGAACAGGGAAATACGATTAAGTGTGATCATTTTACCATATGTTACATTTGCATGCAAAAGGGGAATATTCAAAAACTGTTTTTACAGGTATCGTGTGCTCCAAGCCAAAATCACAAAAACCGGCAGGGGTACATCTGTGTCTCACTGCTTGATCGGATTCTAGTGGTTCATTAAGAACACCAATGATTCCTATCCTGTATTGTCACTGGCCTTGAGAAATGGTGTGTGTGTATGCTAACACAAGGAAAAGCAAGGAATGATTGCGTCCAGACAAAGCAGCAACTCCCCATACAAAGATCTGCACACATCAAAAGATTCACAAAGAAAATACATTCATTTTAAACAACTTCGACTTCTTGCAGATGCAGTCCAAGAACAATGACCAGGAAGACTTTATGAAGTGATGCTGCTCCATTATAGCAGCCTCTATCATTCTGCTAGACTGACAAAAAATATTGTACACGAGTTTATTTTAGAAGTCATTCCAGACCAATGTGGTTCACTTAATCTTGTGCACTCAGATTTTCACCTTTTTTGCTCTCTGCATAACAACCTTTAAGAAACTTACTTCCTTTCTTTCTGGATGAAAAGGCACTGTGAACATGGATTGGTGAGTTCTTTGCCTCAAAACCACACGATTTCTAGTCACAGAATAGTAAAGTTGCCCCAGTTTTGGCAGACTGTTGTAAATAGTGAAGAACAACACATTAGTGGTGACAAATCTCTTATGTGTGTGTCTTGTGTTTATCTAAATTAGAAAAATGATATGAACATATACACCAACCCAGTATTTGCTTTCTTACTGCCATGACTTTCATCAAGTTCACCATACACACTATCATTTTCTCTCTAACAGATGTAAATGAATCTCACGCTCAACACAAGCAACATATTAACAGTTCAATTTGGAGACTGTAAGATGCAGAAGTCCTAATCACATACGGAGGACAAGAAAAAAAATCACACAATGAGATCCACACATTGGACTGAAAAACGTGGAGCACTTCAAATCGCCTAAGAGCATACCAGAATTGTGTTTCCAGAAGTCCCTGCACGAGTTTCAGTCCCCCTGCTGCTATGCACAAATGGAAATTCCATCTTTCATTCTGATTTCGAAACTCCTGCTTTCTACACATTAGTTTGTGTGGTGTTTGTTTCCTTTTCTTTTGTTTTGTATTTGGGAGCAAAAGCAACTATAATGATATGCGCCCATATCAGAACTATACAACATGAAGACTAAGAGAGGAGGTAGAAATGACTACACTATTCACAATCGATGGAACAGAAGAATGCTAAAACAAAGATGTGGAGAAAAGTGTATAATGTATGCCATAGAGTAATGGAGGTCCTGAAATAAAAATTACATGGTCTTCGCCATATTGCTTTTATGGATAAAAAGTAACACGCGGTCAACAGCTCGCTTGTCGTTCGCTAAAACGGGTGATAATTTAGATGGAAAACTCAAACAGGCACACAAACTATTAAAAAAAACACCATTCTGCCAGGAAATGCCTGACATTTTAACATTGCACCCAATGTCCACAACATGCTGGGGGAGTGCCACTTAACAAATGGCGAAGGCTGAAAAGGCAGTGCAAAATACGCAGCCTAGATAAAATGACCTCATGAAGGGGGGGCTGACAGGAGTTTGTCCAAGCCACAGGGAGAAGCTTAATAACCCAGAGCTTATTCCACTGAATGGAAAACCAGTGAAGCTAAAGTGACACCACCTCCTGACAGATGGCAACACAGTAATCATTAGAGGGAATTTATGAACCAATGGGCAGAGGTAAAATTACTGCACACTTGGCACCAGTATCAGTAGCTTTGTTTCCTGCCACACCGACATGGGCACGAACCCACATGAACATCTCAGTGGATCTATCACGAGTGATCAAATGACAGTTTTCCTGGAACGATTGCACTAAGGGATGGGTGGTGTACAGCCCACAGAGGCTTTCAAGGGTGCCGACAGTGTCTGACACATCTAAAAAGCCTGTGTCGCCAAATGTATTCAGTGGCCTGATACAGGGTGAAAACTACGCTGTAAATACTGAGCAGTGCACCAGAAGCCAATAACTAAAGACGTTGCCACCAATGACAATGGTGTACCCAACACCACGGTCAATCTGAGAACCATCAGTATACACAAAGGTACAGTCACTGAGGAAGGAATACTTAGGAACACAATCTTCAGGAATAAAGGTGATTGACAAGGGAGAGGACACTTGGGCCTTGAAAACTCAGTCTTTGGTATCCTGTGCACTCTCTACACACGGGACGTCCATGGCAGCCTGAACTATTTCCTTGAGGAATTTTTCAGGCATGGAGCAGGTGTCTTAGGTTTTCTCCAAATCATAAAACATGGCCATAATCTGGGATTTCTGCAGGAAACCATTCATAACACGGGTGGACGTAGTGACGAGATGGTGAATTGCAGAACAGCGTCCTCGATATCCACACTGTGCAGTGGTTAGTAAATTGCGAGACTCGAGCCAACATCCCACCCAGGCATAAAACATATGCTGCATCACCTTGCAAACGAATCTGGCAAGAGAAATTGGGTGATAACTAGAAAGTATGCGTTTGTCCTTACCGGGCTTAGGTATGGGTATGACAATGGCTTCCCACCAGTGACTGGGAAACGTGCATTCTGGTTGTCCACAAGAGAGTATTGCTCTCTCATATCATAGGCAGTACTGGGCCTCACAATTCAGAGATGGGAAGGGTATCACTTGAGCCACCTCCATTCATTTCTGATGGAAGACGGCCGGGCGACAGTGGGAAGAGCTTGAAATTTCCGCAAAATGATGACCTAAGGTGTTTGACATGCATTGTCTAGACGAAGAGCAGGGAACAGAACGTTCTGCGGTGATACGGATAATGTTTGTAAGATATTCTACCTGGCATCACAATTCGGGAAGTGTTGATCATTGTAAGGACAATCACGATGAGGATAAAAGTCAAGGGGTTTCACCTCTGTGCTCTGGTGGCACGGAGGCTGGCCAGGTGAAGGTAGTACATGATGACACCATCGAAGAGTATCTCCGAGTCAGTTTAGGAGAAGACCGTTTGCCTTTGTTGGATTTCTTGAGCCTTTCCAGTTGGCAGAGGATGTCTTAGATGTTGGTTGACTGAAAGGAGATAGGAAGTCTTCATGGGAGTATTTCATCTGTCCTTTCCAGCAGGTCAGTTATGTATCTGGTGACATCTCCCGTTGTGGCGAGGGTGTGATGGCTTGTTGCACAGCTGGACAAGGGGATGGTGATACTACCATGACAATGGGAGATTTCACAATCTCTGAGATGTATTTGAGCTCACATGTCTGCACGGCCATGTCCTTCATGGAGCAAGATGAAGCAAGAACCACATTATTAGTGCCTGACAGTAGGACACAGGGGTTTTAACTAGCCAGAAACTTGCGAGTGACCGGGTAAGGAACTTTTTCCTTTACCCAGATCTCCTAGACAGCTGCTCATCAAAACATAACAGATAATTACAACAGGAGGTGGCATGATAACCATTGCAGTAGATGCAGCAGCAAGGTGGTTAGCTTCCCTACATCAAGTTACACAGTTGGCCGCGTGACAACAAGACTATAAAGTGTGGTTGAAATGATGACACTGGGAGCAACACTTCAGGTTCATAATGTACAGTCAGACTGTGATAACATCATAGCCTGCTTTGATCCTGGACAGATTCTCCCACTGTAACAAAGATGATAAAAATAGTGCTTGTGGGCACTAAGGAGGCATCTACCTTTTTAGTCACCCGATGGACTGCAATGCCACACTGATCAGACATACATTTGGATTTAGGCCTCTGTTAGACTATTGAGCAGCACTGTGATGCAGCTGGGAGGGTCTTTGAATTGGGAGCTTCATTCCATTTATGTTTGGTAGACGTGGACTGCAAAGATGATAATTGGCTCACTTCGACGAAATCTCCCATGACTGCCAACATGTCTGATGGCTTGCTCCTTCCAACTGGGTGCCCCTTTCAAATGGGCACATGGCAGCCTTAGGTGATTGGTCCCTGTGCCAGGTGTTTGGTACATGTGACTTAGGAGTGAACAATCAGCAATTTAGGAAGGTAGCAGTTCAGGCAATCGCCCCTCTCTGGGCCTGGCCTGCACCAGGTGGTACATACAAACATTACCAGTTGGCCCAAGGCTGAGAATTACATGTTACCCAGTCACCTACACCATTTTAGATGCATTTACTGGCCTTCACGTGGACAAAGGGAGGAAGAAGGACAAAGAGGAGCCTTAAATATTGAAGAGGAAGAATGATAGGAGAAGGTGAATGAAGGAAGGAAAATGCGCATGAAAACCAGTGGTGAGACTGTGTATGTCAGCTATGGACAGTGTGCAACATTCCCAAAAAAAAAAACACCAGACATGTTCTGCAAGGAAAGGGAAAAATGATACTAACATGACAGACATGCAGCACAAAAGGGAAAAGATGCTGCAAAGGCTGGGAGCCTGTGGTAGCCAAGCATGAACCCACCAAAGAGCACCGAGTCCCTGGAGGTTCTGAGCTCAAGGTTGATGTGTAAGGTGGGCATTGTGTTGTGAGCAGAGAATACTGTTAATGGATGTGACAGGAGTTGCTAGTAAACAAAATGCACAGCACACATCTTCAGCATTGGCAGTGTTGTGATATTTTTAGTGCAATACAGATACTGAGCTAATCTGGCATGAAAGCAAATGGAATGCAATAACTCTCAAATGAGTTACTGGAGAGTGCAGACCCCTTATGCCAAAATACTGAAAAGGTAACCCTAAATAACCTCTGAAAGCTGGTTGGCGGAAGACTGTTTCACTGTACATGTGGAGTGCTGCTGGATCTGTCTTACAACAGATTTAAACTGGAGTCAGTCAGTCTGTCCTGTTCTGACGATCTTTCTTCATCTTTTTCTATGCGCATCTTCTCATATGTCGTCCATCACTCCAATTCTTTGTTATAGACTATCCCCACACAGTATACATCAGAGGCAATACTACTAACTGAAGAAGTGAAATCGATGGATGGATGGATTGATGGATGGATAGATCAGTGAATAACTGACTTTCTTGCATCATCAGCAGAGTGGCAGCAGCTCTAACAGATGCAAGAGCTGGGAGATCCCGATGCTGTACATTAGCCACTCTTCCTTTCGCTGCCCCATTCAGCCGCTGATTGATACAGGTGCGGTATGGTACATATGCGTCTTCGTGGGCGCAACCACAGGTGCGCAACCACATGAAAAAAATGTGGAAGTCGGGAGATGTTTAAAAACTCAAAACACAACTGAAACAAGAGGAAAACTAGGAGACACAGGGGTGTATGTGGCTGGCTGACCATTTACAATATACACTGTAAAAGTATTTATAGGTGAGTGGTCCTTGAGGAGCAGAAGTTGGTCATATAGTAATTTAATAAAGCAAGTCAATTTTGTAACTCCCCATGAAGGCTCTACAAGTTATTCATCCAAAGAATGATGATGTCAGATTTTATTTGGTGAGGGGGGGGGGGCGCTTATGAAACAGTCTGGCTTCCAAGTATTCCGTAACCCCCTTGATGTTCACATGGATGTTTAAATCTTAATTCTTGTGTTCAAAGCGGTTTCTGGATGTTACAGTAAAATATAGTCTGGGTATTACTGAGCTAACAAATAACATGGGGATTCTAGTAGCAGTCAAAAGACATTTGTGTCGCAGGACCAACAGCAACAAAAGAAACTGGATTATGATCAAATGGCTGTTAACTTAGTGGGGAATAGAAAATGCAATGTTTTAAAGCTGCCACAATGTCCCTTGGGTGACACTTTTGGTTGGCTAAGTCAGAGAAGGAGGCAGCAACAATGAAATTAGCATGTTTAACTGTGCTACCAGCATTGAGGCTCTTATCTGCAAGTAGGATTCATCATGTTCACTTAGTTAGACTCCCCTCTCACTGCACCTGTAGGATCCAGCCACTGGATAAAATGTTTATGGGACTGCTGAAGACCTATTACAGTGAAGAAATGTGGCAATGACTGAGGATGCAATATAACACTAGGACCGGACCAACTAATGTTGCAAAACTCTGGTCAAGCCTATATGAAAGTTCAGGATTACTTATTCCTGATGTGGAATAGGTGCTTCTGGATGCCATGGCGAACAGAGGTTTTTGCCAATCGCAGACGGTGGCTCATGATGGTACTAACACTGATCTGATCCAAAGCAACACACACTGTGCGTCTGCTTTTTGGTGGCTAGCTGATATGGTAAAGATTGCCTGTCTTGCTATTTGAAGGTGGAGCTCACTATCAATAGCATTATGACAGAATTGACCATGGTCCTTTGTAACATACCACCAATTCAGCTCTGTCAGGGGCTACGACAGTCCTGCACTCAGTCTGCAGATTCTCTGACTTGCGCCTTACGGTGGTGTTTCCTGGGTTATGCTTAATATGTCAGGGGACCACTACACACAGCAGGTGCCTACTCGGATAGTGGGGGCTGTGTTGTGGTGAATGGCTGTCTTACTATATTAGAGGGTCTTAGTAAGCTACAGAATGGTTGACAATTTAAAACAGTGCAGGGCACAAACAGGATGAAGGTAGTTTTAGATGCAGTTGGTATTGTAACTGTAAATTATTGTAGCTGTGTTGGGAAAGATCCAGAACACCAATCGCTAATAGAAAGCACTGAAGCTTACATACCTTGTTTAACCAACCACCTGAATGAGTTGCTGAACAGCTCCAAGAAGAGCTTAGCCATTCCAAATAGGTACCCCAGTCATACAAACACAGTTGATGATGACTTCAATCTAGCCTCCATATGTTGGCTAAAATACATGTCGCAAGTCGATTTTAGGTATGTCATCTGACATCATACCAAAAGCTTTCTCAGAGAAGTATTTACAGCAATAATTATTAGTGCAGGTGCCCACATTAATTGTAAATTATTGCAAAAGCATTGTTGACTACTTAGCAACAAATAATAATGAGCAAATAGGGATCATTACGATGGATACACGGGTTAGTGTCCACACGCTTATTGTAGCGAGACTAAATGTTGTAAGATCCAAACACACAAAAATAAACGTAAAGTATACATATAGAAACACAGTTAAAAATGCACTTGACACCTTTTTCAGAGGCAGCCTGAACTCCATCTGATCTGACTATGTAGGCCTAGACCAGAGATCATGGATACAAATGAATGGAAACAATGGCAGTTGAGAGCTATGTACAAAATAATAAGAGGTCCCACATAGTACACAAAACAGATTGGAACACTATTACAGAAGCTATGAAGAAATGAATGCCAAATGTAAAACAATGTAAAATCCCAGTGTAAGAGGCTTTTAGTAAGTTCCACAATGAAACTGGCCTTAAAACTAGAAGAATCGATAGAGATCTTGGTCGTATGTAAGGTACAACACCAACAAGGAATCAATACCTTCACTGTGCGATAACAATAGTGTTGTTACTGATGAAGTGAGACTGAAGCTGAGTTACAGAAAGCATAGTTTGCTTTGCTGAAAGAATTTCAAAAACCAAGAATATATTCTAGTATTCAAATCAAGAATGAATGCGAACATGACTAACTTGGTAGCAGGTTTTCTCCATGTTGAGAAGCAGCTTACATTACTTAATAAAGAATGCTTCTGGTCGGGATTGTATGCCACTCAGGTTTGTTTCAGAGTATGCTTACACAGTAACTCCATAATTAGACGAATGGAGAAACTGGTAGAAGCCGACGTCGGGGAAGATCAGTTTGAATTCCGTAGAAATATTGGAACACGTGAGGCAATACTGACCTTACGACTTATCTTAGAAGAAAGATTAAGGAAACGCAAACCTACATTTCTAGCATTTGTAGACTTCGAGAAAGCTTTTGACAATGTTGACTGGAATACTCTCTTTCAAATTCTAAAGGTGGCAGGGGTAAAATACTGGGAGCAACAGGCTATTTACAATTTGTACAGAAATCAGATAGCAGGTATTAGAGTCGAGGTACATGGAAGGGAAGCAATGGTTGGGAAGGGAGTGAGACAGGGTTGTAGCCTCTCCCTAATGTTATTCAATCTGTATATTGAGAAAGCAGTAAAGGAAACAAAAGAAAAATTCGGAGTAGGTATTAAAATCCATGGAGAAGAAATAAAAGTGCTGAGGTTCGCCGATGACATTGTAATTCTGTCAGACACATCAAAGGACCTGGAAGAGCAGCTGAACGGAATGGACAGTGTCTTGAAAGGGGGATATAAGATGAACATCAACAAAAGCAAAACAAGGATAATGGAATGTAGTCTAATTAAGTCGGGTGATGCTGAGGGAATTAGATTAGGAAATGAGACACAAAGTAGTGAAAGAGTTTTGCTATTTGGGGAGCAAAATTACTGATGATGGCCGAAGTAGAGAAGATTATAAAATGTAAACTGGCAATGGCAAGAAGAGAAATTTGTTAACATCGAGTGTAGATTTAAGTGTCATGAAGTCGTTTCTGTAAGTATTTGTATGGAGTGTAGCCATGTATGGAAGTGAAACATGGACGATAAATAGTTTGGACAGGAAGAGAATAGAAGCTTTCAAAATGTGGTGCTACAGAAGAATGCTGAAGATTAGATGGGTAGATCACATAACTAATGAATAGGTATTGAATAGAATTGGGGAGAAGAGGAGTTTGTGGCACAACTTGACAATAAGAAGGGACTGTTGGTAGGACATGTTCTGTGGCAACACGGGATCACAAATTTACAATTTTTACCCTCCATGCTGTCCTCCAATGTTAGAGGGAGACCAAGAGATGAATACACTGAGCAGATTCAGAAGGATTTAGGTTGCAGTAGGTACTGGCAGATGAAGAAACTTGCACAGTATAGGGTAGCTTGGAGAGCTGCATCAAACCAGACTCAATACTGAAGACAACAACAACATCATCAACACACCAATTTGCTCTGGGAAAACAATCTGTTGATACACAGTCAGCATGGATTCAGAAAATGTTTTTCTCGTTAAGCAAGGCAACACATCCACACTTTAGTTCCATAATGTAACAATTGAGACTGACAGGGGGATCCAAAGTGGTGTCATATTTTTAGTCTTCCAGACGGCTTTCGACACTATTCCTTAGACACAACTTCTAATAAAATTGCATAGTTATGTGTCAAATCTTAGTTATGCACTGGATTCATGATTTCCTGTCAGAAAGGTCATAGACCATAATAATTTATGGTGAGCCACTGGACTGTTATAGGCCCTCTGCTCTTCCTGATTTACACAAATGATTTAGGAAACAATCTGAGCAGTCCTCTTAGATTGTTAGCAGATGATCCTTTCATTTACCATCTAGCACAGTTGTCAGATGATCAATACGAATTGCAAAATGATTTATACGATATTTGTATGGTGTGAAGAGTGGCAATTGTGTCTCAATAAGGAGAAATGAGAACATCCACAAGAGTACAAGGGGATACCTGCTAAATTTCTGTTTCACAATATCTCAATCTAAAGGCTATCAATTAAGCTTAATACATAGAAATTACAATTTCAGACAAATTAAATTGGAATGATCATATAGGCATTGTTGTGAGAAAACCTAACCAATGACTGCACTTTATTGACGGTACACTTTGAGAGGACTACAGGTCTACAAGAAAGAGTGCATATAATCAAGATTGTCCACCGTCATCTGAAGTATTGCTGTGCTTTATGAGATCTGCATCAGATATTATTGACAGACTAAAACAATCAGTTCATAGAAGGGCCACTCAATTAGTATTATCCTGAACTAGGGGGAGACAGGGTCATGGATATAATTAGCGAATTTGTGTGGCGATCATTAAAACCAAGGTCTTCTTCATTTCAGTGAGATCTTCTGATGAAACTTCTATCACCAGTTTTCTCCTAGTGTGAAAATATTTTGTTGGCACCAACCTACATAGGTTGAAATGATGATGCCCACCACCACCACCACCACCACCACCACCACCACCACCACCACCACCACCACCACCACCACCACCACCACCAATTAAAGTAGAGCTCACATGGTGTGACTAAAGTGTTCATTTTTCCCCATGCTGTCCGTGAGTGGAACGGAAAAGATAGCTTGAAGGTCAGTCAACGATCCCTCTGCACGCACTTTATTCTGAATAGCAGATTAGTCATGTGGATGTACATGGTGTCAAGCATCACAGTACCGATACTGTGTTTGAACATTAATGGCTTGTTTCTCCTACTCGTCCACATCCACTTACATTTTTTTCATGTGGAACAAGCTGGCGTTCATCATACTAAATAGAAATTCAGTCCAGGTCAACATGTATCCTCCAAGAGTTCCTAAATGAAAATATGTTTCTGTGTATTACAGCGTCATTAGCAGATGGTACTCTAGGTAAAGTGACCAAAAGGCAAAGCAGCTGAACATAATGCATATAAGTGTAGAAGAACATAAAGTTATCGTATTTGCTGAGGGTTTGATAGTTCTAATAAAAGTTGAAAACAACGAGAAGCTGCAACAGGTTGTTAACTGCTCCACGAGTCAGATCAGCAGTCTGGCAGACCACATCCACCAATAAGACTGTGGCTTATGTGGGTTCTTCTGTTGTTGTGTACTAACATTTACTGCAACTGTGTTTTCCTTAAGGGTGATAAATTGGAGAGTAGGCCTGTTACAAAACGCAGTGGTGTTTGACTGTGAGAGGCTATGAAAGTGCTTCCCACAGGTACACTTATTACGTTTAATCCACCACAGAAAATCTTGCTGAGTTCTGTCACCAAGGATGCAGTCTCTAGAAACAATTCACATGTGTGGCACTAAACTAATGAATTATGTGCAGTGCCACTGCTGCAGAGAGATCCTATATATGCTGCTGTAAAAATTTTCAACCTCCTTCCCATGGAGCTGAAAACCACCTGTAGTTTTCTCATATTGCTCAGTTTTGAATAGTTATTTACTATTCCATAACTGTATCTTTAATGACTGTTGTACAATGTGTTTATAAACTACTTGTCCAACATAAGATATACCTAATAAGTTTCATAACTGACAAAAGGTTAATAAAAGTATTTCAGGGGGCAATGCAGCTTCACATGTGCACGTGTCAACCTAAACGGACCCTACACGTGGTCTCCGGGTGTTACTAAAAAACCGACACAACTAGCTAACCTGACTACATGAGAAGTACATACCAGTCAGGGAAGGAATGACTCATCATCACATCAAAAGCTCTTTACCAGGGCCTAACATCTACAGAAGTGAGACCAAGTACTAAAACATGCCAACTCTACAATGAAGGCATTAGTTGAACCAACCAAATTCTAGGGAAGATACTGTTTAAGCATGTTATCAACATGGTTGTCCAACAGCAAAGCCAAACTAATCATGGAGATCAGCTACATACAAGAGGAACGTGGCTAGCAAGCATCAATGTGCAGTAGCGCGTGTGACAAGAAATATCTGTAGAGGTTGTAGGTGAGCAGCTGTGCATTGTGTAAATGACAAAATTCACCGGAAATCCTCAGACTGTGACAAAGGATGAAAAGGAATAAATAAAGAGCTTCTACTACACAAAATTAATGCAGCATTAGACAAAATAGAGACTAACATTGACAATGCACCTCAAATAACCGCAGATAATGGAACTTTCAGGACAGTCAAAAATGGGCACAGGGTATTCACCTTGGTTGGGTTCAAACAGCTCGAACATTTCAGAAACATTAAACCAAACAGGGCAAAGTAGACATGTGTGTTAGCCAGATGTAATGTTAAGCAAATATCTGGGTCATTTGTTTAACAAAAATTTATTCCAATTCTGAAGAATTTAAACCACCTTCATAAACAAATTTTGGTTTTGTGAAAAAAAAAAAAAAAAAAAAAAAAAAAGCAGGATTGAAAATAAAATACTTCCAACATATGCCAGAGAGAGTGCAAAACCAATGGCCAGGTATTCCAAAGCTGAAGTCATGTAGCTGAAGCTGTAATATGTGAAGTTATGATACAGTAAACTAAATGAATTTTGGAAGTTGGCCACTCAGAAACTGAAATTGTCAGAAATGAGTCAGAACACAACCTAGTGCAAACCTGTCACTGTAGTGAGTTAGGATTTATAGAGGAAGGAGAAATGGAAACACGAATACATTTTAATGCTTTTCATGCGAGGAAGACGGGAGCTATCACAGAAAATCTACATCCTTGCATTTTGAATATTTCCTGTAGATCATTTCCATATTGCCATTGCTGTAAACAATCAATGCAATCCCACCAAAGGCCAGGCACTATTAAATTTCAGAATTCAGGAGAGTATGTACAAGCAGAGTGTATTCATTTTAGCATCACTTGACATCAGTTTAGTTCTCAGAGTTGGCTGATTCTGAATAGCTTTGTAAACGCATTCTCTTGCACTTCCTTCCACTAGTCAGACAGAAATGAACAGAAGAGGAGATAGTTTCAGGATTCATCAAGGGAGACAATTAGGGTGCTCCATTCATAAATATGAGCTTGGGAACTGCATCTTCAAGGAAGTCTGAGGAAATGCTGGTCTGCAGGAGAATAATAATGATTAAGATGCTGTGACTAGTACTCAAAATATGATTCAATCATTAGTGGACATGCCTGAAGGTAAATGGGAGGAACAGGTAAAAATACAAGGGTGTTATGTTGATCTGTTCTAAAAACACCTGGTCTGATCAGATGATGCGCTTGTGAAACTCCAGTTAAGAATCATGAGTCATTCCATAGCAAATTGTACCCAGTATCCTTGCCCTAGAAAGTAGTAGTTAATAAAGCAATTAAGAATATGTAGGAGAATCAGATAATTTATAACTCAGGTAGGGAAGGTTCTATTCCAATCCCCACTGTAACAAAAGATGGCAGTGTCATTTACTAACTGATGCTCATGATGAAATGATGCAGTTTACTGTACAATGTGACCAACTGGAAGATGAAGGCATAGCAGGCAGAACACAGGCTTTCTGTGGAGTGGAAGGTGTTACCAGTTTAAAAGAATGGCCTTTGGTCTGTCAGTATCATCAGTGGCCTTTATGACAGCACTTAACGAAGTTCAAAGAGAAGAATTATTGACACACTTAGTCCGCAGCTCGTGGTCGTGCGGTAGCGTTCTCGCTTCCCGGCAGGGTCAGTGATTTTCTCTGCCTCGTGATGACTGGGTGTTCTGTGATGTCCTTAGGTTAGTTAGGTTTAAGTAGTTCTAAGTTCTAGGGGACTGATGACCATAGATGTTAAGTCCCATAGTGCTCAGAGCCATTCAAACCATTGACACACCTAACATTATGTAGGCAGTATACAAATTAGTACTGCCTTTAGAGAGCACATTTAGACATTCGGTGCCATGTAATTGAAGGGTTTAGTGGAGCAAGAGTCACATTAAGGATGGATAAATAAGAATTTGCCAAATTGCAAAACAATTTCCCTGGGCATGTCATTTCTTTGTGTGGAATCATATCTGATCTGATGAAAATGAAACCAGTGAGAAATTTTCCTGCACAAATATGCTGTAGACAACTGAAAAATCTCTCATTTCATTTCATGCAATTTCTATCACAGTATTCATCCTTGATTTTTTTTATCTTCACAAGTCCATCTCCATCTGAAAATGGAATAAGGAATATCAAGAAGCATTTGAGTTAATTAAAAACCAGCTGCATGAGGCACCAGTACTTCATCATCCTGATTTCAGAAGAAATTTCTACATCGGTACTGATTCCATTTATTCCTACTGGTTGCTTAGTACATTTAATCCACCACAGGAAATGAATATGAGTATAGCAATCTCTCTAAATAGGCACATTGAAAGTATTTAGAAACATTCTAGAGAACTACTCAAGCTCTTTGCCTTCTATCCAATCGTAAAGTTACTGAATCACAGTAATAGAGATGAACAGTGAAAGAATGGAAGTGTGCAAACATGTCTAACTTCCCCTACACTGCAAGTCAATGGGAGTAAACTGCTAAATCAAACCTACTGCAGCTCACTATCTTGGTAATGACCCGATCAGATCCCCCAACATAATTACAAGTAAATCACGGAGGAACAACTTATGGAAACAGCTGTCTCATGCTTTTGATGGTATTTGTGGGTCTTTGGATTGTGGTAGTCCACACTCACATGCTCCGAGTCCTGTATCCACTAACAGAAGTTCATATTCAAACAACAACAGTTAACAGACACTTTGTATACTTGGTCCCCTGTATTGCAGTGATCAGTATCAGAAGAAGAATGGAACATGTGTTTAAGTAAAGATATGACATAGGAGAATCAAGAACCTTCCACAGCTGGGAACTGCTTCTAACTTTAGCCATAAATTAATGGATTGAGTTAATGATTTATGACCACCCAACAACCATGTACACAAACAAGATCTACACTAATCAATGTTCATGTACCCAAAATTCTTACACATTAAGTAAGAAATGTGCATGGAGTGGACATGCATGGACACATGCATCTGATGGAGAAAAATCTGTAGCCAATGGCTAGTGTAATAAAAAACAGAAGAGCCCCAATGAAGATGCACTATATTAATAACAAGGCTTTTTGACATAATAAGTCACTTTACAATCAGACAGTATTGCGAAACTAAACATCACTTATTAAACTAATGTTATTCCAGTAACTGACCTTCAAGTTAACTCTTACACTGTGGTACGGGAGATTCAGTTGTATATCCTGGAACCCAGTACCAGTCGCAAGTTGCCTAATTAAAGCCTTCCAGGAACTAGAAAAAATATTTTGCTTAATTATTGATGGACTTTAACACAACAAGACATTTTTGATGTTAGATTATACGTCTTAGCGAGTAGATATTGGCCAGTAGTACAGTGGGAAACTGTGTGCTTGTCAAGGCAGTGTAACTTTATTTGTTGAGTATTTCAGGATGAGTGCACTTACAGACTTCTGACGACTTCACGCATTTAAGGAAGAAAACGTCAAGCAAATGTTTGCAATTATGCTTTAAGTGAAACATTGAGCTCATTAACTTATTTGCATACCAGTCAGAAGATTAACTCTTGTGTATAAAATGGCATCATAGTCTGAACAATTGGCAATTTGTTGATACCTTTACAAAATCTGGATGGTAAGGTACTAAATTTTCACATATGAACAACAGGAACATGCAAATATCACTATAATTTGTGTACATATGATTATCACAACAGGGATATTATGAATACAAAGACATTATTGCAGTAACTTGTGAACCACAAAAAAGTTTGTTGTAACAGTAAGTGTGCCATATATACATTCTTGCTGACAGCACATGCACTCAGAATATATTTATGAACAAACTATTGTAATATTACCTGTTGTGTTTCAGTCACATTCTTCACCACTGTAATACTGAATTTACAAGGGAAACATGGAAGTTGATAACTGAAAACTCCAAACTGAGGTGATATTACTACAAAAGATATCTAAACTGAGAATCATATGGACTTCACCAAATAATGATGTTTTTGTATTATTGCATATTTATATTGATTAGGTGAGACTAAAGCAAAGCTTCTTAAATGCAAGATTTTTGTGACTATTGAGCCTACACTCAACACATGCCATCCACCTGCTCACTAATAATTCCAGAGTGTTTCACAATTCCTATTACAGAGAGGTTCTTGAGCAAACTTTATCCACCAGGTTTCATTAATGAACCCATGTCTGGAAACATACAAAGTCCCTTCTATAACTCTTATACACCTGTAATAGGAATTCTGACGTGCCTTGGGTACAGCAAGAGGAATCTGTGGCAGTTTTACAACAGATTGCATGTTTTACATTAAATGCATGTAACACCAATGAAAATATCCCAGAAGCATAAGGCATTTAAGACTAAATAAATAAATGACCAAAATAGCGACTTTACCATTTCTATTATCCATTTCATTCTGAAGTTATGTGATCCTGCCTAACCACACCAGGTCTCACTGGATGTGTCTTAAAACATCTGGAAGGGAATTCCACATCTGAAGTGCTGGGTTAACACTGGAAACTTGCACAATATTTATTTTAAGCTGGCTCCTTCCACACCAGACAATTGTGAAATCCACAACCACTTAACATCACTTTCTGACCAATATGAAGTGCTGTGAGTAGCTACAGTGTCGACACGTGATGGAGATTCCACAACTTTTAGTTGACGACACTCGTGAGCTACCCTTAATACATTTGTGCTCTGGCTTTTACAATGCTGATGCACATTTTTGGGAAGGGAGGCATGCAAATGGCTGGAAAAAGTGTGATGCTCAGCAAGTAGGGCTTCTGATGTGAGACAGTTTGGTGCCTTCCCCAAGTGATAGGCTGCAGTTAAAGGTACTTCAGGAATCTGACAATGCTAGCAGGACCTTGTGTCATCTTCCCATTAGCAGCCTTGGAGAACATTCACCCATGATGACAATTATCTGTCTCCCAGTAGTGGACACCAAAATACAAATGATAGGAGCAGAGCAGACATCCACGAGGTCTGGGATGAGAGACATCACTCTGAACATAGTAGCATCTGGGAAACTGTTTAGCAAGAAGATACTCTCTTGTGAGGAGATACAGCAGTACCTCATACTTTCAACACTGCTCCATCACGAAGTCCTGTCCTCATTTCTATTTCAGTCTTCTCCAAACATCTGGCACCTCCAAATTACTTTTGTGTCCATCAGGGATGTCCAGTCTTTTGCACAACTTCACGGAAATTTAATAATGCTCCACCACAGCATGGTCATCACTCTGTTCTGATACAAGTATTGCTAAAGATTTCTCCAGACACTTTGAGGAGATACTAGATTGTATCACAACTGCTTCCTCTTCATCTTGTTCTTGTTCTTCAATACATGAGCATGTCCTCCTTCCATCAGAGAGAAGATTAAATAAAGAAAATGAAAGATACCCTCTGGCCTCGCAACCTAATACCATTGGGGTCGAAAAGATCAAGAGTTGGTCAAGTGAGACCGACAGGAAAGAAAACAGAATATGTCTGACAAGTAAGTGGAAGTAATGTCAGACATTTCTAGAAAGGTGATAGTGAGACACACATGATTGTTCTGTTTATGGCAAGTGGTATTTGACCACATTTAAAACCAAAGATCATGTCAAATTTAATACTGTGAGATTCACATGTTTATGCTGAGCCAACAAGTTGGCAATACCATGTTTCCTAACATTGCATGTACATTGTTTGGTCATGGTACAATTAACAATGGGTAAATATACAGAAGTGTAACATTAAATTATTCAAAAATATAACAGCACTTTATGCACTGATGTATGCTGTTAGATATTCCTTCCAAGTAACTGGTACCTTGCTGATATTAAATTGTTTGAAATTTTATTTTTACAACACAGACACATTAATGAAATTTAACATCTAACAAGCATCTGTAGTCAGTACAGGCTACACCTCAGCTAACATTAAATAATAAGTGTTAAAAGGAATTATTAGCACCTATTACAATTTAAATAACTATGCAGCTTGTGTGAGCTGATCATAATACACAAAATAGTATGTCCTACATTACTAAATTGGAACATTGGATTGTCTAAAATGCTCAATTAATTGTATGAGGGATATACAGTAAGTAATGCAACAATTTTTCAGAAAGCAGGTTGGTTCTATTCAGGATTCCGTAACACCATATTATTTCCTATCATCTTTGATACAAAACCCGAGTTTTCAACATAATTTCTGTTCAATTTGATGGCCTTATGCCACCTTTCTGGGAGGCCTTGTATACCTGTGCGACACCAATCTACTGATTGACATTGGTGCCATCTTGTTGCTTCAACAACTACCCTATCATCCACACACTGCTTTCTGTAGAGAGCGTCCTTCAATGGATAGTTCTTCCTTGTCCACACAACAGTCTGGATATCGCACCTTCTGGCTTTTGTTTCTTTGTCCCAATGAAGTATGTGTGCTCCTCTAACGTGTGCAGACTTGGTGCAGTGTTGCCATGCCATGGAGAAGGAAAAGTTCATTTCAATTTTTGTGGTGATCTACATGCTGAAGTTATTTGTCAACTGCCTGATGGTAGTGCAGAACACTACATTATGATGGAGGTAAGCACAAAGAATAACAACTTCAAAATTTCAGAAGACCACCACCATGACTTCATTGGTTGAGGATGCAGCTTTGAACTTTTTCTTCAGAAGAGGTGATGTGGCACTACTCTGTGGATTGCTGTTTTGTTTCTCAGTTCAAAGTGTTTCACCGTCTGACAAATTCAACAAAAATTATCACTATAACCCTCCTAATGCACAGTCTGTTTGGCACAGATGGTCGTTCGTTGGTCTTTACCATCTCTAGTTTGCCGGAACAGAGCAGGGCACATCTTTGATTACCCTAACTGGTGGACAACTGTGTCTGCACTAACAACAGAGATGTCCAGCTGAGAAACAAGATTGTTCCATCCATTGTGATTGCCAGATCACCATCAGAGTGTTTGCATGTTCCGACACAGCAGAGTCACAACTGCAAGTGCCTATGAATAACTGTGATGGTCTGCTTTTGCACTGAAAACTCAACAGGTCCCTGCTTGGAACATACCTCTGTTACAAACAATTTTTAAGGCACAATTAGTGCTGCCACTTAATGGAACTTTGTGGAATATTCCTACTTCAGCTCCTATAGTTTCATCATATCCAAAGACGTTTTGTGCACATTTTTTTGAACTGGAATAGAAACATGAATAGAAATATGTTCCATTACTTAGTGAATGCCCCTCCTACATTGGGTTACAAATGCAGACTGTCATACAGAAAAGCATCATACGGAAATATCAAAGTTGAGAGAAACTAGAATTTTAGGGAAACATACTGCTATTGTGGTAATGGTATGAAAATGCGCAGATAACAATTTAATCAACACAAAATATGTTAATTGCCTGTATACACAGGTTACCTAACACATGGTAAATATAACATTCCACAAATTCCTCTGAGTTTCTAAATTATGCTAAAGTAAGTTTTCTATGAATAAATAAAATTTAAAAACTAATAACAATCATATTTACAATGTCATTAACAAACTCCCATACCTTCTTGACCAGCAGTTATGGTAGCTACATTTAACAAGTTTGATTATATGCACGTCCGCAGCCTCCAAATATGATAATCATTTTGTAAAAGAAAACATCGTCCACTGTAGACTGCACTGGAAAATATGCACCATGTTCCATGAAATGTGATATACAGATAATGAACAGCCCACACACACAGGCACACATGAACAACAGTATGTTCTGTATCAAATACAAAGGAAGGAGCAGTACAGTATGTGAAAATATCCATACCTAGTATAATTTAAGAATGAAGATCCTGTCCTTTCACCTCAGAACCATACTGGATCATGTGTAAACTACAACTAATCGAATCTACCAGTAACATCAACACACAGAATGAGGGATTAATCAGCTCTTCCAATTTCCACCACAGACACATTAAAAAACAATATACAAGTCTTCCGATACTGTATGCCAAGGCACATTACATAGTTTTCTGCTGTGCCAATTAGTGTCAGTTGAATCTTACATTCTAAAATAGACCAAAATGGTATAAACACTGTTACTGGAATGTTAGCAACAACTGTATGCAGTGAGACGACTGATCATATCCAGTCACTCACGATTGCCATCTCATACTTTAGTATTATAAAATATGCATCATATTAGTATAGTAAAGTGCTCTGTCAATCTTGAAAGATTGCAGCTTAGTAGTGTTGGAATTGTAATACATTTATATCGGATATCGAGTATGTTCGAGAAATATCGATAGTGGTGACAGATGTTTGTGTATATATGTGTGTGTGTTGAGGCGCATTAGTCAGTCTTCGTGCGCCTATTTTAATAAAGTCAACATGTGTATATTTTAAATAAAGTGTTTTAAAAGTAAAAGTGAGAACTTGATTTGAAACATGGTAGCAGAGCGTGGTTCTTGAAAAGAAAAGTAGAAGTTAAATATTATATTGTGGCCGTCGCGTGTTATTCAGAAAGTTCGACATGGCTGATATAACTATTCCTGTATTTGATGGCGAAGACTATGGGAACTGGAAGCAGCGGATAATCATGTACCTAAAAATGAAGAAATGCTATACAGTGACTACGAGGGCAAAAGTGAGTTCAGACAACGAAACGTGGGATGAAGAGGACTTGAAGGCTATCAACTATATTTATGGTGCAATCACAAATAAGCAACTAGAATTCGTGAGTGACAGAGAAAGTGCTTTCGAGATCATGAAGAAATTTGATGAATTATATTCGAAAGAGTCTACAGCCCTTCAAATATTATGCAGAAACAAGTTGGACAAATTGAGGTTAAGTGATTACAGTGATACGGGGACATTTTTCAGTGCATTTGAAAAAACTGTAAATGAGCTGAAATCTGCAGGCGCCAAAGTAACGGAAAAGGAGAAGTTAAATTATATGCTGCGAACGTTACCAGAGTCAATGAGCTATATTGGGGACTTAGTGGACGTCTTGAAGGAAGAGGAACAGACAGTTGAATACGTTAAAAGTAAGATTCAATTATTGAATGCAAAAACTGGAAATGAAGAGGTAAAATCAAATGCATTTCACACAGAAAGAAAATTGAATTCAAGAAATCAGGAGCAAGTATGTTATCGATGCAGCAAAGCAGGTCACTTCAAACGTGATTGTACCCAGGGAAGAACAAGTAACAGAGGCACATGGCATCGTGGAGTACATTTTCAAAGCAGCGACAGAGGTAATGGAAATATGCAGCGTGGAGGCTATAGCAATGTACAGCGTGGATATTACGGCAACATGCAGCGTGGAGGTTATGGCAGCAGGCAACGTGGTCGAGGAGAGCAGCATGGTTTTAGCAGCGGTCGGCATCACAGCAAGCAAGGTTACCATCAGAGTGATCATGGTATGAGTAGTTTTATAACAGAGGTTAATTCTATGATAGGTCAAAATAGAATAGTAGAGTCAAGTAATAACAATCAAATTCAAATCAATTGGTTATTAGACAGTGGCTGTACTGATCATGTTATTAATAATGAGGAATATTTTTCTAAGAGTATAACTTTAAAACAACCTATAAATGTAAAAATTGCTGATGGAAAAATTTTGCAAGCTACTAAAGTTGGTAATGTAATTAGTAATTTTCCTGTCTATGATCAAATGGTTCCAATTAATATGCGAAATGTTTTCTTTGTAAAAGACATAGACAAAAACTTGATCAGTTATGCTAAAATTACAGATAATCACAAAATTGTATCGGTAGGGAATAATGCAAAAATTTTTGATAAAGCTAATGGATTGATTGCGATTGCATGGAAAGAGGGTCGGTTGTATAAAATGAGTAGTACTATTAATAAAGGAGAAGTTAATGTTAATGTTATGAGTAAAGACAATAATATGACAGCAAAGGAAAAATGGCACCGCATTTTGGGACATGTTAATTTCAATTATCTAAATACTTTATGTAAACATCAATTGTTAGATGGGGTTCCTTCAGAACTAGAATCAGAATTTATGAAATGTAAAATCTGTATCGAAAACAAAATGCATAATGTTCCTTTTAAAAATAATAGAACCAAAGCAAAAGAAATCTTAGAAATTGTTCACACAGATCTAAATGGGCCTCACTCAACTACTGGAATGCATGGGGAAAGATATTTTCTTTCTTTCATTGATGATTACAGTAAGGCAGCTCGTGTTTACACCATAAAATCTAAAGATCAAGTATACAAATGTTTTGTAGAGTATATTAATGAAGTTGAGAATCTCACTGGGAAAACTGTTAAAAAGATAAGATGTGACAATGGGAAGGAATATTTAAATGAAAATGTCTATGAATTTGTGAGACAAAAAGGAATTGTATTGAATGCTTGTCCACCTTATGTGCATGAGCTTAATGGTACTGCTGAAAGGTATAACAGATCCATCATGGACATGTCACGGTGTCTGCTAGCCGAAGCGCGAGTAGACAAGAGATTTTGGCCTGAAGTGGTTTGTGCAGCAGCATACCTCAAAAACAGAACTTTAGCTAACACCATTGAAAAGAAAACTCCTTATGAGATATTACTGGGAAAAAAACCTAATGTTAATCATTTGAAGTTGTATGGGAGTAGAGTTTTTGTAAGAGTACCTGAGCAACTGAGAAAGTCGAAATGGGATAGGAAAGCCGATTTGGGGGTTTTAATGGGTTATTGTGAAGTAGGCTACAGAGTGCTAATAAATAATAAGATAGTTGTTGCTAGACATGTGGACATTGTTGAAAGTGGTGTTAAATGTATTGGGTTTAAAGATTATGATTCAGTAAGTGAATATTCTAGTGATTTTGAACACGAAAGTATAGAAAATGAAACTGAACTAATAGAAAAACAGAAGGAAATTGAGAAAAATGAAAAGCTTTCTGATAATCATGAATCAGAGAAAGTACTTGAGTTGAGGAGATCATCTAGAGAAAGAAAACCAAAAATATTAAGTGATTATGTTTACAGCAATTTTATTTATGTAAACTTTTGCAGTGCAAATAGTCCGGAAAGCTTTGAGGAGGCGATTAACAGTGCCGAATCAAATTATTGGGAAAAAGCGATGAATAAGGAAATTGATTGTTTGAACAAAAACAAAACATGGGAATTAGTAGATAAACCAGTTGATAAAGAAGCCATTGATGTAAAGTGGGTTTTCACAAAGAAATCAGAGGGTGTTTACAAAGCAAGATTAGTTGTCAGGGGGTTTCAACAAAAAGAAATCGTTGAGGATATTTATTCTCCAGTAACCAATATGCAAACATTAAAGATTTTGTTGTCATACTGTTGTCAAGAAGGTTTGGTTATAGAACAAATGGACGTAGAGACTGCGTTTCTAAATTGTAAAGTTTTATCTGAAGTTTATGTAAAGCAGCCAAGAGGATATGATGATGGTACGGGTAGAGTCTGTAAATTGTATAAAGCATTGTATGGTTTGCGAGAAAGCTCACGAGCTTGGTACAATTGTCTTGACGAGTTTTTAAGAAGTTTAGGTTTTAAAAGGAGTAAATATGATTATTGTCTTTATGTATTGAGAGATGGAGATGTCTTGATTTATTTGATTATTTTTGTCGACGATTTGCTCATTTGCTGTGTGAGAAAAGAAAAAATTGTTAAGGTTAAGAACTTATTGTCAAAGCGATTTAATATGAAAGATTTAGGTGAGGTAAAAAGATATCTTGGCATCGATATTAATTATGATTATGAAACAAGAGTTATGAGTTTGAGTCAAGAAAAATACATTGATTCGTTAGCTGCGAAATATAAAATTGAAGATTCGATCTTGTACAAAACTCCAATGGAAGTAAATTTAAAGTTAGAACCAGCGTATGAAGATTGTAATGACGTTAGATATAGAAACTTGATAGGTGCACTCTTGTACATAAGTTCGGGTACTAGACCAGATATTAGCTATAGTGTGAATTACTTGAGCAGATTCCAAAGTTGTTACAGTAGTACTCATTTTAAATATGCTTTGAGAATTTTGAAATATTTATATTTAACTAAAGATTTGAAATTAAACTATTGTAGGAATGAAGGTGCTGAGATATTAGATTGTTTTGTGGATTCAGATTGGGCAGGTGATAGTGTGGATAGAAAGTCAACTTCTGGTTATGTAATTAGATTATTTAGTAATGTTGTATTTTGGAAGTCAAGAAAACAAGCGAGTGTCACAAAGGCTTCAACTTTTGCAGAATATGTAGCATTGTCTGAAGCTGTTAGCGAGGTGAAACTTGTACATGATATTTTAGACATTTTTAATGTTAAATTTGAAAAACCTATTGTCATATATGAAGATAATTCAGGAGCATTAAATATAGCGAAGTTTGGTAATTTCACAAAGAATTCAAAATATATAGAAGTACATTACCATTTTGTGCATGAGTATTATTTACAGGGACTCATTGATATTGTTAAAGTAGATTCGAATGAAAATGTTGCAGATATATTCACAAAATCGTTATGTAAAGAAAAATTCATTAAAATTAGGAATATGTTAAACATCGCGATATAAATGTAAGGAGGCGTGTTGGAATTGTAATACATTTATATCGGATATCGAGTATGTTCGAGAAATATCGATAGTGGTGACAGATGTTTGTGTATATATGTGTGTGTGTTGAGGCGCATTAGTCAGTCTTCGTGCGCCTATTTTAATAAAGTCAACATGTGTATATTTTAAATAAAGTGTTTTAAAAGTAAAAGTGAGAACTTGATTTGAAACAAGTAGAAATGTATGTACATCATGAACTGCTTTTTCAAGTTTTAATGCATGTATCCTTGTAACAAACTACTAACATTCTGATTATTAGGACAATGGCACAATACATTTCAGCCAACACGTGTATCCATTAATTATCTGTGAAGTACAGTTAGAAGAGAAACCTATAACTGAAACTTCTAATAATACTTAGTAATCATTTAGGATATATACTATTGTTACATCTGCATAAGAGAATTTCAGGCATGAGTCACGAGCCACATTATTGTAAAAATATGCTCAAATTATGATGCACAACAAGTATCTTCCATATAAAACATACTCAGTATGTTTAAGGAATCAAACTACAATGTATATAACAACTTCATACTTCTGACTGCTTTGCAAATGGACAAGTATGTTCTGACATTTAGCATTTAGGAGAAGTTTGAAATTATGTTTGAAGTTTTTGGAAATCACAAAGTGCTCTCACTATGAAACATTGGATATTTACAGTATGTATAAATAGCGCAACTCTAGCAACACTGCTGCAAGACGTGCATGCACAGTTTCCGACTGTAATACTCGTCCTACAGGGTAAAACTTTTGTTGCAACAAATAAGTACTAAATTATGGCAGGGATTTAAATTCACTCTGCATTTGTATTAAATACTGAAAATCAAAGAAAGCACTTATATAGGCTACATGCAACTGGTACTGTGTGTCATGAACCTGATAAGTCATCTAGTAGTACAGCTGGAACAGAGTTTGGGTAAAGAAACACCTTCTGTCCTTCAGAGTCCTTCAGCATCTCTGATTTATGCTAAGATCTGCCTGCAGTAGTGAATGGTGTATAGTGGAAATGTACCATGTTTACAGATGACACCATCATTGTAACAGAATATCTGTCAAACACAGTCTCCAATAACATTTCACAAAACTTTTGTAACAGGTTCATTAACTCCCTTCCTGCCAATATAAACATGTTAAATTTTATGCAATTTACATGAACTCACAAAAAGCCAGACAAAACACCCAGTGACACTGAATAACCAGCATATTATCAGTTGATACCATCAAGTTATTGGGCATTGACATCCACTGCAAATCATGCAAGTAATGTCACATTTATCACGCTGAGCAGAGTGTCAGCTCAGCAGCTTTTGTTCTCTCATTCTGGATGATGAAGGGGTCAGACAGGTAGCTTATTCTGCTTCTGTGCACTCTATAGTGTCACATAGAAATATGCCCTGGGGGAACTCTTCCTTAATCAAACTGCTGAGAATATTTGCTACTGCTTCTCAACACTTATTTTCTCTAATGTATAGTGTTCCTGGAGACTGGATCCTTTGTGACAGAACTCAGCAGCTCACAGGTGTGGCACTAAACAAAGAATTATGTACACTGTCTCTGCTGCAGCGAGATGCTATGTATGCTGCTGTAAAAATTCTCGACCTCCTTCCCACTGAGCTGAAAATCTTATGGAATAGTAAATATCTATTAAAAACTAAATTACATAACTTTCTCTTGAATCACTATGTTGTAATATATGTTTATAAACTACTTATCCAACATAAGATATACTTTTATTAACCTTCTGTCAGTTATGAAGCTTGTTAGCTATATCAGGGGTCAATGTAGCTTCACAAGTGCATGTGTCAACCTCAAAGGACTCTCCATGTGATCCCTGGGTGGTACTACAAAAAAGAACACAACTGGCTAATCTCCCAACTACATGAGAAGTACATACATCAAGAAAGGAATGACTCATCAAGAGCTCTTTACCTGTGCCAAACATCTACAGAAGTGAGACCAAGTATTAAAACATGTCAACTAAACATTGAAGCATTAGTTGAACCAAAGGCCTAATTCTAGGAAAGATACTGTTTATGCATGTTAACGTGGTTGTCCAACAATGAAGTCATACAAATACGTGCAAGAAGAAAGTGACTAGAAAGTGATGTCATAGTTACAAAGTACCACTGTAACTAATGAAGGGAGCAGTACCCATACATCTTTGAATCTAATATCCCCGACAGCATTAATGTACAGTAGCACACATGGCAAAAAATGTCAATAGAGGTTGTGGGTGAGTGGTAGTGTGCACTGGAGAAAATGAAATCCACCAGCAAGTCATTCACTATGAGGAAGTGTCGACAGAATAAATAGAGGGCTGCTACTGCACAACATTAATGCAGCATTAAGCAAAGTAGAGACTAACATTGATAATGCAACTCAAATAATTGTAGATAACGCAACTTTCAGGACAATCAAAAAAGGCCACAGGATGTATGCCATGGTTGGGTTCAAACAGTTCTTACATTTATTTCAGAGACATTAAACAAAACAGGGCAAAATAGACACATGCATTAGCCACATGTAATGTTAAGCACATATCTGGGTCATTTGTGTAACCAAAAATTATTCGAAAGGTGAAGAATTTTAAGCCACATTCTTAAACAAATTTTGGTTTTGTGAAAAGCAACAGGACTAAAAACCAAAAATTCCAACATATGCAGGAGAAAGAGAGCAAAAATAATGGCTAGAATTTCCACAAGCCCATGTCATAATATGAGAAGTCGTGATTCAGCAAACTAAATAAAGCTTTGGAAATGGGTCACTCCAAAACTGAAGTTGTCGGAAATGGATCAGAAGTCACAATGAACACTACCAAGTGCAAACCTTTCACTGAAGTGAAAGAAGATTTATAAAGGGAGGAAACACAGCATCATAAATACATTTTAATGCCTTTTGTGGAGGTCCAAATATGCTGAATTATGGATGTAACAGCCATTTCGTTGGGGAGAAAGGGAATTATTATGGAAAATCTACCTCATTGCATTTTCGGTATTTCCTGTTAATCATTTGCATATTGCCATTGCTGTAAACAATCAAAGTAAACCCATTAAGGATACTGGGTACTTTTAATTGGTCGAAACACTTAAATTTTTTAATGACTTTATTAAATTCTATAGTCTTTCCAGATTACATTGATATATGTACATTATAGGGTTTCAAATGAAAAATGACCTACATATAGCAAATTTTAGAGTTATGGACATGTATGCCACCACACCCCCTTTATTTCTGTTGCAAAAACCAGTATTATTTTGGGAAGAACAGTGAACTTTCTGTTTCCAGTGATTATTCGTATGATACATTGTATATGTTAGTAACAGTGCAGGTTTCTAGTGTCTGTAAATGATTATCTTTGTTAGTATTTACCACTGTTCTGCTGAAACAGTTTACGCACGTGTTACTGAATGTCTGTTGCCCAAGTGCTACATAAATGACAAAGCAAGCCACACTGTTGAAAGTAACTTATCTATCATTTCTTTGAGGAGAAATTCCCACCATGCCTCCCAGTGACTAAAATTTTTTGTTAACAATGATGCTGTCTGTAGTGGATTTGTTGTTGGTGATGAGGGCATTTTTTTCTTCTTTGATAAAGGAAGTGGGGAAATGTAAGCAGCGTGATGGTGTAGGCTGTCTGGAAATAACTGAACAACAAGGTAGCAGGAAGGGTTTAGCATCAAAAGTAGCTGTTCTGTGTACATCCTCCAATAAATAACCTCAAAAATGACTTTGAACATTGTGCATAATACATATGGTGTGAATCTAAAGTTAGTGCCTGCATGTGTGCAATACAAAAAGGGAAAAGGCTACTCAAACATTTTGTGGTTTGATGGACCTTCCTCTTCCTCAAACTAGGTTCAACAAGTACATAAAAATACTTTTAGGTGCCTTGACAGTTGTGCCTAAGGCATCTACAAAATGTGCAGTTAAAGAAACTGTAAATATTAGTGGAACCAGGGACATCGCCATGTCTCATCAAGTGCAACAGCAATGTCAAGGACATTGTTTCTTGAATGGTGTTTTAAGTGGTACTTCTCTGGAGAATGGAAAAGTAGTTGATGATGAGTGCTTATCTAAGAACTGCCACACCTGTGATGGTAACATTGAAGTATGTATTGAACATCAGTGTTCTAAGAATTATGGTGTTTACAGTGGTGGTACGGAGAGTGATGGAGCTCTAAAAAATATTTCAGAGGTTGGTGCCCACTTATAATGTTACATATACGAAGTACCTAGGCGATGGGGACTCTAAAGCTTTCAACAAAATTTGTTACTAAGGTGTCACCATAGACACTGAAGTCATTAAACTGGAGTGTTGTGGAAATATGCAAAAGAGGATGGGTGCTAGATTGAGGAAGCTATGATGAGAAACGAAAGGAAAGTTGCTATCGGATGGAAAATCTCTGTCTGGCCAGAGCAGATTGACAGAAACTGAAATAGACCTTCATTCAGAGGTGCATGTCATCTAAAGGTCAGTCCATAACAACTCTGAAGATGTTACAGCAATGAGAAAAGCTGTATGGGCTACCTACTTTTACGAGTTGCCCACAGATGACCACCCTGTTCACAGACTTTGACCTGTCAGATTCTTGGTGTGGTTACAATAAAGAAAAAAAAATTTTTTTTCAGATATATCATTATAAGCATTCTCTTCCTGAGCCTGTTATGAATAAAATAAAACCAATTTTTAGAGATGTGAGTGACCTTGTTTTGCTTAGTAAATGTCTTCATGGGGGCACTCATAATAAAAATGAAAGTTTCAACCACTGCGTATGGGAAAGATTACGCAACAATGTTTTTCTAAGACTAAATACATTAAAAATGGTGTACTAGATGCAGTGATATGTTTCAATGATGGAATGATAGGAAGGTATGAAGCTCTGAGAAATTTAGGCATAAAATGTGGATCTAATATGGAACATCAATTGCTTGTGTGTGATGGACAATGGGTATATGAAGCTGAAAGATTCAGCTCTTGAAGTTACCTAAGAAGCAAGAAGTGCTAAAAGGAGGGCCAAGAGGGAGCTTGAAGATGAATAAATGGTGCAGGGTGAATAATATGCTTCAGCAATGTTCTGAGGCACGATTTAATTGGACTCATCTTCATTCACAATTTCCCACAACCTGTATTTTTCAGATTTCAAGTACAAATATTTCCTCGAGTTATATACCATTGCTCTAATATTTTTCTTTAACTTGTAATAGTTGATAGTTAGGTAGTAGGTATAAGGTATATTGCAGAATCAACTAAATTATAGAAAATGTAACATTTTTATTAGGATAAAAATTGTAAAGGTTAAAATGTAAGATACAATGTTTTCATACTTGTAATATACATAATAGGTGGAATTAAATAGGTCTAGCACGTCAGCCATAATATCATGCATATCTGGTAAAAATTTGGTCTCCTTCAAATGTGCAACATTGGATTAAAATGGCATGTCAATTTGAGGAAGCATTTTGGGAAAAAAAAAGTTGCATCAGTTTCTATGTAATCTTTTTGAATAACCTTAAGCAGGTTCAAAAATATTGAAAATACTTCTAAATTATTTAGAAAGTGTGCTGCATAATCTGATATCAACAAAAAAATCTGTGAAACATATACAATATAAACAGTGCCTGAAAGAAATAGGTGTTGATTTTCACATAATATGGAGCTGGAAAAGTACCCTGTATAATTGAAGACCAGGCACTGTTAAAATTCAGAATTCAGGAAAGTATGTGTGAGCAGAGGGAATTCATTTTTGGATCACTTAATATCAGTTTATTTCACAGAATTGACCGATTCTGAATAGCTTTGTAAATGCATTCCCCTACACTTCATTTCTGTCTGACTAGTGGAGGGAACACAAGAGAAGAGTGTTTCAGGATTCAACAAGGGAGACCATTAGGGAGCTGCAATCATAAATATGAGCTTATTCATTTTCGACAAAAGGGGGAACTGCAACTTTAAGTAAGTCTGAGGAAGATACCGAGTTCCAGGAGAATAATATTGATGAAGATGCTCTCACTAATCCTCACAGTATGATTCAAACATTAGTGGACATGCCTCTAGCTAAATGGAAGAAACAGGTAAAAATATTAAGGTCTATATATTTTAAAAACACCTGGTCTGATCAGATGTTGCACTTGTAAGACTGTAGTTAAGAATCGTGAGTCATTCCATAGCATACTGTATCCAGTACCCTTGCCCTAGAAAGCAGTAGTTAAAGTAATTAAGGGTAAGTTGGAGAATCAGGTAATTTAACACTGAGATAGTGAATGTTCTAATCCGATCCACACTGTAGCACAAAGGGATGGCAGTGCGAATTTACTAACTGATGCTCATGGTGCAGTGATGTGGTTTACTGTGCAATGTGACCAACTGGAAGATGAAGGTATAGCTGGAAAAACACAGGCTTTCTGTTGAATGGAACATGTTACGAGTTTAAACGAATACCCTTCAGTCTGTCAGGATCATCAGTAGCCTTTATGACAGAACTCACAGAAGTTCTAAGAGAAGAATTGACACACTCAGCATTATGTGGGTCATATTCTAATTAGTGCTGTCTTTAGGGAGAACATTTACACACACTGTGCTATGTAATTTAAGCATTTAGTGTAGCATGAGTCACATTAAAGATGGATAAAAAAGAATTCACCAAGTCACAAAACAATTTCCTTGGGCACATTTCTTTGTGCAGGATCATATCTGATCTGACAAAAATAGAACCAGAGGGAAAATTTCCTGCGCCAAAATACTGTAGACAACTGAAAGTCACACAGTATATGTAATTTCTATCACAGTTTTCAACCTCAAAGTTTTTCATCTTCACAAGTCCATCTCCATTTGAAAATGGAATAAGGAACATCAAGAAGCATTTAAGTTAATTAAAAAACCAGCTGTGTAAGGCACCGATACTTCATCATTCTAATTTAAGCAAAATTTCTACATTGGTTCTGTTTTTGTTTATTTTTCCCTTGGTGCAGGAAACTGTGAGGGTAACTGAGTCATTTAACATTTCACTGTAGCATTCACAATTAGTGTACTCACAAACTCAATCACTCACTGGGAGACGTAGTACATAGTTACTGGAAGAGATGCACTTTCCATGGCAAAGTTTTGCTGTTACTGGGATTTCATATTGTCACGTATAATAATACACTTTGATTCTTACTAAATTGGTGACTACTATCCAGCAGACCAAACCAATTGAGAGTTAGAATTTGAAGGTTGTGATTTTTAAATTCAGTGTATACCAGTACAACAAAAATAATATCTCAGCAAAACCAAGTGATAATTCTTGTTGAGAGAAATTTAGGAGGTGAGCATCTTAGAGAAAATTTTGTGTGTAATACCAGATGGGAGTAGGTGGTGGTTGAAATTCTTAAGAGGAATAATAAAAATATGGTGTTCCTGATGCAGACAATGGTTTTAATGGAAGCATTATTTTCTTGTTAGGAAAAGAAGAAAAAGAAAAAAGAAAGAAAAAAGAAAAAAAAGAAAAAAATTGTGCTCAATGATGGTAGAAGAGCAGGAGCTTTCAAAATGTGGCTGAACATTTTATATCACAGCATTCACGATCCCCCCCCCCCCCCCACACCAACCAACGATGTGTGGGAGCCTCATTAGCAAATGCAAAACACATGAAGTTTAGCTCTCACCTCCTTTTGTTTTGAAACCTGGAAGAAGTAGTAGCATTTATTTCCCATCTCTGTGTTTCATGGTCAATGTGAAGGTAAACCTGCACTGGTGCAACTTTTCTAATACTGGTCTCCCAGGAGCCGCTCAAAACACAAACTCTTAGAAGATTCACTCTTCTTGTACTTAAGTCGGCATTGTCCCTTTTGTATTCAATCCCGATGCAATTTCTGTGTTTCATGGTCAATGTGAAGGTCCAAGGGATACAGGAAACTTGCATGGTGCATCGGAATCTATTACTGGTCTCCCAGAAGCCGCTGAAACCACAAACCCTTGGAAGATTCACTCTTTTTTGTGTGTGTGTGTGTGTGTGTGTGTGTGTGTGTGTGTGTGTGTGTGTGTGTGTGTGTGTGTGTGTGTGTGTGTGTGTGAGAGAGAGAGAGAGAGAGAGAGAGAGAGAGGCTTACGGGCGCTAAACAGCGGGGTCATCAGCGCCCAAACGCATAAAAACAGGAACACATGCAGTGAAGGGACTAAGACGAACAGCGAACAAGGGGAACAGCTAAAAGACACAGACCTGACGCAGTTCCAAATCCTCACATACAGAGGCAAAACAAGAGGAGGAGTGCACTAAAAAAGGAAAGGAAACAAGGAAGGGAGGACAGAAACCGAAGGGAAACAAGGAGGTATTCGTGAGTGGCGGACCTCTTACCTAAAATCTGGGTGAGCCAGTCATCCAGCAGCACATTAAAACCCTCTCCCTAAAATCCGTGGCAACAAATTGGACATGACACAAAACCGTAAAACCTTCACCACAGACGATGCGTCATCTTTCAAAATAGAGGGCAAATCCGGTGGCAAAGAAACCACCGCCCTCTGGTCAGAGAATAAAAGACAGTCAAGTAAAATGAGGCGGACAGTAATCTGGACGCCACAAGCACTGCAGATTGGGGGATCCTCCCGCCGGAGTAAAAAACCATGTGTGAAGGGAGTGTGCCCGATGCGGAGGCGAGTGAGGAGAACCTCATCCCGCCTGCATGACTGGTAGGACGTACGCCATGGCCGCGTGGTGGCCTTGACCAGACGCAGCTTATTTTCACCGACTGCCAGCCACTCCTCTTCCCACTGACGCATAACGCGAAAACGCAGGAGGGAGGTAACAGCATGGAGGGGGACGGCACAGTCAACAACGTGAGGGAGGGAACATGCATCTTTGGCAGCCACATCCGCCAACTCGTTTCCCTTAATACTCACGTGCCCCGGCACCCAGCAGAAGGAAACCTCCTTCCCCTGCCGCTGCAGGTGGAGGAGGGCATCATGGATGTTCTGAACGACCGTATCCCCTGGGTACAAGTGTTGCATGGTCTGAAGGGCACTCAGGGAGTCAGAACAGATGAGGAACTTACGACTGGGAACACATCTCATCTGCTCCAATGCCCGCAAGATCGCAAACAATTCGGCATCAAAGATGGTAAACGCCGCAGGAAGCCGTAACTTGACGACTCGATCAGGGAAAACAACAGCACAACCAACAGAGTCCCCCTGTTTAGAGCCATCCGTAAATACTGGGACATGGTCGGGATGCTGGTTTAAAATATCGTAAAATAAGGAGGTAAAAACAAACACAGGAGTGCAGCTCATCCGGTACTCCGACAAGTCTAAAAGGACGCTGGGCCTCTGGAGCAACCAGGGAGGCAGGCGAGTAAAACCTTGTCGTTGGGGGGCCACACGATCCACACCAAAGGACTCAAGCAAATGCTTGGCACGAATCCCAAATGGCCTCGGTGCCCTGGGACGACTGGAAAAGAGACGTTCCATAGGCGGTCGGGCGACGGTAGGGTACGCAGGGGAGGTAGGACAGGCAAGGAATTGACACACCCGTCGCACCATGAAGAGTTGCCGCCGGATGGCGAGCGGCGGTTCCCCTGCCTCAGCACACAGGCTGGGGATGGGGCTAGTACGGAAGGCACCAGTGGCCAGCCTGATACCCTCATGGTGTACTGCGTCAAGAATCTTCAGATACGAAGGCCTTGCTGACCCATACACGGTGCAACCATAGTCAAGACGCGATCGGACGAAAGCCCTATAAAACTGCAGCAGACGCGCCCGATCTGCTCCCCAGGACCGATGGCTCAGACACTTCAAAATATTCAGTGCCTTCAGGGCCCGCACCTTGAGGTCTTTAAGGTGAGGCAACCACGACAGTTTGGAATCAAAAGTGAGGCCCAGGAACCGCACAGTGTCGCTAAAAGGAAGAATGGTGTCCCTCAGACGCAATTCAGGGGAGGTAAAAAGACGTCGAGAACGACTAAAATGAACACACACACATTTGTCGGCAGAAAAGGTAAAACCCGTCTTCACAGTCCATGCCGCTAATCGCTGTATCGTAAGCTGCAACTGCCGACTAGCAGTGACAAGACTGGAGGAAGAACAGAAAACAGCAAAATCGTCCACAAACAAGGAGCATTGGGCAGGACTCCGGATAGTGGACGTGATACTGTTAATGGCGACGGCAAAGAGGGTCACACTTAAAACGCTTCCCTGAGGAACACCATTCTCCTGCACATACAAATCAGATAGCACATTACCAACCCTATATCGAAAGAGGCGGTGGGAAAGAAAGGACCGAAGGAAGATGGGGAGACGGCCACGAAAACCCCACTCATGGAGTTGATTGAGGATATGGCGGCGCCAAGTAGTGTCATACGCCTTATGAATGTCAAAGAAGACACCGAGACAATGCTGGTTACGGAGGAAGGCCTGCTGGATGGCCGCCTCAAGCAGGGTCAAGTTGTCTATAGTTGAACGACATCTCCGAAAGCCACACTGCGAGGGGCTAAGGAGCTGCCTGGTTTCGAGCAGCCAAACCAGGCGACGGTTGACCATGCGTTCTAACGTCTTCCCGACACAGCTCGTCAAAGCGATACTTCGATAACTGCTGGGATGCGTTCAGTCATTCCCCGGTTTGAGGAGGGGGATCAAAATCGCCTCCTTCCACAAGTCAGGGTACGTGCCAGATAACCATATCATATTGAAAAAGGTCAGGAGAACTTCCTTGGAAGGCAGTAACAAGTGCTGCAGCATGCTGTACCGGATTTGATCATGGCCAGGCGCAGTATCATGAGCCACAGACAGCGCCGAATCCAGTTCCCACATTATAAAGGGGCAGTTGTAGGGTTCAGAATTAGGAGACCGGAAGTCCAAGTGACCCCTCTCGATGGCAGTGCGGTAGCGGCAGAAATCTGGATCACAGTTAATAGTGGCGGTAGATTCTGCAAAATGCATGGCCAGTGTCTGGGCAATGTCTCTCGGCGCCATGTGGAGACTTCCCTGATGCAGCAATGCCGTGACAGGTAGCTGGCCGAGTTTCCCGGAAATCCTCCTGATGGCTTCCCACACTTTCGTAGAACTAGTGGAGCGGGAGATGGAGTTGAAGAACGATTGCCATGACCGTCGTTTGCTCTCTTTAACCACTCGCCGCGCCTTGGCCCTTGCCACCCGAAAGGCCGCAAGATTGTCAGCTGAGGGACGGCACTTGAAGCGGCGCAGAGCTGCACGGCGGGCTCGGATAGCTGAGCGGCACTCAGTGGTCCACCAAGGGACAGGACGCCTCTTGGGATGACCGGATGACCGTTGGATTGACAATTCAGCAGCATGGGAGATCACGGCTATAACATGGTCTACCTATTCGTGGACGCTGGCACGGTGTTCCAGAACAGCCAGTTGGCTGAAAAGTGTCCAGTCAGCCCTGCAGAGATGCCACCGGGGCGGTACCGGAAATGCCATTGCCTCATCCAGGAGGCGAATCCAAAGGGGAAAGTGGTCACTAGAATGGAGGTCAGCAGCAACCTCCCACAGAGCAGAATCCGCGAGTGCTGGAGAGCAAAAGGAAAGGTCAATAGCTGATGACGACCCAGAAGCAGTACAGAAATGAGTGGGAGCACCAGAGTTGAGGATGCACAGTTCTTCAGACATCATGAGGCTTTCCAGAATGCGACCCCTGGGGCAAGTAGTCGAAGAGTCCCATAAGACATGAGCATTGAAATCCCCCAGAAGAAGAAATGGGCGGGGAAGTTGGCTAATAAGGTCTGTGAGAGCCTCAAAGTCTATCGCATCCTGAGGGGGGTAAGTAAAGTGAACAGACCGTGAGCCTCCGACCCACAAGAAGGTCAGCTGCAACTGCTTGCAAGTCTGTAACGAGAGGGAGCTCAGATGAGGGGTGCATGTCACGGACAAAAACCGCAACACCACCCTTTGCCCTTCCCCCCGCCAGATCATCTTTCCGATAGACGGTATAGCCCCGTAAAGAAGGAGCATCAGTGGCCTGAAAATGTGTCTCTTGGAGACATAAGCACAAAGGGAACTCACGTACAAGGAGTTGTAGTTCGGCCACATGCGTCCTGAACCCATTCAGGTTCCACTGTAATATGGGAGCCAGTGATCAGGGTGGCTGAACTCTCACCCTGCCTCTGTGCTTTGGAGGAGAGCCCGTACTGGCCAGAGATTTATTCCTGGGGCAAGAAGATCGCCCCCGGTCGATGTCAATGTCCATCAGCTCCGATGACGACCCACGGGAGATGTCAGACAGTACGATGGCCTCATCATCGGATCGACCCTGACTAGTCTCCGCAGGTGGCAAAACCTTCAGCTTCGGCGTCTTCGTCTTGGGGGGCTTAGAATGCAGAGCCTTGTCAACAGGTGGAGCATTACTCGCCTGGGCAGAAGGCCCCACATGGGGAGAGGGAGGATGTACCCCAATGTCAGCAACCACAACCTTGTCCGACGTTGCGGGGAGAGCCGCAGGTTGCAAAACAACCGCAGCAGCACAAGTGCACTGGCAAACGCAGGTATTAGTTCTCACACTAGCAACCTCCGTTTGCGTAGCAACAGTGGCTATTTGTACCGGTTTTTTCAGAGCAGAAGCGAAAGATCTAGTAAACATAGGAGGTTGCATGGCCTTAAAGAGCTTCTTGGCCTCACCATAGGGGATGCGCTTAGATGTTTTAATCTCCTGTATCTTCCGTTCGTCGAGATAGATGGGGCAGACCCGGCTCTAGACTGGGTGAATCCCAGAGCAATTCACGCACTTCACAGGCGATGAACAATCAGCTCCTTCATGGGCAGGCTGACCACATTTACCGCAAGTGGCTATCCCATTGCACCCCAACGTAGTATGCCCAAAGCGCTGACATTTAAGGAAGCGCATTGGGTTGGGGAAATATGGCCTTACTGGCAAACGTAAGAACCCCGCTATAACATGCTCTGGGAGTCGTGGGCAACTGGACGTGAGAATAAACGAGTCGGATTGGACTAGGTCCCCATCGACTCGTTTCATAATATGCTGCACGTCAACAATACCTTCATCAGCCCATTCAGATTTTAACTCGTCTATGGGGATATCCACCAAGTCCCTACATGTCACAACACCCTTACTGTAATTCAGAGTGGAGTGGAGCTCGGTCTCGATAGCGTACTCACTAAGACAGGTTGCTTTCCGAAGAGAAGCGACTTGACAGGAACTAGATGTCTCAACTAACAGAGTCCCATTGCGCAGTCGCTTCACAGATTTAAGTGTTCCTGCAATTCCCTCAAGACCCTTGTGGATGTGAAAGGAAGAAACCCTCTCAAAGCTACCCTCCTTCCGTTTAATAATCAAAAACACATTCTGATTATCAGCATGTGCTCTGTTACGACAGTCTTACAAATCTCGATCAACACTAGGCACTGGAGGACTCTCAGCACGAAGTCGCTTTTTCGATGGGGTGTGTTTTCCTACGAGTGGCCCACCCAAGCCACTGGTAGGGGGAAATGTAGAGGTCGCAGGGTCCATTGCGATCCCACGAGCAGCTAGGGAACTAATTGTCCGCTCAGACAGAGCCCTGGTGCCTGAGTAAGCCTTATACAACTGGGGTGCGGCAGGTGCCCCAGAGGTTGCCCGCTTCCGACTGTTCCACCTCAACAGCCAATCATCTCATAGGCACGGAGCACACCGGAAGATTGAGGGGTTTTTTAGAGGTCGGCCTTCCTCGCAATCCAGGCGGTCAAGCCAAGATTACCATTACCCGCAGCACACAACATTCCACCGCCGCGCCATACGGTGGTCGCTGAAGCATGTCCGGGGGTTACGGTGACAGGAGACTGGCGGCGCCGACCAGTCCCCAGCTCAGGACCCGGGATCGCCAAGCCCATACTCAGCAAATGAACGCTGAGCCCCTGGGGGCTTCATGGTCAATGTGAAGGTCCAAGGGGTACAGTAAACCTGGAGTGGTGCATCGGAATCTAATAGCGTTCTCCCAGGAAAGTCTCACAGAGCTTACTTTTAGAATAGTCACTCATACTTAAAACAAATAAATAATAACCTCAAATGCCGACTTATTTTTCAGATAACGTATTTAAAATTTCTTTTTTTGTCGAAGTTAATATAACAATCAGCACCTACGGAGGATGGCAGGCAACCTCCTGCTCACATCTCCGTGACTGGCAGACCAGTAGCAAAACAGTTCAAATTTGTAAGATATAATTTACCTCACAATCCTTCCTGCCGTCTTTCCAGGGTGCGCACATAATCAGCTCAGGGCTTTCAGCCAATGCAATACTTCCTCCTTGTGTATGCTGCCCTGCACACTTCCAACTTAATAAAATAAACTCCTTTCCACATATCCTATTCATCTCTACTTCATTCACGTTACATGTTCCACTCCAGTCTTTTGTGACCGCACAACCTTTGCATCTCCTTTTGCACTGGTAACTGATATTTTATCTCAAGTGTAAATTGTCTGCTGAACAATCCAAAATATTTCTTAAAGAATACTCGCATACTGACTCTCCATTTAGAATAGGAACTCTTCTCAATAACTAAAGGCAGTACATGGACTAGTGGTTGGTGTCTAGAAATTTAATGACAGGCAACATTCATCTTTGTCACCACAGCCATTACATTCGAAGAACAGTGTTCGCAGATCTAAGGGCATAGCATATCATTCAACAATAATGAGATGGTATGGAATAAAGCACTCAAAAGAGCTGTTACAGTGAAGTGTGATTAAGCAGCTACTGTTGTCCCACATTGCAGAAATGCTTCACCCACCTGCACCGGATTTCGTGCAGAAGAGAGAGAACTAAATGGTATGAAAGTGTAAATAATGTATTTTAACTAAAATAGCTATATGGTAGCCACCATCATTCATACGTACTATAGACATTGTGAAATACACAAGCTTATCAAATTAATATGTTATATCACAGTGAGGTGGTAACTGTCAAATTTAATTAAACCTAAGTTGTCAAAAATATGTTTATTGCAATTGCACCTTCAAGTACCTTACTAAAATGATGGAAGAACCATTCTTTGTTCCCTTATGGGTCTGGGGGTTAGAATAGGCCCAAGGTACTCCTGCCTGCCTTGCGAGGCGAATAAAACGAATTTCACACATTGCGGTCTTTATGTGATGGTCCCCTGTAGGGTTTGACCTCTATTGTTCAAAATTTTCCCAAAGAACAAGCCAATTGGAGAAGGGCGCTTTACAAGGTCCATCATGTCCATCATGCATTGAGATCATTAGCCCCTATCTCGTTGCAATGCAGTCCTGCCCATTCTCCACCTCTTGGGTGAGGACACCTTCCTGGGTGCGTTTTCCACCGTGCACTATGCAGTGACAATTTCTCCATTGACAATGGCCATGGACTTCTTTGCACCTGATATCCGGCACAGTAGCCAGTCTGTTGTGGTGGGTCTGCCATGTACCCTGTTGGTAGAGCCCCGTGACCACACAGTTAACTTCCTACATATGCCAAGGGTTAGATGCCCATCCCCCTGGGGCATTGGGACTCCCGACAATGACCATCCTGTCAGGTGGAATTTGCTGCAGCTAGCTGGTGCCTGTAGGGTGGGTCCCTGATCAGAGTGGGTGGCATCAGGGTGGATGACACGTGGTGAAGTGTAGTGCATAATCTCTTGCTGGTGGTGAAACACCAGCAGTCTCAGTCATCACGAGCTCAATTCAATGCACAGCTATATACTCCCATGGTGTGGCCAGGTAGGGGGCGCGATTTGGGGTCAATGTCAAAGGATGGCAGCAGATCTTATTCGCCCCAGTACCTTGTATGTTGGAGAGCTGATGGGGAATCTTTCATGACGATGCTTTACTTTTTTGTTCAGCATTTAGAGGACAAGTTTGGGAAGATGGAGAGCTTGTCCAAAATGAGATACGGGTCGCTCTTGATCAAAACAGCATCTGCGCAGTCACAGAAGTTACTCACTTGTGACAAGCTGGGCGATTTTTCTATGATCATCATGCCCCATAAGAGCTTGAACATGGTTTGGGCATCATATTTCACAGACCCCTTCTTTTGCAGTCCGGCAATGAGCTGCGTGCCAATTTAGAGCAAGGAGGTGTACATTTCACCCACCATGTCCACCGGGATCCGAAGGATAATCAGGTTGCCACCGGTGCCTTCATCTGGGCTTCTGAGGGTGATACATTGCCCGAGAAGGTCAAGGTGATGGTCTACCAGTGTGCTGTAAAGCCCTATATCCCTCCCTCTATGCGGTGCTTTAAGTGCTGGTGGTTCGGCCATATGTCATCCTGCTGTACTTCCAGCGTCACATGCCGAGATTGTGGACGTCCATCACATCGCAATACTCCATGTGCCTCGCCTACCGTCTGTGTCAACTGTGAAGAGCCGCCTGACTGCAGGAATCTCTAGAAAGAAAGGAAAGTCATGGAGTACAAGACCCTGGACAGGCTGACCTACACTCGGGCTACGAGAAAATTTGATCGCCTGCATCCTGTGTGTATGGCATCTCACGCCGCTGCTACAGCAGTTCTGGCACCATCAGCTCCGCCAGCCGAGGACACCTCTCAGAGCCAGAAGACTAAAACTACTGCCTTGATGGTGGGGGGCATTTACCTCCCTGTTACTCCTGCACCACCTACTTCTGGAGCAACATCCCCCCAGCCACCTGGGACGTCCATCCTAACTTCTAACCCAGAGAAGTGTATGTTTCCTTCAGCTTCCCTCCCTAGGAAAGGGTCCTTTGGGTCACTCCCTTCCCAGGTCTCTTCTAGTGGGAAAGAAGAGACCCACCAGAGCTGAAGAGCCCAAAAGCAGCTGGTCGTACGTCTTTACGCTCATCCTCAGTCCCGGAGACTGAGCCAGTGAAGTTCTCCCAGCCAGGGAAACCCAAGGAGCAGCGATAGAAAACGAAAAATGAAAGAGGAAATTGCGGTGGCACCCACAACACTGCTTCCTACAAGCTCTGTGGCTGAGGATGGGGTGGAGATTTTGGCATCCGCCGAGGACCTAGATCTCGCCAGATCCTCAGACCCAATGGATACAGACTGCTCAGGCAATAAATCGGTGGCAGCAGGTGACTCGGTGTGAGATGTAAACTGCCTCATTTAATGTTCCATGCCCTCCCAGTCTCACGATGTTATTCTCCAGTGGAATTGCGGAGGTTTTCTCCACCCCCTGTCTGAGCTACAACAACTGTTTAGCTTTACACCTGCTATCTGCATTGCCCTCCAGGAAACCTGGTTCCCAGCAATGTGGACCCCTGAACTCTGTGGCTGTAATGGATATTACAGGAACCGTGACTAAAATAGTGTGTCAGGTGGAGTTTGCGTTTAGGACATAAACTCAGTCTGCAGTGAACGTGTGCCCCTTGGAACACTTCTTGAAGCTGTGGCTGTCGGAATAAGGGCTATGCAGGAAATAGTTGTCTGCAATGTATATCTTCCTCCAAAATGGACAACAGACACTGGGATGTCCCCTAGTCTGTCGCATGCCTGGAGCGCCGCCGACTGTGTAGCAGAGGTGATCTTTGTGAGAATGGCCCCCGAACACCTCGATTTCTCCGAAGATATCTTGGATATGCTGTACAAAGTACATGGGCTTCGAGGTGGCGAACGTCACCCCATAGGTCCGAGAACAGATTAAATAGCGGGGGAAGTATTTTGTCCCACGCCGGCGGGCCTGTCCTTACTCCCAGGGAGTGGCCAAGGGGGGAAAAGGCAGAAGTACCAGAACCAGAGACAGATAGAACCTTTCCTCTTAGAAGACGTGGCCGCAGAGCGTCCTGGTGCATGATGACGTTTCATCTGCGAAACGTCCGCCCCAATACCACCCACTCCAACCAGGGGCTCTCCTCACAGGCACCACCCAGCCTCAGGAAGGGCCATCTGGCAGGATGACCGTTGCCGTGAGTCCTGATGCCACAGGTAGACGGGCATCTACTCCTTGGCTGACGTGGGGAGGGTGCAGTTCAGGTATCGGCAGCTAAACCATTAACCAAGTTGTTGAAAAAAGGTGCAGTTTTCGAGTGGCCATAAGAATGTGAAGTAGCTGTAAAGAAGATTAAAGAGGTACTAACAAGCTCACCTCTGTCATTCTATCCAGATTTTGAAAAACCATTTATTCTTGCGACCGATGCCTCAGATTTTGTTCTGAGTGCAGTCCTTAGCCAAGAATATAATGGAGATGAAAGACCTGTTGGGTATGCCTCCCGCCAGATGAATCAGGCTGAAATAAATTATA
Organism: Schistocerca americana; assembly: GCF_021461395.2. Lineage (NCBI taxonomy): Eukaryota > Metazoa > Arthropoda > Insecta > Orthoptera > Acrididae > Schistocerca > Schistocerca americana. The sequence continues at coordinate 791,836 of NW_025725994.1, read as the reverse complement.
GTACTACTGAAAAGGAATTGCTTGCACTTCTGTTCGGGGGAACCTATTTTAAATGTTATTTGTATGGTAAAAAGTTCACCATAATAACACATCACGTGGCATTAACTTTGATGTTGAATCTGAAAGACCCTAGCAGTCATTTAACTAGATGGGCTTTAAAACTTGCCGAATATGACTACGAGGTTAAGCATGAACCTGGTAGACTGCATTCTAATGCTGACTCCCTGAGTCGTAAAGTAAGGGTAGTTCAAACAAATGATGTTTTGATTGAGGAACTGAAAGAGGCGCAAAGCCGAGATGTTGAATGTCATAGGTATGTTACCAGTGTAGATTTCATTACTGAAGATGGTATTTTATACCGAAAGACTCCGGGTGGTAATAAAGTTGTAATTCCTAAGGAATTGCAGTTCAGAGTAATTGCTCAATGTCATGATAGTTTGCAAGCATGCCATAATGGGCGAAGAGCAACTAATGCAAGGATAGTTGCACGGTATTGGTGGTAAAACAGAAAGAAAGATGTTCAAAAGTATATTCAAAATATTTTACCTTGCGCTTTAAGAGCACCCCCTCCTAGGACCAAAATACCTTTACAAAGCCTTCCGGAGGCGACGAGAACATTTCAGAATATTGCCCTGGATATCGTCGGTCCTTTTCCACAAAGCAACCAAAACAATAAGTACATCCTGTCCATTATGGACCACTTTTCTCGAAACCTTGTTTTGGTACCTCTCGCTGATATGGCAGCAGAGACAGTTGCTAGAGAATTTGTCAGTCACTTAGTTTTGCCTTTCGGCAGCCCTGACGATGTTCTAACAGACCAAGGGACGAACTTTATGTCGGCTTTATTCGTTCAAGGATGCAAGCTTCTAAGAATCAAAAAGTGGAGAACCACCCCCTTTCATCCAAAGGCAAATGGTCGCCTGTAACGTGTCCACAGGACAATTAAGAAAATGTTAAGTTACTATGTAAACAGAACGCATTCAGATTGGGACCGTTGTATCAATATAGTCGCTTCAGCCTATAATAGCCGTGTCCATGAGTCAACAGGCTATAGTCATTATGAGATAGTTTTTGGCAAACCGATGCACTCACCTTTTGAATTGGACAAATTGCCCCCAGGTGTGTCAAGAGGTTATCCCGCCGTTTCAAGTCAATTTGGAAACAAGTTCAAACCAATAATTCCAAAGCCACCAAAAAACAATTACAGTGAAGTAATAAGAATGCAGTAATGCCCCTTTACAAGCCTGCAGATTTAATCTTCTTGCATAACCCAACAGTAGGACGAGGAAGAACAAAGTAGTTTGCACCTCAATATGACGGACCGTACCCTATCATTCGGTTAAGCTCTCCAGTAAATGCTGAAATCCAGTTGCCAGATCGGTTAGTGATAGTACATTTTGATCACCTGAAACCCTTTTATGGAAAAGCACCTTCCATTCAGACAGTTTTGCCTAATCCATCGCCTAGTAGTGTGTCAACTATGCCAGGACCTACAGTGACTAGGTCTGACAGGTAAAGGTTTTACCTTCTTTTTCTTCACTTTAGATATCTGCTCAAATAGTAAGATAAGTTGTCGCAAGGGCTCCTAACCACTTCCTGAATGGAAAAGTAATTGACAAATACTACGAGACTATCATGATCCTACACTAACACGAGTTTAAAACTCAATCTTGGGATATTAGATCAGTTATAGCCACTGTTTGTATCTTCCATGTAATCATTCCGCTATCTTAAGCTCTGGAGAATTTAATTACAACTGTACACGTTTTCTGCAGTTCCTGCGTATCACACTAGGGGATGTCAGACCCAATGCTTGTACTCGCTGCGTCACTCTCATACCAGCTTCATCTGCCTGGTTGTAAATATCACACCACACCACACCACACCCCTCCCTCCCTCCCTCCCCCCCCTCCCTCCCTCCCCCCCCCCCTCCCCCCCTCCTTCACCCTCCCTCCTTCTCCCTCCCTCTCCCTCCCTCCCTCTCCCTCCCTCCCTCCCTCTATATATATATATATATATATATATATATATATATATATATATATATATATATATATATATATATATATTTCCCACCCTGAGAGTACAAATCCATGCTTGAAGTATGGAGTTTACCCCAGAGTTTAATCTATGTATCAATAATGTAACAGGACGAGAATAGCGAGGTTTTGGAATCATTTATTGTCGAAAGAAAAAATTACACAGTACATACAAGCCTAACATTCAGCCGGGAAGGACACAGCAATTTTAATGATATTTCTTTTCACACGTTGCACTGTCCATCTACAGAGCATACCTATGCAAAGTACGTATGACTATCAGTAACAAAATACGCCTGCTAGTGCCACTGTAATGAAAGAGAGCTGGTAGCTGCACCGAAGTTTTAGCGCGTCATGTGCCTGCACTGAAATGCTGGAGAGTATGACAAAGAACGTTGAAAGTTAAGTGTTCTGTGAAGAGGAGTGGTCTGTGCTGTTTTTTTTTTTTTTTTTTTTGTTTGTGGTTTTAGGGCGCAAAACTTCTATGGTCATTAGCGCCCAGCCCGTGACGTAGAAAACAGGAAAAAAACGAAATTTAAAATCAGCAGCAATGGAAACATAGTCAGAAAATTGGAGAAACTAAAGGCAGAAGGAATGCTTAAAAGTCCACTATAGAAAGGGGTTGGTTGTCCACAAAAAAAAAGCTTCAAATGACTGACGTCATTTCACTGTCACTAATAAACTGTAGAACACGGTCAGCTGAGCGCGTGTCATCTGCTAAAATCGACGATAGATCAGGCGATAGCTGTAGACGGGAGCGTAACGGATTAAAATAGGGGCATTCAATTAAAAGGTGTCTGACCGTCCACAGCTGAGAGCAGTGGGGACAGAGTGGGGGAGGATCACCGCTTAAAAGATGTCGATGACTAAAAAGACAGTGCCCTATCCGGAGTCGAGCTAAAATTACCTCCTCCCGACGACGCGTTCGGGAGGAAGAGGTCCAAGCGCAAGGAACGGCTTTCACTTCCCGCAATTTATTGTGGGGAAGTGTTGACCAATGCGCATGCCATAAATGAGTGACTTGGCGACATAAACCGCTCCGTAGATCGGTAAACGGAAGAGACTGAAGAGCTGGCCGAGGAAGAGAGACTGCAGCCTTGGCCGCTATATCGGCCGCCTCATTTCCACAGATACCAGCGTGTCCCGGGAGCCAGAGGAACGCCACTGAGACGCCCCCCAGGTGGAGCAAGCGCAGACAGTCCTGAATCCGGTGGACCAGAGGGTGCACAGGGTAAAGAGCTTGGAGACTTAGGAGAGAGCTGAGAGAATCGGAGCAGATTACGTACTGTATCCGCTGATGGCGGCGGATGTAGAGGACAGCCTGGAGAACAGCGTAAAGCTCCGCAGTATAGACCGAACACTGGTCGGGAAGCCGAAAGTGATTTGGGGTGTCGCCAACAATATAGGCACTCCCTACACCTAACGATGTTTTCGAGCCATCGGTGTAAATAAATGTGGCTTCCGTCATTTGTGCACATAGAGCAGCAAATGCCCGACGGTAAACAAGTGTAGGGGTACCATCCTTGGGAAATTGACATAGGTCTCTGAGCAAGTCGATCCGGGGACGGTGCCAAGGCGGTGCTGTACCCCAAGTTGTCAAGAAGGTTTTAGGAAAGCGGAAGGAAAGAGAATGGAGCAGTTGACGGAAGCGGACTCCCGGGGGTAGTAGGGAGGAGGAGCGGCCTGCATACCCGACATCAAAGGAGGCGTCGAAAAAAAGGTTATGGGCTGGATTAGCAGGCATGGAAGACAGATGGCTAGCATAACGACTCAGAAGGACTGCCCGCCGATTGGACAGCGGAGGTTCAGCAGTCTCAGCATAAAGGCTTTCCACAGGGCTGGTGTAAAAAGCTCCAGACACTAAACGTAATCCACGGTGGTGGATAGAGTCGAGACGCCGAAGAATAGACGGCCGAGCAGAGGAGTAGACTATGCTTCCATAATCCAATTTCGAGCGCACTAAGGCGCGATAGAGGCGGAGAAGGACCACTCGGTCCGCTCCCCAAGAGGTACCATTCAGGACACGGAGGGTGTTAAGGGAACGCAGACAGCGAGCCGAAAGATAGGAAACGTGGGAGGACCAGCACAGTTTTCTGTCAAACATAAGACCCAAGAATTTAGCGACGTCGGAAAACGGAAGGTTGACAGGACCTAGATGTAAGGAGGGCGAAAGAAACTCCTTACGTCGCCAAAAATTAACACAAACGGTCTTACTGGGTGAGAAACGGAAGCCGGTTTCGATGCTCCACGAGTAGAGGCGATCGAGACATCCTTGAAGACGTCTTTCAAGAAGGCTGGTCCTTTGAGAACTGTAGTAGATCGCAAAATCGTCCACAAAGAGGGAGCCCGAGACATCAGGAAGGAGACAATCCATAATTGGATTAATGGCGATGGCAAACAGTACAACACTCAGCACGGAGCCCTGGGGTACCCCGTTTTCTTGGGAGAAAGTACGGGAGAGAGTAGTGTTCACCCGCACCCTAAATGTGCGCTCTGCCATAAATTCGCGAAGAAAAAGGGGCAGCCGGCCTCGAAAGCCCCAAGAGAACAGTGTGCGGAGGATGCCTGTCCTCCAACAGGTATCGTACGCTCTCTCCAGATCAAAAAATATTGCTACCGTTTGGCGTTTCCGGAGAAAATTGTTCATGATATAAGTGGAGAGAGCAACAAGATGGTCAACAGCAGAACGATGCTTTCGGAATCCGCATTGGGCTGGTGTTAAAAGACTGCGGGACTCCAGCCACCAAGCTAAACGGTAATTCACCATACGCTCCAAAACCTTACAGACACTACTCGTGAGAGAAATGGGGCGATAGCTAGAGGGGAGATATTTGTCCTTTCCAGGTTTCGGAACGGGAACGACAATAGCTTCCCGCCATCGCCTGGGAAAGGTACTGTCGGTCCAAATTCGATTATAAAGGCGAAGGAGGTGACGCAGGCTATGGATTGATAAATGCAGCAACATTTGGACATGGATACCATCCGGTCCTGGGGCGGAGGAGCGAGAAGTAGAGAGTGCATGTTGGAGTTCGCGCATGGAGAAAACAGTATTGTAGCTTTCGCGATTTTGAGAGGAGAAAGCAAGATGCCGCACTTCTGCTGCACGTTTCTTCGGGAGAAACGCTGGCGGGTAATTTGAAGAGCTCGAAATCTCAGCAAAGTGCTGACCCAATGAGTTAGAAATTGCGACGGGGTCCACTAAGGTATCATGCGCGACAGTGAGCCCAGAGACCGGGGAGAAACTAGGCGCGCCTGAGAACCGTCGAAGCCGACTCCAAACTTCCGAGGAGGGAGTGAAGTTGTTAAATGAGCTAGTAAAGAATTTCCAGCTTGCCTTCTTGCTATCGCGGATGACGCGACGGCATCGCGCACGGAGCTGCTTATATCGGATACAGTTGGCCAAAGTTGGATGGTGACGGAAAATGCGAAGAGCACGTCGCCGCTCACGTATTGCGTCACGGCAGGCCTCGTTCCACCAAGGAACTGGAGGGCGCCGGGGCAATTCGGAGGTGCGTGGTATTGAACGTTCCGCAGCTGTGAGAATAACGTCGGTAATATGTGTGACCTCATCGTCGACGCTGGGAAAGCGACGGTCATCGAATGTCGCTAGAGACGAAAAAAGTGTCCAATCGGCTTGGGCAAACTTCCAGCGTCGCGAGCGCATATATGGCAGTTGAGGCTGCAGTCGAAGAACACTTGGAAAGTGGTCACTCGAGTGTGTATCATCAAGGGCGAACCATTCGAAGCGCCGAGCTAGCGGAACAGTACCGACCGCAAGGTCCAAATGGGATAAATTTGCCGTGGAGGCAGACAAAAATGTAGGGACCCCAGTGTTGAGGCAGACTAGATCCGCTTGGTGGAAGACGTCTAGCAATAGTGAGCCACGTGGACAAGGATGTGGAGATCCCCAAAGCGGGTGGTGGGCATTGAAGTCCCCAACCAGCAAATAGGGGGGTGGAAGCTGATCAAGAAGATGAAGGAGATCAGCTCGTGCCATTGGTGTAGACGATGGAATGTATACAGTACAAAGAGAGAACGTGTATCCAGAAAGGGAAAGACGGACGGCGACAGCTTGGAAGGAAGTGGTTAAGGGGATTGGGTGATAATGGAGAGTATCATGGAGCAGAATCATGAGTCCTCCATGGGCTGGAGTGCCTTCAACTGAGGGGAGGTCATATCGGACGGACTGAAAATGAGGGAGAACAAAGCGGTCATGGGGACGCAGCTTTGTTTCCTGAAGACAGAAGATGACCGGCGAGTAGGATCGTAAGAGGATCGACAATTCCTCCCGATTGGCGCGAATGCCGCGGATATTCCAGTGGATAATGGACATAGGGTGAACAGAAAATGGAGGAACGGCACCAAGGGTGCTGTCAACTCAACGACTGCTCAGAGCTTGCGACCGACAGCATGGAATGGCATTCAGTCGAAGGCAGAAGATCCTGATCCATAGGTTGGTCAGGAGCAGCTCCTGCCACCAACGATCGGCCAGTTGACCGGCCACCAACAGTGCGCCTCGGCGACACAGAAGATGGCCGAGGGCGATTTCCGCCAGGTGGTGCTGTAGATGGGACACGCCTTGGCGGAGAAGGAGAGGAACTGTGTTTCTTCGTAGCCTTCTTGGAGGTATGTTTAGATGAAGGAGGAACCGATGGTTGTGAAGTTGCAGTACGTAAAAACTCTTCACGAGAATGCTCTTTTTTTGTAGACTTGGCGTCTGACTTTTGGGCTCGAGATTTAGCAGAACCCGACGAAGGGTGAGCCATAGAGTGGGCAGGCGAAAGAGGTGAGGTTGAACGGGCGATCTTTGCGCTGGCCGATCTGACGACCGTGGTACTAAATGTGAGGTCGCAAGTCTGCGTGGCCGCCTCCTTTGTTGGCCGAGAAGAAGCAAGGACAGCGCTGTATTTTCCTTTCTGAGGCACGGTGGGCTGTCGACTGGCGAGTAACTTTCGAGCAGCAAAGGTCGACACCTTTTCCTTCACTCTTATTTCCTGGATCAGCTTTTCGTCCTTAAAAACAGGGCAATCTCGAGAGGAAGCAGCGTGGTCACCCATACAGTTGATGCAGCGAGGGGATGGAGGTGGACAAGCACCCTCATGGGCATCCCTGCCACACGTAACACATTTGGCCGGATTGGAACAGGACTGGCTGGTGTGATTAAACCGCTGACATCGATAGCAACGCGTAGGGTTTGGGACATAAGGGCGAACGGAAATTATCTCATAGCCTGCTTTGATTTTTGATGGGAGTTGAACTTTGTCAAAAGTCAAGAAGACAGTGCGGGTTGGAATGATGTTCGAGTCAACCCTTTTCATAACCCGATGAACAGCGGTGACGCCCTGGTCAGACAGGTAGTGCTGAATTTCTTCGTCAGACAATCCATCGAGGGAGCGTGTATAAACGACTCCACGCGAGGAATTTAAGGTACGGTGCGGTTCCACCCGGACAGGGAAGGTGTGGAGCAGAGAAGTACGCAGCAATTTTTGAGCCTGGAGGGCACTGTGTGTTTCTAACAACAGGGTACCATTCCGTAATCTGGAACAAGACTTTACAGGACCCGCAATTGCGTCGACACCTTTCTGAATAATGAAAGGGTTGACCGTGGAAAAGTCGTGACCTTCGTCAGACCGAGAAACAACAAGGAACTGTGGCAACGATGGAAGAACCGTCTGTGGCTGAGACTCAGTGAACTTACGTTTGTGAGCAGACATAGTGGAAGGTGAGGAAACCATTGCGGAAGAATCCCCCATGATTACCGGCGTCTCCGATGGCGCGCTCCTCCCTTGTGGGGGCCCTCACCGAGGGCACACCCGCCTTAGGTGATTGTTCACACCTCAGGTCACACCTCCCGACATACGGACGGAGGGACCAATCGGCACTTTCGGAAGGTATCAGCTCGGGTAATCACCCCTCCCTGGGCCTGGCCTTTACCAGGGGGTACGTACGTGTCCTACCTGTCTACCCGGGGCGGGGAATTACGCGTTACCCCGTCACCGGCTACGCATGGAAGTGCGTGGGTCGGCCTTCAGACACGCACAGGGAGGAAGAAAGAGAAAGGGAAAGGAAAGAAGAGGGGGTCTCAAACGCCGCAGCGGAGAAAAGGGTAAAGAGAAGAGGTAAGGAAAGGAGATGGACAAAGGAAGGAAGAAGACATACAAGCAAGGAAGAAGAAGAATGCGGTACATTTACAAGCATCCGTCTCCGGACGTAGGCGCAAACCATACTCCCAGAGGGGGAGAAAGTGAAGGAAAGAGCAAGAGGTGAGGGGGGGGTGTGAAGACAGGGGATGGGGAAGGATGCGGAAAGGGAAGGTATGCAGCCCGGAAAGGAAGGAAGGCCACATTAGCTCGGGGCCCCGTGCTCGCTACGCACGTATCCACAAAAGAGTTGTGGATCCCCTGGGGGGGGCATGGTGGGCTGTCGACTGGCGAATAATTTTCGAGCAGCAAAGGTCGACACCATTTCCTTCACTCTGATTTCCTGGATGAGCTTTTCGTCCTTAAAAACGGGGCAATCACGAGAGGAAGCAGCGTGGTCACCCATACAGTTGATGCAGCGAGGGGATGGAGGTGGACAAGCACCCTCATGGGCATCCTTGCCACACGTAACACATTTGGCCGGATTGGAACTGGACTGGCTGGTGTGATTGAACCGCTGACACCGACAGCAACGCGTAGGGTTTGGGACGTAAGGGTGAACGGAAATTCTCATAGCCTGCTTTGATTTTCGATGGGAGTTGAACTTTGTCAAATGTCAAGAAGACAGTGCGGGTTGGAATGAGGTTCATGTCAACCCTTTTCGTAACCCTATTAACAGCCGTTACGCCCTGGTCAGACAGGTAGTGCTGAATTTCTTCGTCAGACAATCCATCGAGGGAGCGTGTATAAACGACTCCACACGAGGAATTTAAAGTGCGGTGCGGTTCAACCTGGACAGGGAAGGTGTGGAGAAGTGAAGTACGCAGCAATTTTTGTGCCTGGAGGGCACTGTGTGTTTCTAACAACAGGGTGCCATTCCGTAATCTGGAACAAGATTTTACAGGACCTGCAATTGCGTCGACACCTTTCTGAATAATGAAAGGGTTGACCGTGGAGAAGTCGTGACCTTTGTCAGACCGAGAAACAACAAGGAACTGTGGCAACGATGGAAGAACTGACTGTGGCTGAGACTCAGTGAACTTACGTTTGTGAGCCGATATAGTGGAAGGTGAGGAAACCATTGCGGAAGAATCCCCTTGATTACCGGCGTCTCCGATGGCGCGCTCCTCCCTTGTGGGGGCCCTCTCTGAGGGCACTCCCGCCTTAGGTGATTGTTCACACCTCAGGTCACACCTCCCGACAAACGGACGGAGGGACCAATCGGCACTTTCGGAAGGTATCAGCTCGGGTAATGAACCCTCCCTGGGCCTGGCCGTTACCAGGGGGTACGTACGTGTCCTACCTGTCTACCCGGGGCGGGGAATTACGCGTTACCCCGTCACCGGCTATGCACAAAAGTGCGTGGGTCGGCCTTCAAACATGCACAGGGAGGAAGAAAGGGAAAGGAAAGAAGAGGGGTCTCAAACGCCGCAGTGGAGAAAAGGGTAAAGAGAAGAGGTAAGGAAAAGGGAAGGACAAAGGAATGATGACATACAAGCAAGGAAGGCGAAGAATGCAGTACATTTACGAGCGTCCGCCTCCTGACATAGGCACAAACCATACTCCCAGAGGGGGAGAAAGGGAAGGAAAGAGCCAGGGGTGAGGGGGGGGGGGCTAGATGGATAGGGAAGGATGCGGAAAGGGAAGGTATGCAGCCCGGAAAGGAAGGAAGGCCACATTAGCTCGGGGTCCCGTGCTCGCTACACACGTATCCACAAAAGAGTTGTGGACCCCCTGGGGGGCTCGTGAGAGGTGTTGAGAGGGTATGAGGCTACATGCACTACACGTGGTAATGCCTGTAGCTGGAGACCAGAATACCAAGAGAAGTCAGGAAAGAGGCTTAATCAAACAGTGGGATTCCTATGACAGATGATGTGAGTACAACAACCTGAGGAGGATTTGGATTTCAAAACTGAACGTTTGTGTACAACCTATCAGGGTAGTAACTGAAATGAAATATTGGGGTGTGGATTTAGTTTATAAATGGCCATAGCTGATAGGTTTAGCACTACCATATGAATTACCTGATACTAACATCAATCAGACAAAAGGGTCCTGCCAAAATATTTGTTTCAGAGTCTGCACAACCATAGGAATGTCCCATTTCATTGTGCACGAACTGAACAACAGATCACAGTACACAATTTGAACCCGGAAGCTGACAGGTGGTGTTAGAAATGTGTTTTTGCTTTGTTGGTACAGAAGTGAGAACAGTATGTTTCATAGAAGGCGCTTCCTATGTTTTGCTTTATTGTGGGTGGCAAAGACAGTGAGGATAATATTTATCTTTGTTGCATTATTTGCTAGGTATATACTGTGACGTATGTTTTCACTGATAACTTATTACTGAAGAAGACTGATGTCTGTGTCTTAGTTTTGAATGTAAAGAAACTATGAAAATGTAAATTTTTCTGAACACACTAGTTATGTTTCTACATTTACAATAACTGCCACAGCTAACACGAAGTATCTATAGATGTGCGACTTGACTGACATTGCAGTAATAGGGTGTACAAACTGACTTTGCTAATTCAAAAAGCATGTTCAAATGTGTGTGAAATGTTATGGGACTTAACGTCATCAATCCCTAAGCTTACACACTACTTAACCTAAATTATCCTAAGGACTAACACACAGTCCGCAGCTCGTGGTCGTGCGATAGCGTTCTCGCTTTCCACGCGCGAGTTCCCGGGTTTGATTCCCGGCGGGGTCATGGATTTTCTCTGCCTTGTGATGACTGGGCGTTGTGTGATGTCTTTAGGTTATTTAGGTTTAAGTACTTCTAAGTTCTAGGGGACTGATGACCATAGATGTTAAGTCCCATAGTGCTCAGAGCCATTTGAACCATTTTTTTGGGCACACGCACAAAGTTTTACTTCCATCACCAAATCTACTATTCACTGATGCATCATCAGGATGTGTCAACTGTCAAAGCATGCACGCCCGAGGGAGGACTCTAACCTCCACCGGGACCAGTTGCACATTCCGTGACTGCAGTTTGCTAATTAGTGTATCTCTGTATTAATAAAAACCATATCAATATCCTGACTAGTTGGAAATCTGCCACCATAAATGTACAGATACTGTTCTTTTGATGTACTGTTTTTACTCTGTCTCATGAGATAGTGTACTGGTGACAATTTTATTATTTTCCTTATTTTGTCTTTGTAAACAATTTATTCCAAGAGACTGCCAAGACATCAATTATTTGTGGAGCTGTTTTTTCAATAATGGGTAGGGAGGTTATGAAGAATCCAGTCAGCAGAAGTAAGGTTTCTGTGATTTACTTTATAACATGTGAAAACTGATCACCTCTGAAATGAAGATGCTGGGAGTAAATAGAGTATAAACAACCAAAGCACATAGGATAAATGTGTCAATACATGTGGAGAGAATGGCTGCTGATAAGTATCTGAAGATGATGTACGTACAGTATCACTGTCTCTTTGCTCATAAACTATTTCCCATAGAGACTAACTATGGTCTGTTCCCAGACCAACGTATTTGTCTTCCTGCCTCACCTCTCTACAGGGAGTCCAGCAGGGAACTCCCTGGCCCCATATGCACCCACACTCGTGGTCATAAGTCCCACCTATTGTGGACAATCCATGCACAACGAGTGAAATGTGCTTAGCCATGAACATTAGAACTGCCTTGCAACACAGAGGGCACATGGTGATGTTGGGCAAGTGAAACAGCTTCCTAGTGCAAAGAACATAAAAAATAGTCCTGATATGGTGTAAGGTTGTCACTAATATGAGCTAAGCTCATACTAGGCACTGCAAGGTGCACTGGTGATGTCCTAGATTCCAAAGTTATTGCTGTGCTCAGGAGAAAAGTTGTGACTAACAGCAGCCAAAAATATGAAAACTGTCATCTCCATGGATGAGATAGCAGTGCCATCCAGGAGGCACACACATGGAACAAAAATACAGAAATGAGGCCATGGCATCAGTAAGGAGGGATGATGTGGTGGAATGGTGCAGGCAGAAAGACACAGGAGTGAAGGACTGAAGTGGCACAAGACATTTGAACATTGAGCAAAACCATTCAAACACTGTTCAAGTGCTTCTGCACAGAGATGAAGGCTATGTAATGGAACACAAGGCACTGGTAAAATGTTTCCAGAGACAAAAAGTACTGAAAAAAGCATAAGAAGAGGAATGTTCCCGAGTAGACAGGAGGAATAGATTTTCATAGCAACACAGACTGTACATGCCAACATGCAGCAAATGGAACAGTTTTTTGGTGAAGGCAAGTTAGAGAATGCCCTGATCCACTGAAAGATTGCAGATAATATGAAAACTATTCTTGAAGCTTGCAGCTGAGCACTCTGAAGGTGCCTACAGCAGTGTTTGTTACTTATTACCGACAGTGTAGGTTGGACTGGCAATGCCAATATTGTGGGTTGCATTCTTATTAATATAGTCATGACACTCTGAAGTAGATAGTTGATGTCAAGTCTGGAACTTGGGTTGGCTGGTGAGCCTACCCTATGAAGGTTGTGCAATGGAGAAATACTGTTAAGTCATCCAGTGTCACATGGCTCCTGGGTGGAAACCGTGCAGTGGCCGTCAATGGCAAGATGAGCTGCACTGAGTGAGAGTTTCGGCCCTCTTAACATGCCAGCAAGTGACATCACTCTGTTGTGTGGCAGAATGTAGCACTGTAAGGCACCAGCCAGATGCAACACCACTCACTTCCACGTCATTCCTATTAGGTCTCTTACTCCATCCTGTTTCCATACCCATCAGCTTTTCTTTTTACCTCACCTCTACAAAGAATCCACCTGAGAAATAATCTGCCTCATCTGCCACTCCTTCTCACTACTTGTACCCATCTGTAAGTAAAGGAGAGTTACATTGTATGTGTGTGTGTGTGTGTGTGTGTGTGTGTGTGTGTGTGTGTGTGTGTGTGTGTGTGTGTGTGTGTGTGTGTGTGTGTGTGTGTGTGCGCGCAGTAAAATTGCCACATCAAACAGCAAAAATGTTTACCACTTGCCACATTTTTGCTATTACTCTCTGTGGGGTATCCACGAGAATAATTCCATGATAATTTGAAATTATTGGTGAAGTTTTTTGCAAGTCACTAAGTGCTCTCATATTCAAATACTTGATGAATATCATGTTGGTATATGCCTGCAGTGAGTGAGGCTGTGGACAGTTTCCAACTGTTAAACTTGCCACAGTGTGTTAACCGTGTAACATAATATTATATGTTTTACTAAGCAGATTATGACAAGATTTTAAAATTTGATGAATAATTATGCGAGCTGTAGATAAACATTTGTCCCTGACAGTCGTCAGATAGCCAGCCTGCAACTGGAATAAAGTTCTGGCTTTCTGGAACTCAGTAATATTGATTCTCGTACATAATTGATTAGATTAGATGCTCAGTAATTAACTGATCAATAGGCTCTCTAAAAAACAAAACCAACTGATTCTGTTCTTTATCACATCATGTTGAAACACTTAGTTTATGACTAGTGTGTGTTAACATAAAAAATACTTCCTCTGCAAGAGTGAAACAAATTCTCTTTTTGTCTATCAGGCCTTGTTGAGGAGTGCACATGTCCTATCGCTCAGGTGAGTGAAAGTAGAGGCACCACCCATGAGACTGGCAGAGCAAGGGTGATTTTCACCAGTAGCAATAAGGTTTGGTTTTGTGGCATGTAACGAACCCCACACTGCCTTCTCGCCTCCTTCCAGGGTGAGCACAAATTTCATCAGCTCAGGGCTTTGAGCCTTTACAATACTTCCTCCTGTTCTGTGCTGCACTCCACACTACCCACTTACTTAAACTCCTTCCTTCATATCCTGTTGATCTCCATTTCAGTCTCCAATGGCGGTGTGTTTCCTGTAACTTCTTTTGCACTGGTAACTGAAATGCTACCTCAAATGTAAATGATCCAAAACATTTCTCAAAGACCACTCATATACTGGCTCTTAATTTAAACCAAGAAACTCTCCCTTACTATTAATGCCATATAATGTCATTTTTGTAGTATACAGAATCTTAATGACAGCTTAACTTCTTCATTTTCCTGATGTAATGGCAGTTGTCATGGTGCTGACAGTTTTAGGGCAAAGGCACATTGCTGAACCAGAATGTGACAGCAAGGAATAAACCTGTGAAAGTGGCGCAACTGGACCATGTAAAATTTGGGCATTTCTGTGGATGAATAATGAAAGTAACTATCCTTATCCCACGCTGCAGAAATCTTCTATCAATCTGCACCAGATTTTATGCACAACAGAGAAGGCTCTTAAAGGGTATGAAAGCTTAAAGCCACCATTTGAACTAAAAAAATGACTGTGCTGGTGGTCATTGTTCATCGTTGCTATGGACATTTTCACATACAATTTTACCAAAGCAATGGGTTATACCAAGTTGATTCTAAACATGACAAATATTCCTTAAAAATGACAATTACCACTTACTGTTGTCTAAACTACTTATTGCATTTGGCAACTGGGCTTATGTTACAGGTACTCTAAATTGCAAACACACATCCAAGTACCTTTCTAGAATGATAGACTCATTCTCCTCCATAAAATCGAGGCCTGCCGAACTTCCTGAAGTCTTCTGAAAATACTTTCCTTTTTGTGCAGTAAGTACTAAGTGCACTACTTTGAGAGATCTACTTGTCTTAGTGGTTATATTTGACATGTTGATTAATGTAGTTTTATTGAATTACTAGTGTACTTCAGCACGTGCATCACGAATTGTGCTGTGTGATGTAAAAGTAGCTGTTTAGTTATTTTTATCCTTTGCTGAAAGCAAATCCCAATATTAATGTAAGTCTCTGGTACATGAAACAGAATCGAATGATCATTCTTGTGATGATCTTTAAGATCTTGCATTGACTTATTTGCCAGCTGCCATGACCATGGCTAACAGTCTATTATCCAGTAAGTGGTTTCTTTTTCATACATCTTGTTTTGTAGGACTAATATGTGGCACGAATCTTCAAGGTCATGGAATGTGTCAGATAAAATGTTTAAGAAACCAAAGAAGAGGAGCCATAAGTTTATGTATCTGAAATCAAGATTGTAACAGGAAACAGCTTAAATTTTCAAGGAAATTCTCGACAGAATAGGAAACACTTCAATTTTTATTTGAAACCACATGGATTAATGCTACAATGTTTGAATTCCTGTGGTAACATAATGGAAATGGATGCCGCCGTATACTGCATGCCTTTCTGCACAATAGTCAAGGAAGTGTGCCCCTAAGGCAGATTGGATTTCTGCCTAGTATTATTCTTGGGAATAAGCTGATGATGTTAACAAGAAATGACAGAAAAGTGCATATATTCATTGAGAGGCCTATGTCAGATTACTCAGACTAACAGGGGTCAACAGGAGTTACATGAACTTACACCACTTGTTGCCTAAACTGCTGATTTCTGAGCGAAAACAGCCTTTGGGAAATAGTATATTTTGGGGTTTTTCAGAAACGTATGTCATAAGTGAATGAAAATAAGCAAAGTATACTGATTTTTATGTTGAACTATCATTTACTTCAGATACCATTCAAATAGTAAAAATACCAGCAAGAAGTCTGAACAAGATCCTGAACATGAGTTTTCCACAACAGTTCACTGTCTATCCAAACTTTTAGAACTCTGAACTGTTACATTTCACTAATCGTATGGCCATTCTGTGAAATTAAAATGGCAGGGTTTGTTGAATTACTTGTTAGAAATTGCAAAAAGTGATTCTTGCTGTGATTTAGCATTAGTTTATTATCTACAAGCCATAAACCTATGTCTCAAACTGCACTACTTGGAACAATGCCAAAATTCCACACAACGTTCTTTACTACCGATCTAGTGTCACAAGCAAACAGAGGGCATACCTTTAATATAAATATGGAACATGAGTGGACCTAACAATTTCAGGAACAGCTATATTACAGAAAACCCATATCACTGTCTAGGTATGCAGGCCTCGATGAATTTGTTGCCAAAGATAACATGCAAATAAATGAACACGCAGCCATAAACTCTGTACTCTGTACTAGTATAATGTTTAATGAACAGTTTTGCATTGATCAGCAGGAGGATGGTCTGTGAGAATTAGAGAAGCACCTGGAGTCTCATGGTTACATATTCCTTTCAGTGAATGGAAGCCCAATGGTGCACTCCATTTTTGCACAACACATTGATACCACCTGAAACAGCCCAGCAATTACAATAAAATACCCATTTTTGAAGTCTTATCATGTGTGTTGAGAGGGAGAAGTTCTCTCCCAGAAGTTGAATGAGGTTAGGCTTGAAACCTATTCAGGGTCCTTATCCTCAGGACAATGGAATGTGCATACTATTCAAAGCAAAAGGGAGGGCAAAATGATACTTCTTAAATTCGAGGGATATTTATACCAGTACCAGTGTGGCTTTAGGCTGTCTATGGATGCAGACAAAGTAATCTCTTGAAAACTATTAAAATGCCTCAAGGCTGGCAGCTGAAAAAGCTGATCCAGTTTGTCTTCATAAAAATGTGTACCATGACATTCTGTGGACTCTTAAATGAGTAATTATGCCTATTGTTGACAGAGTTTTTCCCAGTTCCTATTTTTATTCCAGGGGAAAGTTAGTTAAATTCTAAGAAGTATCATCCCTTTGACCTATTTGTCCTCCCTCTATTATTATCTAATTGAACAAATACAGGTAAGGCCAAAAGTCTTTAATTCCATAGTCTGTGATGTGTTAAATCACTATCAAATCAGCTGTTTCCCTGGACTTTTTATCTGATGGGCCTAAATATCAAGTCCCTCCAGCACATAGAAATGAACTTCCCAGAGCCGTACAAAGTATGGTATATCAATTTGTTCTCTTCTGTAATAAGTTCATATTATTGCTACTTTTCACATACGCTGCAAATGCATTCCTATTATCGTGCCCACAATGTTCCTCCTACATAATTCCAAAATCGATGGAGAAGAAATTAAAACTTTGAGGTTCACCGATTACATTGTAATTCAGTCAGAGACGGCAAAGGACCTGGAAAAGCGGCTGAACGGAATAGACAGTGTCTTGAAAGTATAAGATGAACATCAACAAAAGCCAAATGAGAATAATGGAATTTAGTCTGATTAAATTGGGTGATGCTGAGGGTATTAGATTAGAAAATGAGACGCATAAAGTAGTAAAGGAGTTTTGCTATTTGGGGAGCAAAATAACTAATGATGGTCAAAGAGAGGATATATAATGTAAACTAGTAATGGCATGGAAAGCGTTTCTGAAAAAGAGAAATTCTTTAACACCGAGTATGGATTAAAGTGTCAGGAAGTAGTTTCTGAAAGTGTTTGTCTTGAGTTTAGCCATGTATGGAGTATAGCCATGTATGGAAGTGAAACATGGACAAAAAACAGTTCAGGTAAGAAGAGAATAGAAGCGTTTGAAATGTGGAGTTACATAAGGATGCTAAAGATTATATGGTTGGATCACATAACTAATTTGGAGGTACCGAATGGAATTGCAGAGAAGAGAAATTTGTGGCACAACTTGACTAGAAGATGGGATCAATTGGTATGACATATTCTAAGGGATCAAAGGATCACCAATTTAGTATTGGAGGTCAGTGCAGAGGGTAAAAATCTTAGAGGGAGACCAAGAGATGAATACACTAAACACGTTTAGAAGGATGTAGGTTGCAGTAGGTACTGGGATATGATGAAGCTTCCACAGGATAGAGTAGCATGGAGAGCTGTATCAAACGAGTCTCTGGACTGGAGACCACAACATCTGAGAATTCAGATTCATGACGTAGCTCAGAAACTGATTAAAATCATACATACATCATAATTTCCAGTATTATTTTAACCAATTTGGCCGTTTTCATTTTAGAAACACATCTGCAGTTTGATACCCCTTTAATTTGTTCTTCACAGTTTAATAAAAAAGGGAATCATTTTTTCACAAAGTTTTTGCCTATTTGCAAAGTTTCTCCTTCTCAAAGGCTTATTTAATATTTCTGATTAATCTCATTTTTTTCTTCCTTTGTTGTTTAGATTGATCATGATCTATAATTTTCATTGACCATTTCCCTCTTACTGACTAAGCCCTTTCTGCTATGGTTTCTTTGCATGTTTCATTCCACATTTTCCATTTAATTTTTTATTGATCGAATTATTTTATGGACTATGGATACCTTTTTTGCCAATTGCCATGATTTGTCACTAATTTCATGATTCTTTGGTTGGCGAGTCTACCTGCATTATGTTTTAGTAACCTTTGTGACTTTCTTTATTACATAGGAGTTTGAAAGTAGTTAGGAATGTTGAATTTGAAGTCGAATTCATAACTTCCATTGTACTTCTTTGTGAAATAGGCACATTACCTAACTGACATTTTTCTAACATTGGGTTGCAAGATATTCATGTTTTAGCCTCCCTTGGAAGTTTCCTAAGGTGGGTTGACAATTTCAAGAGAGCTTTGACACAAAATGATTGGCCTCAATTGTGCTGGTTCCTCTGTTAGTACTGAAAACACAGAAAAGATGGGCAATGCCCTACCTCATTTATAAATTTTCCCTCTGTCATGATTTTGGATTCAAGCCCTTACCAAATAAACAGAAATTTGTGGCAGATATGTTTGTTGCCTATTTTCATTGAGCCACAAGATAGACAATACATTCATTACACCTGCTGTTTCTCTGTACATGTAACCAAACTGGTCTCAAACTGCACAATGATTTGTTTACAACATTTTAGTAATTACAAGAATAATATCTTCCTTCATCTTTTGGAAAATGATGATTTGACTGCGGATGTCCATTAGCAGTTAGCCTTCTTAAATTACTTTCAGTTACATTTACTGGAAACTGGAAAAGGTCTTGAATTTGTTTGTGGTGGTTCATCATTTACAGACCTGCATCATTTATGGTTGGGACTCATTCATACATGCAGACGAACACAAAACAGAGCAAACACACTCACAATATGGAGGTGACTGAATGCATTCGAGTACAGTGCTATATTACATCCTCAAATCCTTTCACCACCACCACCACTACCACCACCACATTTGGTAAGTGCAGGCAGCTGTGCTACATTTACAAGCAATTTTAGGACACAGTACTAGATGTTATGTCAGGATCGCA
Organism: Schistocerca americana; assembly: GCF_021461395.2. Lineage (NCBI taxonomy): Eukaryota > Metazoa > Arthropoda > Insecta > Orthoptera > Acrididae > Schistocerca > Schistocerca americana. The sequence continues at coordinate 772,552 of NW_025725994.1, read as the reverse complement.
CGGGTAGATCTGACCTAAAATCGATTGAAACGCGAAAAATGAGGAGCTAATAGATATAAATTGACCGAATATAGACCCAAATGCACTGAAATTAAGGATGTACTTTGCTATTTTCTGGTTCGTGCCGAACAATTTGTATATGGAACCATGTATGTGGCAACAGGACGACTCTGGGAAAATGTGGACATCAAAACGAAGGGAATATTGAAGGCAGTCAATTTTGTCACATTGAGGCAGCATTATACTATATGTCTATTGAGGTACGAGTGATACACGTGACTTGGCTACTGTATTTGATGATTTTTTCGGATGACAGAATGATTCATTTCTAAACTTACTTCCATCTGCGTTAAAAGATAACAGAGTGGACCGGGTGATCGATTGAGATGGAGTTTTAAGGAGGTATGATTGAATGCGTGACTGATTCATTCTGGAGAAGGATAAGTTGGAAGTCTTTTTTCCTTCAGTATTCTGTCCGGATGCATCAGTCACGTTAAATAGCCTGCATTCTACTCACATACAGCTATGAGTTACTTATGTGTTTTAAACCACTGTCTACTTGCGATCGTTAACATTAAACCTGCCGGTCACCAGAGGACTTCCATCTTATGTGTGAAGAAACTTGATACTCTCCCTAAACGAGCTTTGATTTTTACTATCGCGCCTGTCACATGGGTGTAAAATCGAGACTTCAGCATCACAACTAAGATAGCGGTATGAGCTTGTGGTGCGCTACAATCCTCTTTTACACATTTGCGCGACATATGTTGTGTTTAAGGAGTTAGTGGTGGAATGATTTGTAATTTTCACATGTCGGACGCTGCCGCTATGCGTTTATCTGTTTCCTTGTAGGATGTATCCCCCGCTACCAACTATCATTTTATATAGGCCTGATGCAGGCGTGGTATAATTTCTGAACTGTCATTGGATGTGGACAGTGGACACTATACGTCTCCGCAAAGCTATATTGTGCGCGTAGGATGCTAAGTAGATGTTTCATGGAACTAGTTTTTTCATTTTACGATTCAATAAGATAGTTTGGCATAGAGAAACTGAAGAAGTATGTGTGTCTGATAGATCGAATACCTTTCTGGTCTAACAATAAGCCCGTTTCTAAGTACAGAACGTTGTAGTGTTAGGAGTGTGTGTGTGTGTGTGTGTGTGTGTGTGTGTGTGTGTGTGTGTGTGTGTGTGTGTGCTCTCACTTACTAATACCTTCCAGGTACAGATCCTGGACTCTAGAACAATAATTTAGAGTTGATAGCTTCGGTGATTTAGGTTAACTGGTGTCCAACTGAATTCGTTTCGAACTCTATCGTGTATAAAAATATGTCGATTCTTGTTCTTCTTAACTGTATGATATTACATTACTGCACTTTGTTACTAGACATCGACAAGGAGTGCGTGCTAGATTTCAAACTCTTCGACATGGTCACATCTCCAGAAATCTCGTGTACTTTGATGGGTTAGGACTCTGAAAGATCAATTCTTTCATGAGACGTGGAGTGCAGCGGTCTTTTTGGTCAATGAATGTGTGAGGATGGTCTTTTAAAGATGGGGAGAATGCTTTATGACTCCCTTACGCAGAGAGATGGATCGTAAATTAAGGACTATGCTCGAGGTCTTAGAAATATGTAGAGCACTGTTTGGTATACTTTGATGATTTAAGTGTTCGAGAATTAACTGTGAATGTTTGTACTGAATAGTCATCTATCCATGTTCGCAATGGTACTCGCAATGTAGATAAGGGGTGGTTCAGCTACGATACTGAAACTGAGGAAACATGAAACATGCTGTCACATGATTCGCTGGTGTTGAAGTTAGAGTAATAATAAACATGAATCGTGATAGCGCGAACAATTTTAGAGTACATGGATGGTGTCTTTTCCATCCCATCCCTGCATTCATTAGCAGATAATGATTGATATGGGTTGTTTGAGTTGGAGGGAAAATTTTTCGTGGATGGACGGCAACTTCTGGGGGTTCCCAGCAGGGAAACATTCCTCATATTGCACTCATGTACTTGATCACTAAGTCGAAAGGGGGTCGCATAGTCGTCAGCTATTACGTCTGTGTGAGGGACGAGTCTAAATGTATAGGTCGTCATTCGCTTTTGGACATCAGTTTGGAGACCTACGCCTATGCCGTGAAAGTCTACTTTCGTTGTGTTGTAAGTGGGTTTTTAGTTAAAATAAGATGTGTGGCGTGTTACGGTAGTTGCAGTAATAAAATTATTTACACCACGCGATGTCTAGTTTTCTGCGAGAGGTGTCCTAATGTTAATTTAGAACATGAGACAAACATGGAACTTATGGCAGAAAAACGAAATATTTGTTTTCTAACAAGCTTTTGTACAACTACAGTGTCAGACAACTCAACAGGACCAGAGGGAGGGTGTCATTGCGCCCAAATCGGTGCCTGTGTGACTTCTAATTCGTATGAGCTTTTGTAGTTCCTAATTTTCATCTGATGAGCTGTCTGATTTGAATGGACGTGGATCTGTAGTAGCCTACTTGTATCTAGTTTGGGGACGTACAAAATTGCGTGCATTTCCAGCGAATTGTTAAAACAGTCCAGTTACACAAATTCGTGTCGTTCTGTTTCTACAGAGGTTGCTGAAGGTGGTGGATATGTCTTTCTACGACTTTTGCTCAGTTCAGACTGAAATTGGACCGATCACATGCGCGAAGCTGCAGAAGTGGGATCAGTTGCACAACGTGTAGGGGGTCAGTAAAACCATCTTGGAATTTTACTGTAGAAGCTAGGTTCGGGAAATATATGATCGACATGTGGGTGTGAGCGTATGCAAGTGTGTGTTTGAATGGACGTAATTTCTGACATGTAGCGTAACGATTGAGATCTTAGAAGATAGAAGATGTCCTGATTGAGGTAATCAGAAGGAAAATACACACTACTGTCTGTCATCGCCTATAACTCAGCGGATGTATTGCGAAACCTCTGACATGGTCTCGAGACAGGGTGTGTTGTCAAAACTAATTAATTATCTAGCTGGGTGCGGTTTGATGGAGTCGCAAATACCGTGTGCATACCACGTTCCTCAGCCGAATCACTTTCAAACCTCAGTGATTTTATCGCGAGATTGCATCGTTGACTTAATGCACACACATTTCTATTATCACCGTCATGGTATTTGTCCGGAAAACGCCACCTCATTCAAGATAATATCGTACCTCGATTAGTAAAGCAGTTATAGGTTTTAACATGGATACTTGCGGGCACCTGTAGAACCAAGAGCGCTTGTGAGTGTAACATGCACTAGTTGTTGGGATTGGGATTTTTTTCTTTAACATCTGGTTGGTTGTAGAAGGGACCGAACTGCATGGTCATCAGTCCCTCCGACCTTAGATTAACTAAAACTGATAAAATTCCACATCAGGAGAGGCAAAGACAATGTACATAAAATGAGAAACAAATGGAGGGAAGGAAGGAAGGAAGGAAGGAAGGAAGGAAGGAAGGAAGGAAAATGGTGGAAGAAGATGTGAGGGAAAGAGTGACTAATGAGAGGGGCGGGAAGGAAGAATCACGGGAGACAAGATAGGCGCTGAGGACGTAACAGACCCCTTAACAAAAGGAGTGGGAACGCAGAGGGCCAGGGTGAACCACCAAGCCTAGTTGAAGCCAATCCAGTCAGAGCAAAGGGGGGGGGGGGGGGAGTAAGGGAGCCTGCCATCCCCTCCATTCACTGAAGAGGTGGAGGGTCCCCTCCTTAAATGAAGTGAAATCCCATCACGAATAAAACTTTAAATGAGATCCGTCGCTGAGGCATTGTTAGCCAACACCAGCAGTAGCGAGTCTGGAAAGCTACAAGTCTGCCATAGGGTGGCTAAGTTGGGGCAGTCCATTAAGATGTGATCCACAGTCAACATCGATCCCTAACGACAGAGGGAGGGGGGGTCCTCATGACGGAGGAGGTAACTGATTCAAAGAAGTATGGCCATTGCGTAGCCAGCAGAGGATGACAGGACGACAGAGGCCTTAAGAGATTCCTGTGAGGAGGACCTCCATGGCGTTTTAGAATCCTTAATTGCCCTGAGCTTGTTCAGCGAAGCAAGAGTGCTCCATTCTGCATTCCAAAGGCCCAAAATCTAACTACGTAATGCCGAGCAAAGGTCTATTCCCGGAATAGCAAAAGCAAGAGGTGGCCTGGTAGTTGCTAATTTACCCAGTCCATCGGCAAGTTCATTGCCAGGAATTCCATCATGGCCTGGGGTCTAAAATACCACCGAGCATCCACGTTGATTGAGGAGAGAAAGGGACTCCTGGATAGCAATAACCAACGGGTGGCGAGGGAAGCACTGGCGGATAGCGTGCAAACCACTCAATGAGTCACTACAGATAGTGAAGGATAATCCTGAGCAGGAGCGGATATGGTCCAGTGTGTGCAAGATAGCTACCGATTCCACAGTAAAAACACTACAGCCGTCTGGCAAGGAACGAAGTTCCGTGCATCGTGCATAGGTGTAAGCAAAACCAGTGCGACCAGCAACTACGAAGCCATCAGTACAAATCACTTCTGAACCCTGAGAAACACTGAGGAGGCAGGAGAACTGGTGGCGAAGAGCCAGTGGAGGGAGAGAATCCTTTGAATCGATTGAGGGATCAAGACAGAGCTGCATCATATAATACTGCACCAGCCATCCGAATGCAGAGCCCTGTTGGAGTTTATCAGAGTTAACTTTGCCCTCGTCTAGATGACCAAATAGCGAACCGATACTTAATACGTGTTGGGCGGCTTTCGTGATCAAGTGGAAATTTGGGAAGATTACGTACAGATGTGCGTTTGCGTTTGACTTATTCCTCCCATGTAAATTGTTCAGTTGACTGCTTCTGCACATTTCGTGCCTTTATTTAGTTGAGGGAAGACCGATTGTGGTGTATGGGACACGTTTGATTGTTCTCTAGACATGAGAAAGACCTTCGTTGACTTGTAAATTATAGGTGTGATTTGGATTCTGTTACATGATCGACATCGGTATTCGAGAGGGGACATATTCGTTTCCTCTATTTGGTTCTAGTTACTCCGTGGTTTACAGCACGCTGCACTTCGCTAAAGTTCGGTGTTTCTATACAAACAATTTATATTCTAAATCTTGGGAATTATGTTGTGCTAGGGATCGGTTGGATGCCGTCTAGTGCTCGATATCGAGAAGTACCGCCAAAGTGGTGTAATGTTATGGCGAAAATGTGTGTTCTTGTAATCCTGGCGTCTGGATGTCTGTAGAAAAGGAAGCAGGTTCGGATCAGAAAGACTAACACGTTTGTGGCAGAGGTGTAGCAATCACGAATTTTAAGACAGTTCTGGCGTGCTGTGCGCACCTGTCTGGCGTGGATGCCCTAGTGCTTAGAGGAGTATATACGATACTGTCTGTTGATGTAAAAGGGTTGATTTTGTGCGGTAGAGGAACGGAATTCTGTGTTTACTACATGGATACAGTACACGTTGGATGTCAGTTTAAGTCTTTAATATTCAAGGTCCTGCCCTTGGTTGGAGAGCTCTGTAGATGAGTAAGAGTCTTTCTTTATTTGACTATACGTATGAAACCTTTATTGGATTTAATTGTTCATGCAATATGGCTATCTGTGTAAAAATAAAATTATTGTGCTCTACGGAGTCATACGAGATACGATGTGTGTCGGGAGACAGATGCTTGTACATAATGGTTAGAACATCGTGGATGCAATATAAGTAGCCCAAGTTCTGTGAAAGCATATGATCAAGGAATGGATGAATGAATGCTGCCAGTCATCTACCACTGTATAATTGGGATGTCTACAGACATGTCGGATAACTGAAATTGAGTGCATTTTTGTCTTCTGTATGACTGTGCTTGGAATTATCTTTGTTCTTAATCCCCCTCCCCGCACCTCACAACTATGTTTAGCTCATCATAAAGAAAGCATTCTTTGTCTATGTTTTCACAACTGTACGCAGGCTTTTATCTATGTGACTGTTTAACGTTCGGGAGCGGTATATTGTTAACGGAATGAGGAATTCGCCGCCAAGTGTGAATGAGGTAGGGTTCACTGGCTGGGAAAGACACTTTAGGTGCCCCACTGGAGGTGCAGGGGAACAAAGTGAGCAGGGCTACTCAAGAGCCGACTAGGCAATCGCTGGAGAGCAGGTGTAGAGTGTCCACGTCAGCAGCCTGGTCGGGGAGGTGAGGCGAGGCAAGTGGATGGCTGTTTAGATGGAGAGAGACGTGACCCACAGGCTGTCGGCGGCGCTCCGACGCTGGCTTTCTAAGGTGTGATGGAGCATTTGGGAGAGCAGTGTAGGTGAGTAAGAGACACTGCATATTTGACCACATGTATGGCACTTTGCAGATTTAACTATCCATGCAATTTTAGCGATCTGTGTAAAATAACCGCTGAAAGTCCCGGAAAGAAAAGGTGAATGGTGCTTCGATACAGGCGGCATCTGTAATTCCGTGGGTAAATTCGGTAAGAGCCAACCAGAATGCTAGATTGATTCACATCGCTTGTGCTGGGATATAGGCGCCTCTACATAGCGGTGAGAACATTTGCATATGTAGAGAGCAGGAACGGTAACATGTTAGGTGTGCGAGGAAGACTATATTCCGCGCTATTTTCGTAAACAGGTTCTGTTAGGGCAAGAATTTCCGTGCATACAAGCCGAGACATTTAGAAAGCGAGCGTTAACTACTTCTGGGACACTATACAATTCCCGAGAGGTCGACTTGGCTCTTTTTTTTACAAAGCAATTTGATTTAAGAACGTTTTAGATGGCGAGTGACCACTCTGTGAGGTGTCAGTCACGCCAGGTACTTGAGTATGGTTGAACGCATGTGTCATGTCGCGCTAGCATGACTGCGCCTTGTGGTAAAGACATGTACTGGCCTGAGGTGTATCGCGTATGGGGGCTGCGCCTTTGAAATCTGTGAGGTCAGTATAATCCTTGTAACTCTGCGAAACACATTCAGGCAGGAAATTCTGAACGAACTGCAGAAGCATCAACATTTAGTGCACAACTGAACTTTATTCATTTACGTCCGTTCACATGTCTTCTAGAAAAATGCAAGTTGCTATTCGATATCCTTCAGCGACTCAATTGTTAACATTGTTGCTACAGTCTTCTGAGTAGGAGTAGAAGAGATTATTTTAACGAAATGTGTGAATGAGACTCAGGTTTCACTTGTGAATGGAAATAAAATGGGTACACCTGGAAACAAAATAGGTGCTGATATTTCCTCGGATTTTTTAGAATTCTTCAAAAAGACAAAGTTGCCAAAACGTCTTTGAGGATATGAATAGTTCGGTGTCGGTAACGTGTCTGCACGGATACCAGACTACACGCCAGGGATCACGAGGTGTATTCCCAGCAGTGAGCTGCACGGCTGGTGCCTGAGTGGTCCCGAGCAGCGCTCAGCAGCCCAGACCTGCCGTCGTTTTCTCTCGTAAACGCAATTAAAACACACCACACAAGGGTACTTCCGGGAGTGTGAATTTCTGTTAGTGAACGGTGACAGTACAGAGTTACTGACTACAGGGTGTGCTGAGGGATTTTTAGATTAAGTTCGTAAGTGAAAAATAATGGTTTGCGACAAAAACGGAAGAATTAGGACAACTTTAGCTTTGTAGACAAAAACGTAATAATACAGTTGTAGTTGACACACACACACACACACAGTGACACACACACACACAGTGACACACACACACACACACACAGTGACACACACACACACACACACAGTGACACACACACACACACACACACACACAGTGACACACACACACACACACAGTGACACACACACACACACACACAGTGACACACACACACACACACAGTGACACACACGACACACACACACAGTGACACACACACACACACACAGTGACACACACACACACACACAGTGACACACACACACACACACAGTGACACACAGTGACACACACACACACACACAGTGACACACAGTGACACACACACACACACACAGTGACACACAGTGACACACACACACACACACACACAGTGACACACACACACACACACAGTGACACACACACACACACACAGTGACACACACACACACACACAGTGACACACACACACACACACAGTGACACACACACACACACACAGTGACACACACACACACACACAGTGACACACAGTGACACACACACACACACACACACACACACACACACAGTGACACACACACACACACACACACACACACACACACACACAGTGACACACACACACACACACACACACACACACAGTGACACACACACACACACACACACACACACACACAGTGACACACACACACACACACACACACACACAGTGACACACACACACACACACACACACACACAGTGACACACACACACACACACACACAGTGACACACACACACACACACACACAGTGACACACACACACACACACACAGTGACACACACACACACACACACACAGTGACACACACACACACACACACACAGTGACACACACACACACACACACAGTGACACACACACACACACACACAGTGACACACACACACACACACACAGTGACACACACACACACACACAGTGACACACACACACACACACAGTGACACACACACACACACACACAGTGACACACACACACACACACAGTGACACACACACACACACACAGTGACACACACACACACACACAGTGACACACACACACACACACAGTGACACACACACACACACACAGTGACACACACACACACACACAGTGACACACACACACACACACAGTGACACACACACACACACACACAGTGACACACACACACACACACAGTGACACACACACACACACACAGTGACACACACACACACACAGTGACACACACACACACACACACAGTGACAGACACACAGACACACAGACACACAGACACACAGACACACAGACACACACACACACAGACACACACACACACAGACACACACACACAGACACACACACACACACACACACACACACACACACACACACACACACAGACACACACACACACAGACACACACACACACAGAGAGAGAGAGAGAGAGAGAGAGAGAGAGAGAGAGAGAGAGAGAGAGAGAGAGAGAGAGAGAGAGAGAGAGAAAGTAGTGCCCTCCGAGATAGCGAGGCAAGTTTACGTCGCTCGCATGCTTGGCAACAGCAACTCACCGACCGTGGGAGAAAATAGTGTATTATACAGCTTAATTATAACACTGAAATATGAAAGCTTGAATGCAGTGCGGCGTGGCGGAGGGTTTATGGCGACGTCGCAGCTCGCAGCCCACCTGCGCGTGATCCCTGTCGTCTATTCTTGTATCGTCGGTGTACGGGTCCCGGAAAGGTTGGGTAACGTATATAGGCGCCGTCCAATTTCCAGAAAATAATGTGAAATCGTTTCAATATTCTGTTGTTACTAGGAGTGCCTGTGTTGGAAAATATCAGTATGTATGTAGGTAGGTGTGTTTCTGATGGTTTATGTTCTCCCGCTTTTAAATCGGGACAATTTCGCTTGTCTCGAGATCATTTGCCTGGAATGGAAGTATCAGGATATGTACATTTAGGGGAGTGTGACAGGACGTGATTGATGTAAGTTAGCGAAAGACCCTTTCTATTTATGGCCACAGTAATAAAGAGAAATTGGAAATTTTGTATAAATGCGATTACATTTGAATGTCATTTAAGTTATTACAATTCTTACGTAGTGACACATTCCCGTCCAAGATGGAGTGGGTTTTGAACATTTAACTGTACAGTCCGACCCAAGGCCAGAGATAGTCTCAGTCGTTCACTGAGGGGGCCCAGTGTAACCGACCGCACCTCACAGCTGTAAATGCGGCCGTATGCACCGTCGGGATGCTGAAGTGATTGGAGAAAGTGCTATCATTCTTCGCCAGACGTTACAGGGGGTCTATGTACTCATGGTGTAGAGAAACGTCGCGTAATGTAGATACGAAGTCGCGAGATCGAGACTGCTCGCTGTTTTGTTTTGTAAAACGTATTTTAATCTGAGGAAGTTACGTCTGATGGAATCTCAAAGATAATTCGCTTCACTGCCTAACCGCCAGTAACAGCACGGTTTAGGTAGAAACCTCCAGGAACAGCAGGTAGTGGCTGCGTCAGGGTCAGGCAGTTTGCCGCCCCACACCCGCTGCCGACCGTGCTCCAGGCACCGACCGTCAGGCGAGTGGCTGTGGCTGTGGGTGTGCGTGTCAACTGACACTTATTTCAAGTTCTAGTATTTATGTTCGAGTTATGTATTGGATTTTGCGTGCTCGAACATTAATCCATTATGCCAAAACATTAATTTGTTCCATTGTTTTACATGTAATTGGTATCTCCAGTTACAGAAAAGCTGTTCTGAAACAAGACGATGCTGTACGGCGTCCCCTTTTCGAGAAGTTCTCCTAATTAGCTATCAAAATGCACGATATTATTGCCAAAGCACGAATGTACAAGAAACATCGCGAATAAAATAAAAACGTAATGTTAGTAAATGTGTATTCAGTTTGAAATGGAACGAAACACTTGCCATGTACACGATCATCGATATACAGTTTTCCTTTTCTGCAGTATGCATATCTTTGTGTTTTACTCTGCAGCTAAAGTGAGCTCCTGCCTGTAGTTTTATATCTGTGCTCACCCACCCTCATCTATTTTTTTCCTTGTAGTTCTCTGCATATCTGTGTTCATGTTTTCTTCGGGACGTGCTACAGCACTGTTATTCAGTGAGAGCTTTTCATTTCGGCATTCTGTCCAATCGGCATTTTATTCTTCAAAGAGATGTGGCATTCTAGCAGGTGTTTTTTTTTCTTTGCCTGTGAATATATTTCAGAAAAGCTCAAAGCTGTGGTAACACTATAAATTTTGGCCACACGTACTGTTTTGTTATCCCACAATTTCACCACCAGAACCTCGTTCTCTTTGCGAAAGATCTGTTGAACTCTCATTCACTTTGTTGCACCATTTTTTTCGTATCAAGCACAGGGTATGCTTTAGTTCACGTCTCATTGTGGATAGGCCTAATGCACCACTCTTTACTTTGTCCTACTGTTCTCCTTCAATAAGCTTCTTGAAAAGTCAATAACTGTTCCGGCGTTAAGTCAAGCGCCGGAGCGCAGGTGGGGAAGGGTAGGCTAGAGATGGCTGCGAGAGGGCGTCAGCCAGTCGCACGCTGGCCTGGACAACGTGGCAGCAGCGGCCCTACCTGGGAAGGACAGAGCGGTGGCGGTGGCGGTGGCGGCCCAGTTGAATAGCAGCTCGGAGGTTAGGCACTTCTATAGCAGCGACTTAGGATTGTGTCTACTCAGGATTTATTTCATATGTCGCCCTTCGCTTGCGACATCTGTGTGGTCGACAAATTGAAGTATTTTCTCTTTCCTTTTTGTAATAAAACTGAAATACAACTTGTTTGCATGTTTGATCTAGCGAACCGAGTACTTAGGATTCGTGGACTCCAGATATTCGACGACGAGCGTGCAGACATAATATTGTACAAGGTCCGATTTAACAACAACAAAAGTTCTAACCAGCAAGTATGAACCAAAAATAAGTTACATTTTTTTACAACAGTTATCTTTCAGAACTTTCTGCAATGTTTCCGTTATCCGATATTTTATCTTCATTGGGTGGAATAATCAACCTTTAGCTTCATCTTCAACTTCATACCTCTCTATTTCTGCTAGAACTTTCTCCAGCTGCCAGTCCGTGTGATTTTTCGTTCCCATTTTAATCGCGAAATAATTCTACATTGCCGTGAAGAAAATACCGTAAAATGTAATAAAAGCTTAGCCCAACAATGTAAATCGCGGTTTGCGTGCGTAAGACGTACGTACGTAAAAATCAACGAAGGAATGCTAATGTAACACTCCATTGTGCTATTATTAGGATAAGATGAACCGATATTGCAGTATTTCATGGAATCTGAAATACACTGAATTTTACAAGGATATCCAAAGTGATGTCGACAGAAGCAGAATGAGGCTTTACCTGTTGTGCCCTTGCACTGTGGGGTACTAGAAGTAGGAATAAAATATCTTATGTGGACGTTTCCTTAAGATATCCTTACTGATTTTCGATTTGGCTCGTCGTTCTGCCACGTCATCGTTAAAGGCTGTTGCCTCGCAGTTCGTCTTGTTGAGGACGACTTTTTTTTAGGTGATGACATTATCCTGAGTTACTGAAGACGCACTGTATTAGTCTAACGTATTGCCGTAGTGGTGGCTAGGACAGGTGAACTGCAATGTGAAAGGCGAGATAAGTTCCAATTTCCACGTGGAATGACCTTCCTGGCTTCGAAGCCATGGATTGAAAATCGTGAAAATTTTTCAATGATACGGCACGTGAAATCAAATTAGTTTAGTAGCATATCTCCGCGCCATCCAGGAAGTAACTACGTCAAAGTTGCCGAACGTGTTCTGTGTTGTTGCTAAGATTCAGTTACACTACCAGCACGAAGAATGCCAGCTAATGCAAATCGGTGCAAATAGAGTGTAAAACCGACAGAAGATGGAAGGAGTACTTCTACCGCCTCCAACTGATGAAACCGAAGTACAGCTCTTTTTCAAGTCTGACCACTTCAGCGTCCGGACCACCACCACCACCACCACCACCACCACCCCACAGGATGGTATGCAAACAAATCGAATAGCTTAAGAAGGAAAGCCCAGGTGAAACAGAATACACGTCGGAAGTGGTTAATAGCGTGCGTCTTAAGACGCCGTTGCCGTGGGCCGGGATATCAGAGCTGCGTGTCCCTGAGTTTTACTCCTGTTTCTGTAACTATTTGAGGCAGAGCGTATTTACTTACAATACTCCGGCCCACCAACTGCAAATTAAATACAATAAATAACTAAGTTATTTCTGTTTTGCGCCTTAAGAGCACTGAATACTGAAAGATCATTGACTCGACAGGAGTATAACCTATGGAACACTCCAAAATGTGGAACTTAAGTGGGCAACACGTCATGTTTATACACTTTCAAACATTTTTTTTAAGAACGCTGTCACTGGTACTATCCCTAAACCAGAGGAATGCAAATGAAAAGACAATGAATTGATTGCTGAGGATGAACATCCACACAGACTTTGTAAGCTATGACAAAGTTCCAAATCACGTAGTCTGCTGTTAATGGAAACCATGCGCGATGTCCGAAAAAACCATCTCCACAACAAACAAGTGGAGGAAACTGGATCGGCTAATATGAAAGAAGCTGCTGTCATCGAAACTTAGACCAAGGTACACACAACGTTCACAGAAACGTCTAGAATGAGTTATTTTGAAGGAAAACCGTCATACTGAAAGAACGAAAAATTTGTCTACTTACAATATTTCCAATTTTTATGCTCTGCCAATAAAGGCGAAAGGCGCCTGTTTTGAAGAGCTTTTCAACTTGCAGTACGCCTAAGACAGAACTCGTAAGTAACAACTGGTTTACAAAGTTGACCATGGTTCCGAGATTGTGTTTACTATAGGCCTTCATTTGAGCAACGCCTTTAGGGTACTGTAATGTTCGTATGAGAATTACCGAGTTGTAATGGGACGGCATAAATTGGCAGACGGTTGTAGACTCTGCTGAAACTATTAGGGTGTCCGAAGAGATTCATGTCTTTTGTTTTTAACGCGTACCCTCTTGATTTGTATGTACAATGTCAAAACAATAGAAATAAAATTTCAGAAAAGTTGGACGATAACAACCCGTACCGCCTTTTACATGGAACATGGCAAGTTTCCAGCATTTATTAAGACGGACGCGCAACCAACGTTTAAGTGTTTGTAGCATTGTTAGTGAACATATTTTTGTTAATATGCCAGGGAATAGGATATTTAGCCGATTTCGGCAAATTGGCTTGAATGATTGACATTTTATGCTACTAACATACTTTCTTTCCTCTTAAGTCTCATTTGAATTTCATTCTGGTTCTTACAAAAAATACTGTTTTGAAAGCCCACTAAAACACTCGAGTCATGTGATGCCTGTGACGTCACTGGCTAGCTCGCTGCACCACAGCCTAATGGGTATGTGGGGTGACATCTTGTTTTGGAATTGACGTTTCAGAAAATGGGTTACAAATGGTGAAGAGTACCAGACTTTTTCAGGGCTTCAGAGAACAAGTTGCGTAAAATGTGGTAGCACTGTACCGCCAAATTGCCAACATGGCGACGCACAAGTTTACTAAAGTAACTGCAAATGCGTTCACTATGAAGTTAACGCATCTCCGACATATACTCCCCATTGTCACAACTAAGGATAGCGTCATTCAACGAAATTAAACTTCTAATAAAAATTATCGTTTTACCGAACTACACCTCAATTATTCGGTAGCTCTATTGTTAGGGCGGTACACCATCTAGTTTTAAAAGGTGGGTTTCGCAGACCGCTGGTTCGAAGCTAGCCCGAACGAACATTTTGATTTGTGAAACGATTCGACTCACGTATCAGAATTCCAGAGCTTCAGCACACCGAGCACGGGCAGAATATAGTTTTTTCCTTGCCGTTTACGTACGCTTACATTTGCAATCTCTGTTCACACACATTACGTTCATATAGATATTTTCTAGTTTATTGGACAAAGTTTTTACCTTCGTACTATCCAGTTATGATGTTCGTTGTTTAAACTATTGTAATTTCGTCATCGCACATAAAGATGAATTAAATCCGCTTCAGACACCAACGTTACTTTACATTCTCGAACTATACAGTCTTGAAGTTTGTGTCAGCAAGTTTTACAGGCTCATCGCCCGATACCTCTTATTGTGGACGTATGGAGATCTTCACTACCAGCAATGCTTTGCAGAAAAGTGAACTGTTTGATAACGCTGTTTACGTATTCCGTGTAAAGCTGTTAAAAATATGTGACCTGTTCTAAATTGGAAAATGTGACCACTTTTTGCAGTCAGGTGCACTATCCTTTGCGCCACCGAGTGTTCGCTGGATGCACCACCACCGGGGTAATGGTGTTCTGAAGACGAAATCAGCTGTACGTTTTGCCTAGAATAGTTTTATTGTGTTTTGGATAGTAGCACATGACAGTCGATGATGTAGCTATAATATACGGACCGACTTGCTAAAATTTCACAGTTACTTAGTTTGGAGCGAGTTTAATGATACTGCAGGGAGCAGGGAAAATAGTATCTCTTAGTTGTACATATCGCCACTATAAGTGGGTGGACCAAAAGCATCCACTTTCACAAGGCTTCCATTATCAGCGTTCACAATTTTGTTTCTATTACTTAGAAGTTGTAATTAAGTTTTCCATCACTAAGTAGCTAAAATGTTTGCAGAAAAGGAACGCAAAAACCTCGCGACTTCGGCTAACGCTCCAATAACACGTATAGCTTCATCTTACTACTTCTCCCTGACGTCTCCAGCTCAGCCAGCAACAGAACGTTTCCCAATAATGTGACCAGATATTTGTGTGCAATGATTTACAAGCTTTAATGCCTTCTGAACAGAGACAAAACCATGAGAAGATGGTTGCTCGACACAAATTTTGTGCAGGATTAAGCACGATTTGAGGTGGTTTGAAGAGCTACTCTATCAACTCTGAGATGAACAAAGAGGAAGTATGTGAAAGACATCACCGTGGAGGGAGAAACACACTAGAGCAAACAAGGTCACAGTAATGTTTATAACGGTGAGGGATTTTATTGGAGGGTCACGGGCTACAAACTAATGAACGGTGCAAATAGAGTGTAAAATCGCCACCAGATGGAAGGAGTACTTCTACCGCCTCCAACTGATGAAACCAAAGTACAATTCTTTTTCAAGTCCGACCACTTCTGTGTCCGAACCACCCTCCCCCCCCCCCCCTCACATAGGATGGTATGCTAACAAATCAAATAGCTTAAGGAGGACAGCCCAGGTGGAAACTAAATACACGTCAAGGTGATCCAGACAAGAGGTGGGAAACTTTCAGCAGACCACACCAGCAGATAATTTGAAGGACCAAAGAAGATATACTAGAAAGGAAAACGCTGCTGATCTATCCAGTCCATAAACGAGGGTGATAAATGTGCGTGTTATCTATGAGTGACCTTGATTAATGTAAGGTAAGTGGTCCTGTCTAACTGCCTCCTATAAAGAACTGAACTCTTGACAGTAATTGGTAAACTCAGGGAGGTTTCCAGCCAGGGCGTTTAACAGTATCTCAGATCTCCGTTCTCTGACAATTCGCTGAGAAACAGTAGACACAGTAAGGAACTATAGAATTAATTTGTCGAGTTCACGAAGATCTGACAGCATATACCACAGAAGCGAGAGTGTTTCTCAGTGGGTACCCTTCGCATTCAGGAAACCAATCCTCCTACAGCCCAATACAACTGTCAACTGTGTCAAGACCGTTCAGGATTCAGATATACAATACACTGAGCATACCCACAATACTATATCGCTGAGACGTGTGGAGTATCGACTGGGCACAATGAGAAGGCACCTTTTAGCCACGTGGTGTCCAATGGGTGTGACTGCATAGAAGTGAATTAAGGAAGAATATATTCGCCTTTTTTTTGCACTAAGAGACAGTAGCAGGAAGACACTGGAGCAGAGGCATCAGTGGCAGTGGTAGTGGTACAGATAAAGGTGGAGATAGCTGCAGCGAGTGAGTCAGTGGAGCCTAGATGTTCTCCCGTCATCGTCGCCATTTTCATGCGTGGGGGGGAGGGGGGATGTAGGGGGTTTCCTGTTTCCACATCCGCTTTAGTCACGCTTTTGTTCCCTGTTCTAGCGGAGTAGCAATACTTAACTGTAAAGAGATTGGGTGGAAGGATGCAGAATGTTCCTCGTTCCACCAGCGTACGTCCATATACCAAAGTTTTGGTGAAGAAAGCAGAATGAGATTGAGCTGCCGATTCCCACTTTCCTGTCATTGTTCTACAGAGGAACATATTCATCTTTTTGTGCTTAGGGGAGCATTTTTACACTGCTGGTGTACTACTAAAACATCTGCGTAGAGGCGACACCCTCTTACATGAATACGTATATCTTAGGGTGGGAACATATGTAGCCAGTAGCTGGTGTTACAAGAACATGGAAGTAACACAAGTGAAAACGCTCTGACATTAACTCAAGACAATATATGAAAGTCACTATGCAGGCCGTCTTAATACTGTAAACCTAACGTTGTATTCTGATGTGAATACTTTCGCTCCAACGATTGTAATAACTATTCCAGTAACTGGTATTCAATTCTGTCTTCCATGTCCCAGTAAGATAGTGACACTAAACCAGGCCAGAGCCTGTTCCCAGTTTCAGGTTGCCTACGTCACAGCTTCAAGGACAACAAAAATCTTATAATTATTATTTCACAGATTTTCCAAATTCAGAAATTTAGACTACCAGAATTCACTCATTAAGATGTGCAGTATAGTGGAAGTTCAAGGGAGTAAGAAAAATCGTTAGGAACTTGAGGAACCGAGTGCTTTTCGACTCTGCGTAGATTGCGTGCGTATACCTGGACTTCATCCATCCTGTGTTGGCCTAAGAGCGCTTACTGACTTCCATCAAACCTGACGTTCAACTTCAAACCTTTCCTGAACTTTTACTTGATTACATGCTTCAAGTCAATTAACACAATTTACAGAGCAATGAGTCCGATACTCTTATGTGTGGAAATCTTTAGGCAATCAGGATTTACTGGTACAGAATTTTCCAATACATTACACAGTCATGGTAATACCACTGCAGTAGAACGTTTACATTCGAAATTATATACGCCACCTTAGAAGTAACTTTAAACAAACTACTTTGTTATTTGTAAGAGAATTGAAGTATCTTGCAAACCAATATTTGCATAATACATTACTTCGTTCATAAACATCTGACTGAATACTACTATGAAGAAACTAAGTGTTTTGTTCACATCCATAATCCGTAAAGTTAATGGTTTAATTCAAAGGGGGAATTTCTCTATAAATTTTACAGACTTCGGTAATATTTCTACAGTGAAACCAGAACAGAATTGTATGGGCATCACATAATAACAAGGTATTTCTATTATTGCACTCAGTTGTTCGTCGAAAAGCTAACAAGCTTTGCTTCAGTCTTCTTTAATGAACATCAAACTTCCAAGGAACAACAAACATCCAAAGAACCCAACTGACAACATTGGAAGAAACAGATGGATTAGACGTTAACCTCGTAATTTAATGTGAAATAATTGCACACAATTCCACTTGCTACATAGTAGCAGGTGTTTCAAAACTAGATATACAAGACACTGTATTACTTAGGCTCAGTCATCTATGCAAAACATTTGTCATCAATCCCATCACTAATAAATGCAGGGCATTTCACGATTCCTGTCACAGGCTTGGAGATAAAGCTCTGTAAATGAAGTTCTGATAAGGAGCTCATGTCCAGAAATGTACGAAGTCTCCTCTACAACCTGCGAAGGCCTGTGCTAGGAATTGTGGAACACCCTCTACACAGGGGACAATAGCGAGAGCAAACTGTAGACTATCTTGCTTGGGGTGGCGAGGAGACGAAGTCAGTTCGCATCACCTCCAGCCAAATTATGTCTCAATTTATGGAAAGTGGTTCTCAGTATACTTCAATGTAACTTAAATATTAACACAAAACTACAACTTGTATAGCTTGGCAGTACTATAACAAGTCGCGTGACTATAGTGCTACAACTAAGAAGTGCATTACAGCAGATTAAGTTTAAATTCCAGGGTACAATTACTGTCATTAAAAAACTGAGCAGGTAACTGCACTGACCGAATTTTATACAAGTCTCTGAATTTTCACGTTGTAATGAAGTATTCCTTAGGAGCTCTGCAGTCATATAAATTACTGCATTAAAGAAACGTCATTATTCGACTAGCTCTATTATCTGTGAAGCCTATCACTGGCCTCACAAATATGACAATTGGAAACATAGTACCAGAATGCATACACACAAAAATCAAAGTTCTTCTGCACAGATTGCATAAAATTCATTACGGTGTGAAATGACCACATCGGGGAGCTGCACAGTAATAAAAATTTTAACAGCTTTGTGTGCTCCAGGAGGGTTTACTACCAAATACAACTAAATTTAATGCATTTCTGAGCACTGAACATGAGATGAGCAACAAACTGGTTCAGCGTTTTTGACTATATAAGCAAACGGCCAAAATAGTGCCTAATTACTTATGGTACATTTAATTCGAAAATCATGGCATTCTGCCACCTATTATCTGCGAAATATTCATAGGTATTGTTACATTATAGCTGCCAATTTACCTCATATCCAGTGCATTCATTTCAATATTGATATACATACAATACACACATTACATACAACAAAAGTTATCTTACTTGAGATGGTAAATCTATTGCCTGCATTTTAGTCTCATACACATTTCATCACCTGTGTCAGTTGGGGTCTTCCACAGGCTATCTGCTGCACAATTGTTGCAGAACAGAGGCAGAGGCCGAGAATAATGCTCAGGTAACATTTATGTAACAATATTCTATGATTAAATACAATCGACAAGAAAAAGGAAACGGCAAAGCTGCAGGAAAAGCGCATACGTAAATAGCTTGTGAAGAATGTAAGTGAAACTGAATCCACAGTTTTTTCCAGTAATACTGCCCCTTCTCATGAGACTGTCATCCTCCTGGTCACAACTGATGTCTCACCTGTGGTAACTGTGGCTGATATTGCACTGAAGACCGGTTAATGGATGTGAATTGGACACAATTTACTTATGATAACCGGTTTCTTTGCACCCTGTTACCTCGCATCCCAAATTCTGGATGGTGTTTTTGTTATTGTAGTTCTTTGCGAGGTCTACACAGATCTTTGAAAACATTTGGTAGTTTCTTGTGCCACTCTTCTGGTTATCTTCTGGTTATCCTGTCTCCCTAAAGGAATATGCTGATATAAATCCAAAGTCAGGCCAACTTCAGAACAGCCATCCATAGAGCTACCACTGTTCTTTGACCTTTCATGGAACACCCACAGTACTACCTCATCTTGCTGATTCGCCTGTGAACATCGGTATGGGTCATCTAAAACTGATCTCTCTCTATATAAATTCTAAGCTGTCTGCTTCCACGCTAGACGAAAGCAGTAGTCCACGGGTATTTAAGACTGCATTCAGCTGAATATTCTGAGATGTGTTATGAGTGACATGTGGAAGCATGTCAGTATCAGCATGTAGTCACAGGCAATCGTCGTTTGTAGCTTGGTTTCTTGGTTCTTATGCTGGATGTTCCTGAAAAGATGAAACAAGTACACGACAGGAAGAAACGTGCTGGCAGGTTGGCAGGTAGAGCTTATTTGTCACAGTTTTAACTCTTGTGGAACGATGTTGGCATACGGGCAGCTCATGTCCTTCTCCCAGATAGAAGACTGCAGATGAACAAACTTCAGGCCTCTTCTCAAGCTTCCTGAACATGTCATCTTCCAGTTAATGTCAGAGAACCATCTTCTTGAGAAACAGTCATATTTCTCCTAGTAGTGGTCACCAAATTCCAAATGACTATTAGTGCAGACGTCCGTTATGTCTTAGGTGACTGAATCTGGAACACTGCATCTTTGATGAGGCTGTGTACTGAACTGTTTTGGGATGAAGTAAACTGGTGCCTCCAATTCAGCAACAGTCCCCCACAATGGTTTGTCACTTTCACTTCAGTCTTCTCTTCACATTTAGCACCAATAGAATTACTGTAATTCTGTCCCTCAGGAATGACAAATGCAGTGCATAACGTCACAGTAATTTTGGAACACCACCCTCCTCTACCTCATTTGTTCATTTCTCTCGATGCAGTGTTTAAGTGCTGTGCTTCCCTCCAGGATTGCCCCTTTAGTAATGGCTCCAAGATGGGGTTCCCAGTTCCCATTATTCCCAATTACTTCTTTTGGTGATGATACAGAGCAGCAACCGTTACCATTTTATGTGGCTTACATGTCTCACCTACTTCAGTTTTGATGCAGAGATGTCCCCAAACGCAGGTCACATTTTTCTCCAATGAGAGTAGTCTAGGGTGAATAATGTCTACACTCCCATTATGGCCTGTTGTCACCATCTCATCAACCTTCGTATCTGGGGCTTGTGAGTACTAAGATTTTTTCACAGATTATAGCATTGTCACATAACCCACAGTTTGGAGGACCACATTTTGTTTTACAGGTTTACGCTCCTAGGAGGACTGACTTCACCACATGTATTGCAAGATTAGAGAAAGAAAATGAAGGACACCCTCAGGCCTCGCAACCTAATACCGTCGGGGTCGAAAAATCAAGAGTTGGCCAAGAGAGGCCGACAGGAAAGGAAAACAGAAGTCTGCAACTGAGCGGAAGGAGTGTCAGTACTAGATCATCTAAGACTGACACAAATAGAAGGGAGATTCTTGTATTCTTGGACTAGAAGAGTACACTCAACAATCCATGTAAATAAAGTAAGTGACAACAGCACTTATTCAATAAATGTAATTTTCACGACATGCAGACACTTTACAGAAACTTGTTACTAGTAACGTTGCTAAAAATTAAAGCTACTTGACATGAAAATATCTTCCTCACATTAAGTAATAGTGGAAATAACTACACATGGTTTTTGATCTGGTACAAAAGATAATATTCCTCATAACAAAATTGAAATTGTTCCACTGAAATGTTACAATCTTTGTCTAAAATACTAACTTAGATTTTCAATGTGTAGCTATAGGAAAGCAACATTCGGCAGTAACAATGCATGTTCAGCACATAGCTGATTTTTAGAGCTGGTATGTCTTTGTCAATTGAAACACTTTGTAGCGAAATTTACTGTCATGATGATAGCCCATGCAGGTTTGGATAACGACTGACTTCAACCAAGACAATATATTTTGTCACTTTAATACATCGGTTATGGAACAGAGTAAAAACATTTTCTAAAGTTCCCAGGAGTTTCTCAAATACTTACAGAGTAAGGATTTTTCTAATCAAAAAATTAGATTTACAAGCTTGTCAACGTGTTCTACACTGTAGTTGCACCATCTGGGCTAACAATTTTTCTATCTACAATTCATCATGTTTCATCATTTGTTATATGAGAGTCCACAGTCCGGAAATACTGCATAAAAGAAAACGTTGCAAGCTATCTTTACAACTGATTTAGTGTGCTATTGGCCAGTTTGTACTACCATGCTATTATAAAGCACCTATGGAATGATTATACCAACACAGTAATATGCAACTTATGCTGTCTAGAGAACTCAAAAATAGGACAATCTTAATTACAGTTTTCATTATTGGCCATTATTTAAAGATATGTTTACAGTATGTACAATGTCCCACAAGATGTGGCACACACATTCAGTCCACATTTATGGCCATACATGCATAATAGCAACAGAAGAGAATTTAACAATGTTAACAGTAGACAATTTTATGAATTCTGAATTTTTACTTCAGAATCACACTCTGATGCGCAAACCGCAACTCATCTACTAGTAACAACATACATAGTCAAATTCTAGTTAGCTGTTCTAAGATGTGCCAAAGATACACTGAAGACAATGTACCAGTCAATCGGTAATGTACTTACTTATAAGAGAAGGTATAATATACTGCCTTAATGGTAACAAAGGACAACTTAGATCTAGCTGAGGAAAAATGTTACACAAGTGAGGTAGAACATTTTAAATATTTTCATATTATGGAAAACGTAACGTAAATAGTAGCTGTTAGTTACATGAAGGGTAATAAAAGTTTTCTACATCGTTTAGTGTTTATCTACAAATATCGTTTCGTCTATATTGGAATTGCAAAACATGACATTGCATCATCTAACTGAATTTAATTGGTATAAATATTTGCAACAGACGTTTTACAGTGCTTTCAAGAACGAACACGTGTTTAAAAGCTTCAGCAATAGCAATGTGAAGCAATTATATTTCCTTTCAAAGGGAACAAATTTCTAATACTAATAGTACAAATTAAAACTAAGGTAAATTTGCGGTATACAAATATTTTGGAGAGAGAGTCTGGATAAGAAAACCATCTCCAAGCACACAAACTCCTATTTTCATTAATTACTTTTAAAACTGCAAGTGGATACTAGAAATTCACGTTATCAGAATGTGAACTGACATGAAAAACTAATTTTACACGAACTGTTTAATATATATGTGACTAACAATGTGCATGCAAGACATATGAAGACAGTAACAGAAAAATTTAACTGAGAACACACTGGTTTCTTAAACTAATAATTCCTTTCTCAGACAGGTAAGTATATTGAGAGGTTATTTTTTTATTATGACTAGTTTCGGTCATTTACCATTTGTGTGGACGGTAAAACAGAAGAAAATGGAAACTAGCATCGAAACCGAACAGGAGATCCAGTAAGATTACTAAATCGACATTCTTTTCGAGAAAATTACAATCACATCAGATTTGACATTTCGTCATACACGATTAACCATCATCGTATTGAAAATATATGAAACAGTGAATACAATTTTCGACTTCTAAAGCAGAACACTGCATGTGAGCTATACAGGTAAAATGTGAAGTGTGAAAGATAACAGTTCCAGGATCATACAAAGTGTGAATGTGCACAATACATAATGTTAGGTAAAAAAAGTTCTATTGTAAGTTTGTAAAAATGTATGACAGTAACAAAGTGTTTTTCAACAAAGGCGTTTTTTAAAAATCACCCAAATGACAAATATATGTACAGGGGGCACATGATTTATGCATGCCATGCAAACTGAATAAAAAGCAGTGTACAAACCAAAACATATGTAGAAGGCACGAAATACTCGTGTCATAAGCAGCTCTGTCAGTAAACATACTGAAGTTAGATGTTATTTAATCATATCAAGGAACACAGATGCAGTACTATATTATTTATGAAGTACAATATGAAGTGATGGCAATGTGTGTATCAAACTATCATATCAAATAACTGGCCCTCCGTAAGCTTATTTATAATCACATTGAATTAACGAAAAATACATGAAAATAACAGTAAGTCCTTCATAATTTAACCATACATCATTCGTGTTAGTAGTACTCGAGAAGGCGTTGGAGGTGTACAGACAACCTGTATTACCGACCATACTAAGAGTGCTTGTGACATTTCTCTATGCACAATTGGTCACGTAAAGGAAACTATTCACACCTGAATCACAGTAGAGTGTAACCATTTACAAGAAAATATTAGGACTACAAATTTGTGATCCAAGCACTCTTACAGAGAGACTTAAAAGCTCAGGAATAATAATAAGTTACTGCATAGCTGCACACAGAGTTCAGGTAACACTGTAGACATAATTATTAATCGGAAACCTAGCTCAGACTACCATGTCATGTACTAGGGTTGACTGAAAAGTAATGCCTCCACCTTCATAACACTTCAACAGCTGACAGTATTTGTGTGTGGCAGGTACTGGCCTGTTCTGAAGCCTTTTCTCTACAGCTCCAGCTGGCGTGAAGCCTCAGCATTAAACGGTTGTGTTGTTACAGTGTGAAGTATGGAACCCTATGCAGACAATCGGTCAATGCGATTTAAGCAACTTGCAGTCATTGAATTCTTGACAGGCGAAGGTTTCACCCCAAAGGTGATTCATCAGAGAATGAAAGCAATTTATGGCGATTGTGTTGGTGTGAGTGCCGTGCGTCGTTGTGCGAGTAAGTTTAAAGATGCTGAGAGAACATCTGACCTGCGTGACAGTTTGACGTCTTGTGACAGCAACCACAGTTTCAAAAGCAAAATTTTGATAGACTGATCCAGGACGATTGTCGTATCATGCAGAAAAATTCCAAGCACAATCGGAATTTCACAAGAATGTGTGGTTTATATTATTGCTTTACATGCACCACACTTCACGTGCCACCTCAGCATAACTTGAGAGACTGAATCACACCACTGTATGGCATCCTCCATACAGTCCAGATTTAACACCGTCTGACCTCCGTCTGTTCTCGATAATGAAAGACGATTTGCGGGGACATCATTATGCTTCTGATGAAGACGTTGAGAGAACTGTGAGACTGTGGTTGCGGGAACAGTGTCGACTTCTGCGACAGCTGCAGAATACTTTTTCATCGTTGGCAGAAATGTATCCAACTAGCTGGTGCTGATTCGGGAAAGTGAATATTTGTAATTAAACATCACATTCATGTTACTTTTACTTGTTTTAGGTTTAAAAAGAATCTGTCTACTTCACTGTACACTATGTTTATTTCACATTGTAAAGCCACACAAAGACACAATGAAAGACCTAGTTTCTGTTACTTGTCTCTCCAAAGACTCTAGAGCAGAAGTGCTGCCAACTTTTGTCTGCCACTTAATTAAATACAAACATGTAAGTGTAACTTTCCCTTGTTTAAAAAATAAAAGGGAACACAACATGAAAGACCCATCTTATATCTAACAGTCTGTTTTGCCAGCGGCTTCGTCAGTATATCTGCTAACTGGTATTCAGTTGAAATCTGTTGAATGCCTCAGTCTCCTTCCAATACCTTTTCTCAGACAAAGAAATACTTTATTTTTATATGCTTAGTGAGATGCGAGTTTCACTGTTGCCTGATTGTGTAGACTTTTTAGAGAAATGGGAAAGCTGAGTGAAGTTCCAGTCCTTAAGTTTGACTGACTATCTCCTTCACAGCTTCTGTTTCAGCTACCAGCTCTGTTTCTGTTGTAGATGTTGCAGTCGCTGCCTGTCTTTTGCTGAGCCAGGAGATAGCTCCATCTGCATGTGTAATAAGTACATCAGATTTTGACCATCCTGTTTTGTTGCTTCCTCCAAAGTCTGGATCACTGTAGCAATCTAATATGTCACTGCACAATTTTGGACGATAGATTATGCCTAGGTCACATGTACCTGCCAAATACCTTAGTACTCACTTTAGTCGCACTACATCTTCTGTTGACGCTGTGGCAAGAGCGAGACAGGAAGCTCACACTGTAAGCCAGGTCAGGTGTCGTTCCAAGCATCAGGTACATCAGTGCTCCAACTCCTTGCTGACAGGGAAAGTTACACTTCTCTGCATTCTTTCCTTCTACCTGTAATGTATCTGGTTTCTTGACAATTGGTGTTGAGACAGGTTTGCACTCTTGAAAACTGAAATCCTCCAGAATCTTCTTTGCATAGGCTTATCTTGATTTCACCATCATCAAAGCGTTTTATCCCAAGGCAAAGGAAACATGATGCTGGTTTCACTGAGATCTTAAATTCAGCCTTCAACTCCTCAACAAACTTTCTGGCACCCAGCTGATCGCTTGCCATAACTAACCCATCGTCTACATAAAGAAGTAACAGTTTCTTGCCTCATTCTTCCCTGATACGTAAACAAGGATCTGCATCACTTGTCTTTAAGCCTGCTGACAGAAGTGCTCCAAACCGTTTACTCCAAAATCTTGGGGCTTGTGTAAGTCCATACAAACTTCGCCTTAATTTGCAGACTCACTCTGTGCCATCATTATACCCTTCTGGCTGTTGCATGAATATTTTTTCTTCTAGTTATCCATAGAAGAACGCTGTAGACACGTCACAGTGTATTGGATGCATCTTTTCAGCTGCAGCAACACTTAACTTTGAACGAATTGTGCTCAACTTAACTACTGGACTGAAGGTCTCACTGTAGTCTACACCATAGCGTTGATTAAATCCCTTTATGACAAGTCTTGCTTTGTATTTCTCAAAACTTCCATCAGGATTAGTCTTTACACGAAAAACCCACTTACATGGTATAGCTCTTGCTTCTTTTGGTAAAGTAGTCAGCTCCCATGTGTGATTCATGACTTCATTTCATTTTTCATAGCTTGCTTCTAGTGAACAGTGTAATGTTCACTGAAGAGATGATTAATGAAACAAATGAAGAACCAGAGTCATATGAAGAAGCTGTAAATAGTACGAAGTCATTTAGCCACGAAGGTTTCAATAACGTTGAACAATTTCACAGTTGTCGATGAGGTGGGATAATTTCCTGTTCTCTGGTATCAGCACTGCTCTCTTCAGTCTCCGATTCTTCAAACTCTTCCTTGTTGGAGTTTACCTTATCTTTTTCTTCAGCTGCATAGTTTCCCTGATTACTTTGCTCAACATCCTGCAATGGTAATTTGACTTTCTTCACAACTTGCAGGCTTTTCATGGAAGATTACATCTCTGCTGAGAATGACTGTTTTCTTCTTCCACCCAAGTTCTGTAACACTCATATTCATACCCCACAAAATAACCCTTGACAGCTTCATCCATTTTCAATCTTCTTTGTCTGGTATGTGGGCATAGCATGTAGAGCCTATTATATGTAACTTTTATTCCTGGCTTTTTGCCAAACCACAGCTCAAATGGACTAATTCCTTCCACAGATGATTCTGCAGTTCGATTCAAAATGTACACTGATGCTCCAACCAATTCTGCCCATATGGCTGCTGGGAAATTAGCTTCTTTATTTGAATACTTTAAGGTTCTTGCCATTTCAACTATAGTTAGCATATCCCACTCACTTCCACCACTTTGTTGCGTGTAGGGTGCTGTCACCCTCCGAGTAACACCTTCTGCTTGCAGTATGTCGTTAACTTCGTTACTGTCAAATTCTCCACCTTTGTCACTCAGCAGCTCTTTGACTGTATGATCCGGCTTCTTTGAATGTGGAATGTATTTCAATGCATCTTTAACATCAGACTTTTGCCTTACATGGAAGCAATACCGAAATTTTGTGTAGCTGTCTGAACACAACCATATGACTCCTCTTCTAAGATTCATTGAAAGATTCACAGACTTCAGCTGACATTAGCTCACCAGGGCAGGTTGACTTCTTTCTGTGACCAAATGGTAAGTGATGTGCTTTGCCATAAATGCATGGCTCACAAAGTGACTTCTCCAAGGGAACATTTATGCCCAATTCCTTTCTACCATTCCTTTGACATGGTGTTTATCCTGAAGTCCCCACCTCTCACGATACAGTTGCAATAATGAAGTTTCTTCAATGGCATTTACTTCAGCAATTTCTTTGGGCAAATTTGGTTAAATGTCTGCATTGTACAAGGTACCAAAGGGCTCATGGGTTCTATGCAGCACTACCTTGTCATCAATTTTAAGCCAACACACTTGTTGATTACTTATATTCATTATTAGGATTCTGGTCCTGTGCAGCTAACACTGAAAACAATCATCTAGATAATTGTGGAACATACTACACATCCAACAACATCACATCTGGTCCATCAGTCAGAGATGGTAACTGAATATTGCCTTTTCCCACTGCCATTAGAGTTTCTCTTCCGGCTGCCATTACACCATATGGAGTGCCAAATTTTAGAAAGTCTGTAAAACACTGAACAGTTTCTTACAGGTATTGTAGCTCCATTATCAATCCACCATGGTGCTAAATCTGCCTCAACTGTATAGGCCTCTTCACAGACATTAGCACAGCACTAACAGAAGCACAATTTTCTTGACTTCAGTTTCGATTTTTATTTGGTCTTCCATCAGAAATCCACCATTAGCAGTCCTTTACCCAGTGGACATTACACTTACAATAATAGCAAATGTCACCTTTTCTTGTGTCATTCCTGATGAACTTGCCTTTGCCTTGATTGAAAAGTTTCAAATTCACTTGAAAGAATATGCAACGTTTTGCACACTAACTTAAGGTCTTGTAAAACACTTTCGTTTTTAGCTTTGAGTCCACTGTTTAACTCATTCCACAAACTCTTCAATTTTGCTATGTGGGTAGAAACATCACCTGGTATCCAGCAGAAGGAGAAAAAGTGTGTGCAGATTTTTAACAACTGATCCTTGGATGAAGCTTTAAACTGCTGCTTTAAGGCATTCCACATATCACTAGCCGTTTCCTTGTCCATTACCTTTTGATATACTTCATCGATACAAATCTAACTGTTCTTTGTGTTTCTTTGCTTCTTCATCTGCTGCACCGTCTTCCAGTGGCTTGGGCTTAACTAACCTCATGTCAATAATGTCCAATGCACCTTCATGGTAACCCATCGAGACTTTTTCGTTTCAAAATTGGCCAGTCCATTTGTCTGTTGATTGGTTTTATATTTTTTGACATATCCATTTTTGCTGAATCTTTGCTTCAAAATACAATATATTGCAGAAAGTTGGTTACTGAAAACTAATCGTAAAAACCTAAAACTTATCTGTCGATGTTCCTGACCTCGAACCTCGGCTGGCTGTACTCCACTCAAAACTCAGTTGACAACAATTTAACCTCAAATTTTGACTACTGTATTTTATACTGGTCATAAAAACTTTCGTTTTTGGCCCTTACTTACACTTACACAGTTCAGCAAATGGTTTTACAACAGTTTTCACTCAAGCACGCGTTATCGTATTTTGTTAACTTTTCGTCACTGTTTCGAGTCTTTAATTCACTTACGACACTTAAGCGAATCTGGGCCCATAAACTGTTACTTTTACTTGTTTTAGATTTAAAAAGAATCTGTGTACTTCACTAAAAATTACGTTTATTTCACATTGTACAGCCACACAAAGACTCACATCGTCGAAGACGTAGTTCCTAGTGCTTGTCTCTCCAAAGGCTCTAGAGCAGAAGTGCTGCCAACTTTTGTCTGCCACTTAAATACAAACACATAACTGTAACAATTCTATGGATTATTTCTGCGTTTGAGGCATTAAAATATTCCCATCCAAACCCAAATAACGAAGAATGAGTCATTACTCTTCATTCAACTCTTGTACTTGATTGTGACCTATTAAATAATACGACAGGAATTAGAGTCCTACCTTATTACGAATATTTGTATGTTCTTAAGATTTTAACAGCATGTAACAAAAACCATGTATAATGAAAAGGCTGAAGGACACAAATCAGAAATTTAATGCATTTGTTGTTTTACGCCTTTATTTTAAATGAAAATGATATAATTCAAAAGTAAGTCTGCTAAAATCCCTCACTGGTAATATGGTTTTCATAGGCCAGGATTTTTCTTACAGCTGAAGCATACTTTGCAAATGTTATGGAAGAAGGTCAAATACAAACGAAGAGAAAAAACGTTAGCTACTTTGTTTCTAATTGCTATTATCGCTTCTGCTAACTGAACTTACAATTATTTGAAGCTGTTTTATTCACTGCAGTTTCTTTGAACTTCTGATACCTTGCAAATGATAATGCTTTACCTATCTGCCGTTAAGCATTTAGAAAATGTTTGAAATTACGTTTAATGTTTGTTGGAAGCAACTAAGCGCTCATTATGAAACACTGATTATTTCTTTACAATCAGTATCGCCATTAGAGTTATTTATTTGCAATTTTACATTTACACTATCATGATTTCGGCTTCAAAGTGCCATTATGAAGTGTTACAAGAGTAATACAATGCCTTAGAGCAAACTGTCATTCAGTCAAGATGGTATTCTTGGTGAAAAGAAGCAGTAGGCCTTATAAGAAATATCGAGCCTTAGGCAATGTGTCTAACAGTATGTTTTAAATACGAGAGTATGCCATCGTAGGCACTGTGTAACACAAAGCACTTGATAATGGCACTTTCAAGCCGAAATCATGACAGTGTAAATGTAAAACTGCAAATAAACAACAGTCTAATGGCGGTACTGATTTTAAAGAAATATGACTATGGCCCCACATTATGAAAAAAATTATTGAATGAATAGTCTTGTGCATCCTTACCTGCACTGCCTGACGACACACCGTTTCTGACAAATACTTTTGTGTGTAGAATCTTTGATGCAAGCTCATACCTATTACTGAGTAAATTCTGGCAATTTTATTTTCAGTATTACATATATTTGGCTGCATCGCGAAAAATAACATTTCTGTTGACCCAGGAAGCTATCAGATACCTGTAAGCAAGATGAAACTAGTAGTGCATGCCATTAATTTGGTTAGCCTTTTAGTAACATCAGTGGAATGGTGTTTCAGAAAAAAATGCCTTCAGTTCTGTGTCCATCCTCATCCTATTTATTTTAATGTGCATGCAGTTGTGACTGGTGTAGAATAAACTTTGCATGACCACCAGCATTATAACAATATCTGTTAGGACAATGTGTGGCAAATCTGCAAATTACAGCCTCCTTGACCAGTACTGGTGGCAACACAGGGATCAGAGGAGAGCAGTGTGGAGTCAATTGGTGGAGGCTGGTGGGGCAAGACTATGTATGATGTCTGCAGTATGAGCAGTGATGGCACATTTGAAATAATTGATGAAAGGCACTGTCTTGATTCTGCTGATATGCCAGTGCTTACCTGGAATGATGTCCTTACTTGCATTATAAGACTTCTTGCAATTGTGGATTTAGGCAGAGATTACTGAATATTATTGGTCTTCCCTACGGATTAACATGGTGTTACTTGTGTCTGGCTAAGGATTAATTCTTTGCATCAGCTTGCACATCTTACACATTGCTATACTCCCATTGTGATTAAAGACACCTTACATTTTGGTGGCTCAAAACTAGTGTAGAAGAGAGGGCGGACTATTGCCTATGTGAATTAACTTCCGTTGTTCGAGGCAGTATCAAGATTTTGACAGTTTTTTTACCTAAAACGTTTCTCATCTCTCAATACCCTTCCCGAGTTTTACGTAACACTCCACATCTTTGTCAGATATGGCATATGGCATTGTGTGTGAGAAGTGTTGGTAGTCAAACCTTTTTTATTCCATTGACACATGGACAGAGAACATGACAGTACATTAAACATAGGTTACCCCTAGTTATATTGAATGGAAGGTTACTGAAGCATTGCTGCCAAACTTTGATGGGTTTGATGTAACTGTATAGAGATGCGAGTTTACATGAAGATCGTAGCACAATGTGATTAACTGATGGAGATAGCCATGTCATTGATAAGGGGAGTGAATTTGAAAGTTAGGATAGCCTAATTAATGTTGTCATTGCTACCTTGTGACTGTCCTTGCTATGGCTATCAATTTTACGGATGTTGGTTTCCAAAACTAATTATGGTTGATCTGAGATTATGTAAAATGTGTGACATTTGCTTGGATGGGCATTTGAGGTCCAGTAAACGTTGGCATCTGAAATGTTGTATCAGTTGCCACTGACTGGAGGTTAACGGCTGTTAGCAATACTGGACCCTGCAGTGGATTGTGGCAACTTGTGGTGGCTAAGAATTGGCCAGAGGAAACTACATTGCATTCTTTCAACCCAAGTTTTTTCCTGTGTTTCAAATCTTTTTTATTGCATCTGCTGCCTCATACATTCCAATATTCCCTTTGGTCCAAGGCGTGTAAATTCATTCCTCATTGTTTTCTGACCTGCATGTCTAATTCACTGACTTTGCTTGCACAATTATCTAGTGATTTAAGAAAGTTTTGTCTCGGTGTTCCAAGAATTTGCAAAATTTGAAGGCTGTATGTTTGTTAAATGTACGATTGTTGAGAATTCTTTCAGTTTCATATTCTTAATTCATCTCTCTTGATGTAAATTTTTGGAAAGTAATGTTTAGTATTAATAAACGTTTTGGAGTGTTGCTCTGTCTTTTGAGACAGTGTCCATACTCCAGGTACCACTTGGTATGCTTTGCTGGAAACTCCTTTTTAGCCAACCTAAACAAGGTAAGTATTGTGCAATTTAGATGAGGCCACAAAAAGCCGGATTACCACAATGACAGTCAACAGCCAGCAGGTGAATTGGTAGCATCACGTTTCTGGGCGTTTGCGCCAACTGCCAACTACATTGGGAACATGGCGTTCATCCAACCGAGAAAAAAATGTGATCAGCTTCTTTTGCGTCAAGAAAGCTCTCATATTGGAGACGAAATGGTCACAAAAGCAGCTTAGTTTGTTCCTGTGCACTCTATGAAAAGAAACCTAATTACCTTCTGGGCCGCCTATTCTCTTCCCCTGACTATCTTCACTGCTTAGTAAAGTGAGTATATTCGTGTGTAAAGTTATGTCAAGAATCTGAGGTATTCCCAGCTGGCTAAAGTTGTTTGCTTCTCAATACATTTAGTTGTCTAATGTGTTGCTGTCAAGGACTCCATTGTCTGAACGCAGCTCAGCATTTCACATGTGTAACACCAAATCAATGAATGACAAGTTACGTAACCTGTCACTGCTGTGGAGACGTTAAGTTTGCTGTTTTGGAACTTTTTGATCTCCTTCCCACTGAGCTCAAAAGCTCATTGAATATTACTCCTTAAGTCAACTACAGCATTGTCTCTCGCCGCTTATGCTACTCTGTTGAGCGGCATGTGAACGGACTGCTTACCTAAGGTAAAATGAAGCTTTGGAGTTTCACAGTTGACAGCTGTTTCAGGGGTCTATGTAGCTTCACATCGGTAGGTTTTACCTGAAAGTGTCCTACATGTGACCCCCGTGTAGCGCTAGGAGAGCAACACCTGTTTGTTAGACAACAGCTGTATGTCTCCTTGATGTACGCGAAGATCTTATTGGACAGATAAGGAATGAATCGGCAGTACATCGGAAGTTATTTTTACAGGGTCACATCTCTAGGAAAATGAGAGCAGTTATTTATGTCAAATGAAAATTCGAGAGCATTAGCAGAAATTCTACCGAACATGCTGTTCAAAAGCAATGATATGTCCTACAGGGAAACCGTGCAGATGGAGATCAACTACGCTCTGGAGGAGAAAATAGATACGATACTGCTGCTGCGACGTACACAATGTCTACCGAGTAACCAAGAAGTCCGACTTCAATAGAAATGCTTACCTGCTAACCAACTCACGACACTATTAATTAACCACCGAAACTGGTGAACTAATCGTAACTGGTATCTACAATCTCTTTCCTTGGCCGACGTGTTCTTCAGACATTGTGAAGTAGGCAGTAGAAAACAACATCCATTTTGTTTTCAATGCTGAAGACCGATGCCATCACTTAAGTAGCTTGGAACTGGAGAACGACACAAACCTGCGTTTGGCACTGCTGACGGGCACCATCGCTTTGTCACAACTCAATTTTGTCAGATTTCCCTCATTCAATACTACGTCGCTCAGGGGAACTTTCCCATTGATAATGGTAATTCCTCTGTACAAAGGGAACCTGCAAACAGTTGATTGGTATGATTTGTTGTAAAACGATGAATGCCTGGACTGAATTCCTCTTTCTGCTGGTAACAAGAAAAGCTTTGTGATGTTCACAGCAACAGCAAAGATGCATATACCCTGAGGATATATAAAGAATATATTCCTGGCTGAGACAAGAAATGCGAGGAACTCTAGAATTAGAAGTTACTGCCAGAATAAAACTGTACTGGACAGACTACAGCTAAGGACCTCTGTGTTTAGTGTTCTAGTGCTCTACCGACTGTTCCAGACACGTAGCAGCAACGCACTAACTTTATCACCACTTTCCATAGGCTTCTGGAATGAACTGATAGTTAGGATTTTCCAAAAAATGCACAAACAGCCAGCTTTTGTCCCCATACGAAACTGTGCTTCTGTATGTGATGGCCAAGACTGAATGCAAACCTTCAGAAGATGATGCCAACCGCGTTGGCTTTTATTTGTTAGCAGCCTAGAGTATCATCTGGAGACTGGGCCTACAGTACCATGTTATGATGAAATCCCAATTCAAAAGGTTAAAGCTTGTTGAAAGCACGTCTTGTGACATACCAGAGCACTGTAGTAAATAAAATCAGTAGCTAGGAATTCCTCCAAAATGGCTCACCTGACAGCGCTATATCAGTCTCAATGCTACTTACGCATTACATCGTGGATGCGCCAGAAATAATTTGTAAAATCTGGTTACGCTGCTGATTGGGTAATAGGAATGAGGCAAAATTTATTAAAATACCGAAGGCGTTACGACATCTAATTTATCTGCACTGACAGTACTTGTGTAAACTGAGGCTTAACCTAAGCCGGCCGCGTTGGCTGTTCGGTTCTAGGCGCTCCAGTCCGGAGTCGCGCTGCTGCTACGGTCGCAGGTTCGAATCCTGCTTCGGGCATGGGTGTGTGTGACGTCCTTAGGTTAGTTAGGTTTAAGTAGTTCTAAGTTCTAGGGGACTGATGACCACAGCAGTTGAGTCCCATAGTGCTCAGAGCCATTTGAGCTTACACCTAATCGTACTAAAACGTGACTTCTGACAACGCAGGGAGCACAACAGATACACAGTCTGTTGACTCAGTGCACACAAAGGAGTAGGTAGCGCCTGTCCCAGGAGCATTGGGACTCTGGACAAGTGGCTACCATCATTCCAGACAGTTTGCGGTTTTTTTGTAAGGCGCAAAAATTTGAGTCTTACGCGCCCAAGTCAGAACCATAGAACAATCGACGGAAGGAAAGAGCTTAAAAACAAAGACTGAGAAAGGTCCATAAAATACGCCATAGACACAATGGAGGTCCTGAACTGAATATTAAATGTCTTTCACCGTATTGCTACGACGGATCGAAAGCAAAACGCGGTCGACAGTCCGTGCGTCGCTCGCTAAGGCGTGAGATAACGTAACAGCAAACTTAAATGAGAACGTAAGTTTTTAAGAAAAGGGCATTCCGTCGGGATGTCGCGATCCGTCAGAGACTGAGGGTAATGAGTACAAACTGGTGAGGGATTATCTTTAAACAAATGACGATGGCTAAAAGGACAGTGCGCAATACGAAACCTAGCTAAAATGATCTCACGTCGAGAGGGCAGAGGAGGAGGTTGTCCATATCACTGGGAGAGCCTCAATAACCTGGAGATTGTTCCCTAGAATGGAGGACAAGTGGTAATGACAAAGTGACACCACCTGCTGACAGGCTGGAACAGTGATCACCTGAAAGAGTACAAGACCTAGCAGGCTGGGGTAAGAGGACAGCAGTCTTGGCAGCAGCTTCAGCAGGCTCATTTCCTGTCAGGCTGACATGAACAGGAACCCACAGTAATGTCACAGCGGCTCCATCAAGGGTGAGCAAGTGAGTTTTCCAGGACTCATTGCACAGAGGGGTGGGCAGTGTACAGTGCACAAAGACAAGGGCACTAAGTCTGAGCAGATGACAGTTGGAAAGCCTGTGTCACCAGATGTACTCTGGCCTGATAAAGGGAGAAGAGCTCTGCAGCTAATATTGAGCAGTGTTGCAGAAGCTGATACTGAAAAACTTGTGCGCCAATGACAAAGGCACACCTGATAGTACCTTTCTGTACACAGATGGCTCTGGCTGTGCTATCTCGAAGTCCCTTGTGTGGGTAGTGAAAGTGAAGGCAATAGAGCGAGGCAGCATTAGTGTCCTTAGGAAGCAAATTAAAGCTCAGGTGAACATGGTCCGCCACACAAAGCCGAGGTGCTGAAGGGCTCACTCCAACTGGGTGAGTTGCAGGCAGTGCAAAGTTCAGCTGCTGGAGCAAGAACTGGAAATGGACTCCAGGAGGCAACTGAAAAGGGATAGGCCCTATACTGAAAGGAGTCATCGAAGGAGGCATACGATGGGTGGCCAGGCATGGCAGCGTAACTCCATGTGTATCTGTTCAGGAGAATATCTCATCAGTATGACTGTGGTAGTTCAGCATCTTCAGTGTACACTAAAAGGCGCCAGTGGCCAAACAGATGCCACAATGGTGGGTAGTGTTGAGATCGTGTACGACGGACAAATGCATAAACAGAGCACCTGTAGTCTAGTTTCGAATGGACAAGGGACCAGTACAAACAGAAGACGGTGGTTCGATCTGCTCCCAGGAAGTACAGTTGAGGACACGTAGGAAATCGAGGAACCACATACCAGTGGGATGCCAGGTAGGACACATGGGAGAATGAAGAGTTTTCTATCGAACATGAGCCCCAGGAATTTCGTAGTTCCAACGAACAGAAGAGCAACAGGCCAAAGATGTGAAGATGGTGGGAGAAACGGACTGCTCTGCCAGGAATCCACACAACTGTTTTGTCAGTGGAAAAAGGAATACAGTTGTCGATGCTCCATGAGCAAGGAAGTTCGAGACCTCGCTGAAGACGTCGCTCTATGTGAGAGGTCCGTGGAGAACTGCAGTAGATGACAAAATCGTCAATGAAAAGGGAGCCAGAGAGGCCTGGCAGGAGACAGACCGTTATAGCGTTAATGGCGGTAGCGAGGAGGACAATACTGAGGACGTAATCCTGAGGTACGCCGATTTCTTGGATAAAGGTGTCTGACGAGACGCAGCCCACACACACATTGAAACCTCCATCTTTTAAAAATTGTGGAGGGGAACAGGAAAGCTAGGAGTAGAGGGTACAGAGGAAGCCAGTCATCCAACAGATGTCGTGGGCTTTCTCCAAATCGTGAAGTATAGCTTGCCTGGGGTTTCCGTAGAAAGCCGTTCACGGTGTAGGTGGACAAAGTGATGAGATTGTCAACAAGAGAATGGCGCACTAAATCCACACTGGGCACTGGTTAGTAAATTGCAGGACTAATCACTGTACCAGCTGGTGATGAATCTTATGTTAGATCACCTTGAAAACAGCTGCTGAGGGAAATGGGGCAGTAGCTAGAAGAGTGCTTGTTCTTACCATGCTTATATGCTTGTGTTTGACAGTGGCTTCAGTCCAGCATCTGGGAAATCTTCCCTCCACCCAGAAGACATTGTACATATGAAGGAGAGAACACTTGCCTGCGAGAAAAGGTGCTGCAACATCTGAATGTTAACATCATCCAGCCCTGGGGCAGAGGATCAGGATGAAGTGAGAGCACCGTACACCTCCCTCGTTGTATAGGCGACATTGTGGCCATCACGTTTCTGATAAAGTTATTGTCCGAGCCACCGCCACTTGTTTTCAATCGAGGAAGGCCGGGTGGTAATGTGTAGAGCTCCAAACCTCCACAAAACAACAGCCCAAGGTACTGTAGATAGCAGTGGAGTCTACTATGACATCTGCTACTGTCATGCCGCAAATTTGAGAAAGGACATTTCTCCCAGACTGCCGTGTGAGTTTGGCCCACATGAAAGAGCGAGTGGTACTTAAAATTAGTAAATGAAATTCACCTACGTTTTTGCTATCTCTAAGAATACAGCGCCAATGCGCATGCAACTGTTTGTAAGGAATGTAGTTTGCCATCGTAGGACGACAGTTACAAACGCGTTGAGCACGTTTCCGTCCACAAAATGCGTCGCGGCTCGCCTCAGTCCACGAGAGAGCCAGGACACAATGCAGTAAAGAGGAAGTCCGAGGAATGAAATGTGCAGCGGCAGCAAGGGTACGTTTTTAAGGTATTCTACCTCCTCAGCGCTAGTGGAAGTTTTTTCATTGAAGGTCACCAGGGAGGAGTAAAGCCTCCAATCAGCCTTAGAAAGCTACTAACCGTTTTACATGTATGTAGGGGTATGCGTCAGTGAAAGGATAGCACACAGGAAACTGTTGCTCGAGTACACGTCACAGAATGGACCACTCGAGACAAGCTGCACAGAGCAGAACGAGAGGTCCAAATGGGAATAGCTGTGTGTGGAGTCTGATAGGAACGTGGGTGCTCCAGTGTTAAGGGTGATGAGGTTGAGTTTATAGTGAAGGTCGGCTGAGATAGCGCACGTCTCGCAGGTTCTTGAAGAGCATCAATGTGTATGGTGTGCATTAAAGTCACGAAGTTGCAGAAAGAGGTGAGGGCGTTGGCCAAAGGCTGGAGGTGGTCTACACTGCTAACCCCACATGCTGGAGTGATGTGAACAATAGGACGGGGAAGAAGTGAAGGAAAATGCAAACTATAACAACCTGCAGTCTAGTGTTCGGTGAGATGGTTTGAATATGAACGTCACCCAATATGAGCAGCATGAATCCTTCACGAGCTGGAAAGCAATCATTTGGGGGGAAGGTCGACGTGGACTGGAAAGAAATGAAAGAAGTCTTTGGCGTCACAAGGGCGATTTTGTTTTCTGGAGGCAGATAAGAGAATGCTACGATTCCAAGAGCAGCTTAATTCCTCCTTGCTGGATGTATTGAAAAACATTCCACTGGCGGGAAGTCATGACAGGGAAACGGGAGGAGGGAAAATGATTGGTTGTCACCTCAGTGGCTGGGTGTCCGCCTTCAAAGCCTCACTGCTATAGGGTGCAGTGGCTGGAGGCACCTATTCCATGCAATCTACAGAAGTGTCGGCATTCTCACTTAGTGTGTAACTTCCATGGCAGGAGAAAGGTTGGCACTGGCAGAACAGAGGCTGGGCAGGAGGTTATCATGCGACAACACTGCTTATCAGGACCTGCGAGTCAGTGAAGGGGAAGAACGTTTGCCTTTGGTATCTCTGAGCCTTTGCAGTTAGCAGATGAAGGCTCAGGTGTGTGTTGGCTTGCAGGAAGTTTAAAACCCTCACAGGCAACTCAGTCTGTGATTTCCAGCCTTCTGGTTGTGTAGCAGGTGATTTTGCCACCAGAGAAGATCTGGTGGCTTGTTGCACAGTTGGAGGAGGAGGAGATACTAACATGATACTGGGCGATTTTACAACTGCAATGCTAAATTGGAGGTCACATGTCTGTGTGGCGATTTCGTTTGTGGAGCAAGGAGTACGAAGAATGACGCTGTTAGTACCAGATGGAGGACAACACAGCTTGGTAATTACAGGGTAAGGCTCTTTTTCCTTCTCTCGGATCTCCTGGACAGCTTGCTCATGGAGATACACAGGACATTAACGAAATGAGGCTGCATGGTCGCCATTGTAGTTTATACAGCAGGGAGAAGGTGGCAGGCAATTGCCTGCATGAACATCCCTACCACAAGTAATACATTCGGCTATTTCGGCAAGATATTTGAGTGTTGCTGGAATCTAGACACCAGTAGCAGCTCACTGGGCTTTTCATGTGGCACGCGATGAACTACTTAGCTTGCCCTGATCTGACAGAAGCACTACTGTATCAGATGTGATATAGTGCATGTAGGCATTCCAGTTTCATCAACCTCATTACCTGGTGGAGTTCATACATTCAGATAACACTCACTGTAGGAAACCCAGAAGTGCCAGTGCAAGATCAAAAGAAACGCATCCCACATTTGGGAGTATTAAAATCCTAATGGTGAAGTTCATATTCAGCGAAGTGCTACAGTTTGAAGTGCTCACGAAAAGCAGTGAAGCTCATTGTGGTAGTTACAGAAAGCTGGTTCAAACTCAAAACTGATAGAGTTTTAGGGAAAATTTAGGTGTATATCGAAAGGGTAGCCAAATGAGAGATGGAGGTGGTGTATTTGTCGCAGAGTAACTCAAATCCACAGAGAGAAATTGAAGCTGCATGTGAGTGATTGAGCAAGACTGGGTATAATTCTAACCTATCGCCCGACAGACTCTTCTCCCGATGTAACTGAAAACTTTAGAGGAAACCTCAGTTCACTTCTTAGAAAGTTCCCCAATCATACTGTAATCATTGGTGGAGACTTCGATCATCCAACAATTGGGAAAATTACAGTTTTTTTAGTGGTGGGTGTGGTAGAACGTCCTGTGAAAGTTCACTAGATGCCTTCAACAATTATCTAGAACTGATAGTTAAGAACCCCAGTCATGATGGAAATATATTGGATTTAATGCAAGGAACAGACCTGAACTCTGAGGATATCGACATCGAAACTGGTATCGGCCACCATGATGTGGTTGTGGCAACAATGGTTACTGAAGTACAGATGTCAACTAAAACAAGCAGAACGAGATATGTATGTTCTGTGAACTAGATAAAAATCAGTGGCGTCCTATGCCAATGAACTTTCAGCATAGGGCAGGAGCATGTATCGGAATTATGGCTCAAGTTCGAAAGGGTAATTGACCATGTGCTTGATAGATATGTACCCAGTACAACAGTTCATGATGGGAGATAACCTCCGTGATACAGAGTAGCTGTAAAAGAACTTCTAAAGGTACATTACTGCATAATAGGTGTGAAAGTGTAGGGCTATAGAAAGGTGCTGCATGAAACACGTTTGCTTGTCAGAGAAAAGCGTGATGCCTTCAATGACAACCGCAACAAAATATTGTCAAATGGCATTTTATAATACCCAAATAAATTCTGGTCATATGTAAAGGCTGCCAGTGGCACCAGTGTTAGGGTCCAGTCCCTAGAGAATGAGAGGGACTGAAAGTGAGGGTAGAAAAAGCAGAAGGTTGACATGCATTACTCCGTTTCCAAATGCTCCAATACAATGGAAAATCAAGGAGAATTTCCTGAAATTATTCCTCATAACATTGAAAAGATGAATGAAATAAGTACTAATGTCAGTGGCGTGAGAAGCAGCTGAAATCTGAAATTTAACAAAGCTTCAGGCTCCCATGTTATTTGTCAGATTCTATACTGAATTTGCGGCTGAGTTAGCCCTCTTATCATCTATCTTAGATCCCTTGAACATGAAACTGTACCCAGTTCTTGTGGAAACGCACAGGTCATACCCACCTATAAGGAACGTATAGAAATGAAGCAGAGTTCTACCTTCCAGTATCCTTGTCATCGACTTTTTGTAGAATCTTAGATGATGTTCAGAGCTCTAACATAATGGGTACTTTGTTTTGAGCAGAATGACCACCTCAATGCCAACTCGCATGGATTTCGGAAACTATCATGTGCCACCCAACTTGCACTTCTTAGATGACATCACGGAAACCAGGCAGATGCAGTGTTTCTTGATTTCCCATAAGCATCTGACGAACTATCACACCTACACTTATTGTCAAATGTACCATCATGTGGAGTATGAAGTGAAATTTGTGACTGGCTTCAGGAACTTTTGGTTGGGAGGCCACAGCATGTTGACTTGGATGGACACACATCGCCAGCTGAAATAACATTCACCAGTGTGGCCCTGGGAAGTGTATTGGGACCCTTGCTGTTTGTACATTAATGAGCCTACAGACGGCACTAGTAGTAAAATCAGGCTTTCTGCAGTTTTCTATAATCAATTACTATCTGAGAGAAGCTGCATAAATACTCAGTAAGATGTTAAGGTTTCAATATGCTGCAGAGATTGGGAACTTGCTCTAAATGTTCATAAATGTGAAATTTTGCAGTTCACGAAACTAGGAACTTGGTATCCTTTCACTATAACATCAGTGAGTCGCTGGTGGAATAGGACAGCTCATACAGCTACCTGGGTCTAACACTGCAGGGACATGAAATGGAATTATAGGTTCAGCAGTGGGTAAAGCAGGCGGCACACTGGTTTATTGAGAGAATACTGACCACATTCAATCTGTGTACAACGTAGATGGCTCACAAATCACTCGTGCGACCAGTTCTAGAATATTGCTGAAGTATGTGGGACCGATACGAGATAGGATTAACAGAAGATATGTAACGTATACACAGAAGGGCAGCACGAACTGTCAGGTTTAATTCGTGGGGGAGATGCTGAAGGAACATACTCTCCAAGATAAGAGTTAACTATCCCGACAAAGTCTGTCAAAATTTCAAGAACCGGCTTTGATTACTCTGCGATTACTGCCTAACCCCTACGTATTGCCCACACTGAAATCGTTAGTATAAGATGCACGCACAGAGGCATTCAAACGATCGCTCTTCCTGCGCTGTACATGTGAATAGGACAGGGAAAAACCTTAGTAACTGGTACAGTGGGACGTAACCCCTGCCATGCACCTCACGGTCATTTGTTGGATATAGATGCAGATGTAGATGTAGGCGATACCATCTTGAAACTCATCTACCATCGTCCTCTTGTTTCCTCCCATACAGGCCAATTATCGTACTTTTCCTGTTGCCAGTCTACAACTGGCAGAACTGTTGTCGTAGCTCTTTCACATGTCCTCTTTACTTGGGCGTCCTCGCTTTCATTTTTCTTTCCAGCTAATAGTCTACCCGAAATTTGCGTTTTTAATTGACGCAGTGGAATGTGCCGTTCTTTAAGAAACCTGC
This sequence comes from Schistocerca americana, assembly GCF_021461395.2. Classification (NCBI taxonomy): domain Eukaryota; kingdom Metazoa; phylum Arthropoda; class Insecta; order Orthoptera; family Acrididae; genus Schistocerca; species Schistocerca americana. The sequence continues at coordinate 729,808 of NW_025725994.1, read as the reverse complement.
AGTCTTTACTATATTCGAGTAACCTGGTGACTACCCCAATTTTAATTGTGTGCCGGAAGCTGTGTAAGTACTACCTCATCGATGTTGTTTTATTTGTATAGTGACGATTTGTCAGATTATTACCACCCATACACGTATTGTAGGACGCAATAACGTCTTCTCTTGGGACTTGCACGTATTGTCTTTGTGATATGGTTGGTTGGTTGGTTTTGGGGAAGGAGACCCGACAGTGAGGTCATCGGTCTCATCGGATTAGGGAAGGACGGGGAAGGAAGTCGGCCGTGCCCTTTGAAAGGAACCATCCCGGCATTTGTCTGGAGAGATGTAGGGAAATCACGGAAAACCTAAATCAGGATGGCCGGACGCGGGATTGAACCGTCGTCCTCCCGAATGCGAGTCCAGTGTCTAACCACTGCGCCACCTCCCTCGGTCTTTGTGATATGGTCTATGTGTGTATTATACCAACGAAATCTGACAAAGTAACACGTTTGTTATCGTACCGTATCACTACAATGAATCTCCCTGCATCGTTTGTTGGACATGCCATTGCTCCTCGTTCTCCATCCTTCATGTCTTCTCGTTGGGCACGTCGATTTTTCAGCTTATTTGCTCTTAATGTCCCAATGGGAAAGATGCCTCTATTCAACAAGTACTAAGGTGTGTCATTCGTAAAGATTTTGTCGGGTGTACCTTGAAATTTTAGTTTTCTGGCAACGTGTGAATTTTACGACTACTTAACATGGGAGTCCTTCCCCTGCTTTTCTGTTGCATTTTATATTTTCCTGCTACACCCTGAGAAATGTCAGTCGTGTAAGTAGCCAGAATTTCGTGCCCTACCCCTTGAATCCCTACCTCATAGGTTTGTTTTTGCTGATGTTGTTTCATGGTGCGTTTGACTTCAAGAACACCACTACAGTGTCTAAGTAATGGTTGCTTTTAAAGTTTCAAACAATTTTTTCTGATTTGATTCAGTCATGGGTTATTTTCCAGGGATTGCCCTAGTGCTGTGAGCCACTAATGAATTTTCGGAGTTGAGGACGCTCAACAGTTTTTCAAATCTGTTTCCTGACATAATGGTACGAATCAATGGGTAGTCATATGGGTCTCTCAGTAGCAACGAAAGCTAGGATTTGATGAAGTCTCATTCTAAGATACATGCCTAACATTTGTTCCAGTTCCAACTTTTCTGTGTCCACTGTTCCGGTCTTCTGTATGCTATACTGATTTGACTGGTGTACCAAGTTGTGAAGCATGTCATCCACCTCCTGAGTTCAAAAATGTTCAATAAGAGTTACTAGCTCAGCAGCAGCTGATGCAGGAAGAGGAACAATTAGTCCTGTGACTGGAGCAACGTCCCCTTCTTCCAGAGAAGTTCAGACTTTCCTGCAGCTTTTCCGTCCCTTGTACGGACACTTCTTCAGGAAAATAATCTTCAGCATCACTGTCAAAAGAGAGGAATATGGGGTATACTTGTTCACGTGCTAGCGAGTCTAGCCAGAACGGCATTGGTTTCATCAGCACCATCTGGATACACATCTCTTACTGCCATCAGTCTCGTGGAGAACATATAATGTATCTTCGATGGATAGCCACAAAAGCGATAGAGAATCACTTACTTCGATTGTTACATGCATTTTCTGTCCCTGTTACAACACACTAGAATAGTTATTCCATTCTGAAACAATGTTTACCATTTGTGGAATGGCAACATAATATATATATTGAAATATTCCAAAATTTGCAGTTATATTGTTATATTATTGGATTTCAGCTACTTCGCATGTGAGATATTTGTCATTAAAGCAAGGGACAGCCAACGAGCTGTAGTTCGTAAAAATGCTAAGCATCACAGTGCGAGAGTAAAGACATGAATTTTTTTCTAATATGCGCCTGTACCAAAACGCGCGCCCAGCGTTTAAATTAAATAAACACTATGACCCGCTGGGCGCAGATATTTAAAACCATTGCCTCAGCGCTTGATAGCAAGGAGCTGACAACACAAGAACAATCTATCTTTCGTTAAGAAATATTCTAGAGACCATTATCTTTGTACTTTTGGTCGCCGATATGTTAAGACGTACTTCATAGCATTGCTACGAGTTGTATTTTTATTTTGTGTAAAAACTATGTGAAACTACGGACAAACATTTCGGTAACTCGGGTGTAGATATAATGTACTTACGCACACGCAAGAACATTTAATTTTAAGAAGGAACGGACTGACAAAGCAGCGATTATTTGACTGCGCCATTTACAAAATGAATATCAGGTGTAAATCATGCATTTATTGTGTATTTATCGATGTTTAGAAGTTTAAAGCCAATTTTTTCTAACTATTAATATTTTACGATGCAGTACTCTTCTAATGCTGTTCTTTCACTAACCAAAAATTATGTTCAAATTGTGTATTAGCTTTGTTAAAGGTTCGCTTGTTTCTGATGGACGAAGGCAGGATGATAGTGGGAATAGCTCGTGACTTCCACAAAATGGCGGCCCAAGGTGTTGGAGATACCAGTAGGGTCCACGATAACATTGCCAGCTGTCAGTCCAGAAATTGGGGAATGAATCTTTGTTCCAGAGAGCCGTCCGAGGTTGGTCCACTAAACAGATTCAGGTGTGGAATTGTTACTAGTGAATGAAATACGTCTAGATCTTCTGCTATCCTGAAGAATTCTGACGCTTTTCACACATCTGTTCATAACAAATGCAGTTGGGTAGCGTAGGGTGGCTGTCAAAAACGCTGAGAGCACGTCTCTCTGCGCGAATTTCATCGAGGCCTGCCTCGGTCCACCAAGTGACTGCAACACGTCGCAAAGACGAAGTGTGGGGAATGGAACGTTCTGCAGCAGTAAGGGTAATTGGCCTGCCAGTCAGTCATAGTAAGCTGCCATTTTGGTGTGCACACAGGTCAGGTAGCAGTCAGCAAATGGAGAGCACACAGGAAATGGGCGCTCTAGTATGTGTCAGAAAAAACGGACCACTTAAGACGATGGGCGAGCTGGGCAGTGCAGAATGATAGGTCCAAATGGGAATAGGTCTGCGAGGAAAGGAAAGTGGGTGCTGGAGTGTTAAGGCAGAAGGGGTTAAGTTGGTTAAGAATTTCAGCCTAGAGGACACCTCTGACAGGTACTGGGAGAAACTCAAAGGAGATGATGTGTATTAAAGCCACTGAGTAGCTAAAGTGGGGAAGTAGCTGCCCAATAAGCTGAATGAAGACTGCCCTGGTGACTGCGTGTGTGTGTGTGTGTGTGTGTGTGTGTGTGTGTGTGTGTGAGGTTTACGGGCGCTAAACAGCGGGGTCATCAGCGCCCAAACGCATAAAAACAGGAACACATGCAGTGAAGGGACTAAGACGAACAACGAACAAGGGGAACAGCTAAAAGACACAGACCTGACGCAGTGCCAAATCCTCACAGACAGAGGCAAAACAAGAGGAGAAGGAGTGCACTAAAAAAGGAAAGGAAACACAAGGAAAGGACAGAAACCAAAGGGAAACAAGGAGGTAGACGTGACTGGTTGACCTCTTACCTAAAATCTGGGTGAGCCAGTCATCCAGCAGCACAATAAAAACCTCTCCCTAAAAGCCGTGGCAACAAATTGGACAGGACACAAAACCGTAAAACCTTAAACACAGACGTTGCGTCGTCTTTCAAAATAGAGGGCAAATCCGGTGGCAAAGAAACCACCGCCCTCTGGTCAGAGAATAAAAGACAGTCAAGTAAAATGTGGCGGACAGTAATCTGGACGCCACAAGCACTGCAGATTGGGGGATCCTCCCGCCGGAGTAAAAAACCATGTGTGAAGGGACTGTGCCCGATGCGGAGGCGAGTGAGGAGAACCTCATCCCGCCTGCATGACTGGTAGGACGTACGCCATGGCCGCGTGGTGGCCTTGACCAGACGCAGCTTATTTTCACCGACTGCCAGCCACTCCTCTTCCCTATGACGCATAACGCGAAAACGCAGGAGGGAGGTAACAGCATGGAGGGGGACGGCACAGTCAACAACGTGAGGGAGGGAACATGCATCTTTGGCAGCCACATCCGCCAACTCGTTTCCCCTAATACTCACGTGCCCCGGCACCCAGCAGAAGGAAACCTCCTTCCCCTGCCGCTGCAGGTGGAGGAGGGCATCATGGATGTTCTGGACGACCGTATCCGCTGGGTACAAGTGTTGCATGGTCTGAAGGGCACTCAGGGAGTCAGAACAGATGAGGAACTTACGACTGGGAACGCATCTCATCTGCTCCAATGCCCGCAAGATTGCAAACAATTCGGCATCAAAGATGGTAAACGCCGCAGGAACCCATAACTTGACGACTCGATCAAGGAAAACAACAGCACAACCAACAGAGTCCCCCTGTTTAGAGCCATCCGTAAATACTGGTACATGGTCGGGATGCTGGTTTAAAATATCATAAAATAAGGCGGTAAAAACAAACGCAGGAGTGCAGCTCCTCCGGTACTCCGACAAGTCTAAAAGGACGCAGGGCCTCTGGAGAAACCAGGGAGGCAGGCGAGTAAAACCTTGTCGTTGGGGGGCCATACGCTCCACACCAAGGGACTCAAGCAAATGCTTGGCACGAATCCCAAATGGTCTCGGTGCCCTGGGACGACTGGAAAAGAGGCGTTCCATAGGCGGTCGGGCGACGGTAGGGTACGCAGGGGAGGTAGGACAGGCAAGGAATTGACACACCCGTCGCACCATGAAGAGTTGCCGCCGGATGGCGAGCGGCGGTTCCCCTGCCTCAGCACACAGGCTGGGGATGGGGCTAGTACGGAAGGCACCAGTGGCCAGCCTGATACCCTCATGGTGTACTGCGTCAAGAATCTTCAGATACGAAGGCCTTGCTGACCCATACACGGTGCAACCATAGTCAAGACGCGATCGGACGAAAGCCCTATAAAACTGCAGCAGACGCGCCCGATCTGCTCCCCAGGACCGATGGCTCAGACACTTCAAAATATTCAGTGCCTTCAGGGCCCGCACCTTGAGGTCTTTAAGGTGAGGCAACCACGACAGTTTGGAATCAAAAGTGAGGCCCAGGAACCGCACAGTGTCGCTAAAAGGAAGAATGGTGTCCCTCAGACGCAATTCAGGGGAGGTAAAAAGACGTCGAGAACGACTAAAATGAACACACACACATTTGTCGGCAGAAAAGGTAAAACCCGTCTTCACAGTCCATGCCGCTAATCGCTGTATCGTAAGCTGCAACTGCCGACTAGCAGTGACAAGACTGGAGGAAGAACAGAAAACAGCAAAATCGTCCACAAACAAGGAGCATTGGGCAGGACTCCGGATAGTGGACGTGATACTGTTAATGGCGACGGCAAAGAGGGTGACACTTAAAGCGCTTCCCTGAGGAACACCATTCTCCTGCACATACAAATCAGATAGCACATTACCAACCCTATATCGAAAGAGGCGGTGGGAAAGAAAGGACTGAAGGAAGATGGGGAGACGGCCACGAAAACCCCACTCATGGAGTTGATTGAGGATATGGCGGCGCCAAGTAGTGTCATACGCCTTATGAATGTCAAAGAAGACACCGAGACAATGCTGGTTACGGAGGAAGGCCTGCTGGATGGCCGCCTCAAGCAGGGTCAAGTTGTCTATAGTTGAACGACATCTCCGAAAGCCACACTGCGAGGGGCTAAGGAGCTGCCTGGTTTCGAGCAGCCAAACCAGGCGACGGTTGACCATGCGTTCTAACGTCTTCCCGACACAGCTCGTCAAAGCGATACTTCGATAACTGCTGGGATGCGTTCGGTCATTCCCCGGTTTGAGGAGGGGGATCAAAATCGCCTCCTTCCACAAGTCAGGGTACGTGCCAGATAACCATATCATATTAAAAAAGGTCAGGAGAACTTCCTTGGAAGGCAGTAACAAGTGCTGCAGCATGCTGTACCGGATTTGATCATGGCCAGGCGCAGTATCATGAGCCTCAGACAGGGCCGAATCCAGTTCCCACATTGTGAAGGGGCAGTTGTAGGGTTCAGAATTTGGAGACCGGAAGTCCAAGTGACCCCTCTCTATGGCAGTGCGGTACCGGCAGACATCCGGATCACAGTTAATAGTAGCGGTAGATTCCGCAAAATGCATGGCCAGTGTCTGGGCAATGTCTCTCGGCGCCGAGAGGAGACTTCCCTGATGCAGCAATGCCGTGACAGGTAGCTGGCCGAGTTTCCCGGAAATTCTCCTGATGGCTTCCCATACTTTCGTAGAACTAGTGGAGCGGGAGATGGAGTTCAAGAACGATTGCCAGGACCGTCGTTTGCTCTCTTTAACCACTCGCCGCGCCTTGGCCCTTGCCACCCGAAAGGCCGCTAGATTGTCAGCTGAGGGACGGCTCCTGAAGCAGCGCAGAGCTGCACGGCGGGCTCGGATAGCTGAGCGGCACTCAGTGGTCCACCAAGGGACAGGACGCCTCTTGGGATGACCGGATGACCGTGGGATTGACAATTCAGCAGCATGGGAGATCACGGCTGTAACATGGTCTACCCATTCGTGGACGCTGGCACGTTGTTCCAAAACAGCCAGTTGGCTGAAAAGTGTCCAGTCAGCCCTGCAGAGGTGCCACCGGGGCGGTACCGGAAATGCCATAGCCTCATCCAGGAGGCGAATCCAAAGGGGAAAGTGGTCACTAGAATGGAGGTCAGCAGCAACCTCCCACAGAGCAGAATCCGCGAGTGCTGGAGAGCAAAAGGAAAGGTCAATAGCTGAAGACCCAGAAGCAGTACAGAAATGAGTGGGAGCACCAGAGTTGAGGATGCACAGTTCTTCAGACATCATGAGGCTTTTCAGAATGCGACCCCTGGGGCAAGTAGTCGAAGAGCCCCATAAGACATTATGAGCAGTGAAGTCCCCCAGAAGAAGAAATGGGCGGGGGAGTTGGCTAATAAGGTCTGTGAGAGCCTCAGAATCTATCGCATCCTGAGGTGGTAAGTAAAGTGAACAGACCGTGAGCCTCCGACCCACAAGAAGGTCAACTGCAACTGCTTGCAAGTCTGTAACGAGAGGGAGCTCAGAGGAGGGGTGCATGTCACGGACAAAAACCGCAACACCACCCTTCGCCCTTTCCCCCGTCAGATCATCTTTCCGATAGACGGTATAGCCCTGTAAAGAAGGAGCATCAGTGGCCCGAAAATGTGTCTCTTGGAGACATAAGCACAAAGGGCACTCTCGTACAAGGAGCTGTAATTCGGCCACATGCGTCCTGAACCCATTCAGGTTCCACTGTAATATGGGAGCCAGTGATCAGGGTGGCTGAACTCTCACCCTGCCTCTGTGCTTTGGAGGAGAGCCCGTACTGGCCGGAGATTTATTCCTGGGGCGAGAAGATCGCCCCCGGTCGACGTCAATGTCCATGAGCTCCGATGACGACCCACGGGAGATGTCGGACAGTACGATGGCCTCGTCATCGGACCGCCCCTGACCAGTCTCCGCAGGTGGCAAAACCTTCAGCTTCGGCGTCTTCGTCTTGGGGGGCTTAGAAGGCAGAGCCTTGTTAACAAGTGGAGCATTACTCGCCTGGGCAGAAGGCCCCATATGGGGAGAGGGAGGAAGTACCCCAATGTCAGCAACCACAGCCTTGTCCGACGTTGCGGGGAGAGCCGCAGGTTGCAAAACAACCGCAGCAGCACAAGTGCACTGGCACACGCAGGTATTAGTTCTCACACTAGCAACCTCCGTTTGCGTAGCAACAGTGGCCATTTGTACCGTTTTTTTCAGAACGGAAGCGAAAGATGTAGTAAACACAGGAGGTTGCATGGCCTTAAAGAGCTTCTTGGCCTCACCATAGGGGATGCGCTTAGATGTTTTAATCTCCTGTATCTTCCGTTCGTCGAGATAGATGGGGCAGACCCGGCTCCAGACAGGGTGACTCCCAGACCAATTCACGCACTTCACCGGCGACGAACAATCAGCTCCTTCATGGGCAGGCTGACCACATTTACCACAAGTGGATATCCCATTGCACCCCAACGTAGTATGCCCAAAGCGCTGACATTTAAAGCAGCGCATTGGGTTGGGGAAATATGGCCTTACTGGCAAACGTAAGAACCCCGCTATAACATGCTCTGGGAGTCGTGGGCAACTGAACGTGAGAATAAACGAGTCGGATTTGACTAGGTCCCCATCGACTCGTTTCATAATATGCTGCACGTCAACAATACCTTCATCAGCCCATTCAGATTTTAACTCGTCTGTGGGGATATCCACCAGGTCCCTACATGTCACAACACCCTTACTGTAGTTCAGAGTGGAGTGAAGCTCGATCTCGATAGCGTACTCACCGAGACAGGTTGCTTTCCGAAGAGAAGCGACTTGACGGGAACTAGATGTCTCAACTAACAGAGTCCCATTGCGAAGTCGCTTCACAGATTTAAGTGTTCCTGCAATTCCCTCAAGACCCTTGTGGATGTAAAAGGGAGAAACCCTCTCAAAGCTACCCTCCTTCCGTTTAATAATCAAAAACACATTCTGATTATCAGCATGTGCTCTGTTACGACAGTCTGACAAATCTATCAACACTAGGCGCTGGAGGACTCGCAGCACGAAGTCGCTTCTTCGATGGGGTGTGTTTTCCTACCAGTGGCCCACCCAAGCCACTGGCAGGGGGAAATGTAGAGGTCGAAGGGTCCATTGCGGTCCCACGAGCAGCTAGGGAACTAAAGGTCCGCTCAGACAGGGCCCCACATGCCTGAGTAAGCCTAATACAACTGGGGTGCGGCAGGTGCTTCAGAGGTTGCCCGCTTGCGACTGTTCCACCTCAACAGCCATGCATCTCATAGGCGCAGAGCACACCGGAAGATTGAGGGGTTTTTAGAGAGGTCGGCCTTCCTCGCAATCCATGCGGTCAAGCCAAGATTACCATTCCCCGCAGCACACAACATTCCACCGCCGCGCCATACGGTGGTCGCTGAAGCATGTCCGGGGGTTACGGTGACAGGAGACTGGCGGCGCCGACCAGTCCCCAGCTTAGGACCCCGGGGTCGCCAAGCCCGTACTCAGCAAAAGAATGCTGAGCCCCTGGGGGCCCTGGTGACAGCGAATGACAGAGCGACAAATGGTACACAGGGAAGAAGACAGGCAGGGAAGGAGGTGAACTGCAACAGCATTATGACAGATAGTCAGGGAGATGGGTTGACTATGAAGGTCATCCCATATGAGCAGCATGACGCCCCCACGAGTTGGAATGCCAACCTCAGGTGGAAGGTCAAAACGAATCAGTAAGTAATGTGAATCCTCGAAGCAGTTGCAAGGGCGCAATTTAGTTTCCTAAAGGCAGAGTACAGAGGGCCGCTGCAGCGCTAGAAGCAGCTGTAAATCCCTTGTGTGACCAAAGGCTGTGATCATTCCACTGGTGAATAGTCATGATGAGAAGATGTAGGGGTGTCACCTCAGCAGCTGCCGAGGGAGAGGAGGTGGAAAATCGCCCCCGTGCTCATCCCTACCACTGGTGACATTTGACAAAAGACGTTCTAGTGTGGTTAAAATAATTGCACTGGGTGCAGTGCATTAGGTTCAAAATGTATGGCTGGACGGTTATAATTTCGTAACCTACTTTGAGCTTTTACAGAAGCACCACTACCAAAGGTAACAAAGAGTGCAGGTGGGCACTAAGCAGGAATCTACCTTTTTCATTACACAATGAACGGCAATGGCACCCTGATCAGAGAGGTAAGATTGTATTTCAGCCTCTGTTAGACCTGATGTCAATTACAGCACGGGAAGAATTCAAAAACCGGTCGAAGATCACGAGAAGATGTCGCTCGTAGTCAGATGAAAGATGTTTAATCATCTGGCTGTGTATGTGATCAGGCCAAGGAGCTGTCGGGGCAATGTACAACGGCACTGAGAAGCTCCCATCCTGTAGATGGGGCATTATAGGATTCACTGCAATGTGTAATGAATATAAGGACATTCCCTTCTAGCCGCTTGAAAGGCTTGGGTTGTTTTTTTTTTTGGTGGGGTTTAAGGGCGCTTAACTACTGAGGTCATTAGCGCCCAGTCACTGTTAGAGCACATGGAATCTAGTAAAACTCAAGGGGAGGGGGGGGACACCAGAAAGACCTGACAAATATGCAGATAAAATAAGTAAAAAGGTTAGATGTCTTTGGACAAGCCAGTCAAAGTTATAAAACGCAGAACACGAACAGCTGCTCGAGCGTCATCAGCTAAAATATCCGGTAAAGTAGATGGCAGGGACAGGACAACACGAGACTGACTAAAGCGGGGACACGACAATAAAACATGGCGCACTGTTAATGCCTGACCACAAGGGCACTGCGGGGCTGGGTCACCGGAGAGCAGGTAGCGGTGGCTAAACCGGCAATGCCCAATCCGCAACCTGGTCAGAAGGACCTCCTCTCGCCGAGATGGTCGGGAGGAGGTTGTCCAAGCAGTTGGGATCGGTTTTGCTGCCCAGAGCTTGTTTCCTTGGAGGGATGACGAAGCATCCCACCACAACGACACAAGCCTCTTACAAACATCCCCACGACGTCAGATGACGGGAAACAATGGGAGGCTGGCCGAGGCACGAGGACTGCAGCCTTGGCTGCAGCACCCGCAGCCTCATTCCCAGGCACTCCTACATGTCTGGAAACCCACAGAAAGCTGACAGGGGAACCATTATCAGCGAGAGAATGGAGGGACTGCTGTATCCGTTGAATCAAGGGATGGACCGGATAGGGAGCTCCAAGGCTCTGAAGAGCACTGAGTGAGTCAGAGCAGAGTACATACGATGAATGGCGGTGGCGGCGGGCATACTTAACAGCCTGATAGAGCAAAAAGCTCGGCCGTAAAGCTGGTACATTGGTCGAGGAGCCGGTATTTAAGGGTGGCGGCCCCGACGACAAAGGCACAGCCGACACCATCGTCAGTTTTGGAACCATCGGTGAAAATAAAGGTGTGACCGGCAAGTCGATCACGAAGTTCGACAAACCGTGAGCAATACACTGCAGCCGGAGTACCCTCTTTCTGGAGTGAGATGAGGTCGAGATAAATATGAACCGGAGCCTGGAGCCAAGGTGGTGTCGGGCTCTCACCCTCTCTGAAGGTGGTAGGGAGGGCAAAATCCAATTGTCGAAGCAGGCGACGGAAGCGGACTCTGGGGGGCAGCAGGGCAGACACATACAACCCGTACTGACAGTCGAAAGAATCGGTGAAGAAGGACTGGTAAGAGGGGTGGTCAGGCATAGACAACAGCCGGCAGGCATACCGACAAAGCAGTATGTCGCGCCGGTAGGTCAATGGTAATTCGGCAGCTTCAGCATAAAGACTCGACGGGACTAGTGTATAAGGCTCCGGTCGCAAAACGTAACCCCTGATGGTGGATGGAGTTGAGACGGCGTAAGAGGGATGGCCGAGCATACGAGTAGACGAAGCTCCCATAATCCAGCTTCGATCAGACTATGGACCGATACAAGCGAAGCAGGACAGTGCGATCCACTCCCCAAGATGAACCACTAAGAACTCTGATGACATTAAGGGAACGTGTACAGCGGGCCGCCAAATAAGAGACATGCAGAGACCAACACAGTTTCCTGTCCAACGCGAGCCCTAGAAACTTAGAATGGGAGGACAACGGGACCAAGATGTAAGGATGGCGGAAGGAACGCTTTATATCGCCAAAAGTTGATGCAAACCGTCTTCTCTTCAGAGAACCCAGAGAACCAGAAGCCATTTGCCATGCTCCATGAGTAGAGGCTGTCTAGACAACGCTGAAGGCAGCGCTCCAGGAGGCATGTTCTCTGGGCACTTTTTTTTTTCTTGTTTGTGGTTTTAGGGCGCAAAACTTCTATGGTCATTAGCGCCCAGCCCGTGACGTAGAAAACAGGAAAAAAACGAAATTTAAAATCAGCAGCAATGGAAACATAGTCAGAAAATTGGAGAAACTAAAGGCAGAAGGAATGCTTAAAAGTCCACTATAGAAAGGGGTTGGTTGTCCACAAAAAAAAAGCTTCAAATGACTGACGTCATTTCACTGTCACTAATAAACTGTAGAACGCGGTCAGCTGAGCGCGTGTCATCTGCTAAAATCGACGATAGATCAGGCGATAGCTGTAGACGGGAGCGTAACGGATTAAAATAGGGGCATTCAATTAAAAGGTGTCTGACCGTCCACAGCTGAGAGCAGTGGGGACAGAGTGGGGGAGGATCACCGCTTAAAAGATGTCGATGACTAAAAAGACAGTGCCCTATCCGGAGTCGAGCTAAAATTACCTCCTCCCGACGACGCGTTCGGGAGGAAGAGGTCCAAGCGCAAGGAACGGCTTTCACTTCCCGCAATTTATTGTGGGGAAGTGTTGACCAATGCACATGCCATAAATGAGTAACTTGGCGACATAAACCGCTCCGTAGATCGGTAAACGGAAGAGACTGAAGAGCTGGCCGAGGAAGAGAGACTGCAGCCTTGGCCGCTATATCGGCCGCCTCATTTCCACAGATACCAGCGTGTCCCGGGAGCCAGAGGAACGCCACTGAGACGCCCCCCAGGTGGAGCAAGCGCAGACAGTCCTGAATCCGGTGGACCAGAGGGTGCACAGGGTAAAGAGCTTGGAGACTTAGGAGAGAGCTGAGAGAATCTGAGCAGATTACGTACTGTATCCGCTGATGGCGGCGGATGTAGTGGACAGCCTGGAGAACAGCGTAAAGCTCTGCAGTATAAACCGAACACTGGTCAGGAAGCCGAAAGTGATTTGGGGTGTCGCCAACAATATAGGCACTCCCTACACCTAACGATGTTTTCGAGCCATCGGTGTAAATAAATGTGGCTTCCGTCATTTGTGCACATAGAGCAGCAAATGCCCGACGGTAAACAAGTGTAGGGGTACCATCTTTGGGAAATTGACATAGGTCTCTGAGCAAGTCGATCCGGGGACGGTGCCAAGGCGGTGCTGTACCCCAAGTTGTCAAGAAGGTTTTAGGAAAACGGAAGGAAAGAGAATGGAGCAGTTGACGGAAGCGGACTCCCGGGGGTAGTAGGGAGGAGGAGCGGCCTGCATACCCGACATCAAAGGAGGCGTCGAAAAAAAGGTTATGGGCTGGATTAGCAGGCATGGAAGACAGATGGCTAGCATAACGACTCAGAAGGACTGCCCGCCGATTGGACAGCGGAGGTTCAGCAGTCTCAGCATAAAGGCTTTCCACAGGGCTGGTGTAAAAAGCTCCAGACACTAAACGTAATCCACGGTGGTGGATAGAGTCGAGACGCCGAAGAATAGACGGCCGAGCAGAGGAGTAGACTATGCTTCCATAATCCAATTTCGAGCGCACTAAGGCGCGATAGAGGCGAAGAAGGACCACCCGGTCCGCTCCCCAAGAGGTACCATTCAGGACACGGAGGGTGTTAAGGGAACGCAGACAGCGAGCCGAAAGATAGGAAATGTGGGAGGACCAGCACAGTTTTCTGTCAAACATAAGACCCAAGGATTTAGCGACGTCGGAAAACGGAAGGTTGACAGGACCTAGATGTAAGGAGGGCGGAAGAAACTCCTTACGTCGCCAAAAATTAACACAAACGGTCTTACTGGGTGAGAAACGGAAGCCGGTTTCGATGCTCCACGAGTAGAGGCGATCGAGACATCCTTGAAGACGTCTTTCAAGAAGGCTGGTCCGTTGAGAGCTGCAGTAGATCGCAAAATCGTCCACAAAGAGGGAGCCCGAGACATCAGGAAGGAGACAATCCATAATTGGATTAATGGCGATGGCAAACAGTACAACACTCAGCACGGAGCCCTGGGGTACCCCGTTTTCTTGGGAGAAAGTATGGGAGAGAGTAGTGTTCACCCACACCCTAAATGTGCGCTCTGCCATAAATTCGCGAAGAAAAAGGGGCAGCCGGCCTCGAAAGCCCCAAGAGAACAGTGTGCGGAGGATGCCTGTCCTCCAACAGGTATCGTACGCTCTCTCCAGATCAAAAAATATTGCTACCGTTTGGCGTTTCCGGAGAAAATTGTTCATGATATAAGTGGAGAGAGCAACAAGATGGTCAACAGCAGAACGATGCTTTCGGAATCCGCATTGGGCTGGTGTTAAAAGACTGCGGGACTCCAGCCACCAAGCTAAACGGTAATTCACCATACGCTCCAAAACCTTACAGACACTACTCGTGAGAGAAATGGGGCGATAGCTAGAGGGGAGATGTTTGTCCTTTCCAGGTTTCGGAACGGGAACGACAATAGCTTCCCGCCATCGCCTGGGAAAGGTACTGTCGGTCCAAATTCGATTATAAAGGCGAAGGAGGTGACGCAGGCTATGGGTTGATAAATGCAGCAACATTTGGACATGGATACCATCCGGTCCTGGAGCGGAGGAGCGAGAAGTAGAGAGTGCATGTTGGAGTTCGCGCATGGAGAAAACAGTATTGTAGCTTTCGCGATTTTGAGAGGAGAAAGCAAGATGCCGCACTTCTGCTGCACGTTTCTTCGGGAGAAACGCTGGCGGGTAATTTGAAGAGCTCGAAATCTCAGCAAAGTGCTGACCCAATGAGTTAGAAATTGCGACGGGGTCCACTAAGGTATCATGCGCGACAGTGAGCCCAGAGACCGGGGAGAAACTAGGCGCGCCTGAGAACCGTCGAAGCCGACTCCAAACTTCCGAGGAGGGAGTGAAGTTGTTAAATGAGCTAGTAAAGAATTTCCAGCTTGCCTTCTTGCTATCGCGGATGACGCGACGGCATCGCGCACGGAGCTGCTTATATCGGATACAGTTGGCCAAAGTTGGATGGTGACGGAAAATGCGAAGAGCACGTCGCCGCTCACGTATTGCGTCACGGCAGGCCTCGTTCCACCAAGGAACTGGAGGGCGCCGGGGAAATTCGGAGGTGCGTGGTATTGAACGTTCCGCAGCTGTGAGAATAACGTCGGTAAAATGTGTGACCTCATCGTCGACGCTGGGAAAGCGACGATCATCGAATGTCGCTAGAGACGAAAAAAGTGTCCAATAGGCTTGGGCAAACTTCCAGCGTCGCGAGCGCATATATGGCAGTTGAGGCTGCAGTCGAAGAACACATGGAAAGTGGTCACTCGAGTGTGTATCATCAAGGGCGAACCATTCGAAGCGCCGAGCTAGCGGAACAGTACCGACCGCAAGGTCCAAATGGGATAAATTTGCCGTGGAGGCAGACAAAAATGTAGGGACCCCAGTGTTGAGGCAGACTAGATCCGCTTGTTGGAAGACGTCTAGCAATAGTGAGCCACGTGGACAAGGATGTGGAGATCCTCAAAGCGGGTGGTGGGCATTGAAGTCCCCAACCAGCAAATAGGGGGGTGGAAGCTGATCAAGAAGATGAAGGAGATCAGCTCGTGCCATTGGTGTAGACGATGGAATGTATACCGTACAAAGAGAGAACGTGTATCCAGAAAGGGAAAGACGGACGGCGACAGCTTGGAAGGAAGTGTTTAAGGGGATTGGGTGATAATGGAGAGTATCATGGAGCAGAATCATGAGTCCTCCATGGGCTGGAGTGCCTTCAACTGAGGGGAGGTCATATCGGACGGACTGAAAATGAGGGAGAACAAAGCGGTCATGGGGACGCAGCTTTGTTTCCTGAAGACAGAAGATGACCGGCGAGTAGGATCGTAAGAGGATCGACAATTCCTCCCGATTGGCGCGAATGCCGCGGATATTCCAGTGGATAATGGACATAGGGTGAACAGAAAATGGAGGAACGGCACCAAGGGTGCTGTCAACTCAACGACTGCTCAGAGCTTGCGACCGACAGCATGGAATGGCATTCAGTCGAAGGCAGAAGATCCTGATCCATAGGTTGGTCAGGAGCAGCTCCTGCCACCAATGATCGGCCAGTTGACCGGCCACCAACAGTGCGCCTCGGCGACACAGAAGATGGCCGAGGGCGATTTCCGCCAGGTCGTGCTGTAGACGGGACACGCCTTGGCGGAGAAGGAGAGGAACTGTGTTTCTTCGTAGCCTTCTTGGAGGTATGTTTAGATGAAGGAGGAACCGATGGTTGTGAAGTTGCAGTACGTAAAAACTCTTTACGAGAATGCTCTTTTTTCGAAGACTTGGCGTCTGACTTTTGGGCTCGAGATTTAGCAGAACCCGACGAAGGGTGAGCCATAGAGTGGGCAGGCGAAAGAGGTGAGGTTGAACGGGCGATCTTTGCGCTGGCCGATCTGACGACCGTGGTACTAAATGTGAGGTCGCAAGCCTGCGTGGCCGCCTCCTTTGTTGGCCGAGAAGAAGCAAGGACAGCGCTGTATTTTCCTTTCTGAGGCACGGTGGGCTGTCGACTGGCGAGTAACTTTCGAGCAGCAAAGGTCGACACCTTTTCCTTCACTCTTATTTCCTGGATCAGCTTTTCGTCCTTAAAAACAGGGCAATCTCGAGAGGAAGCAGCGTGGTCACCCATACAGTTGATGCAGCGAGGGGATGGAGGTGGACAAGCACCCTCATGGGCATCCCTGCCACACGTAACACATTTGGCCGGATTGGAACAGGACTGGCTGGTGTGATTAAACCGCTGACATCGATAGCAACGCGTAGGGTTTGGGACATAAGGGCGAACGGAAATTATCTCATAGCCTGCTTTGATTTTTGATGGGAGTTGAACTTTGTCAAAAGTCAAGAAGACAGTGCGGGTTGGAATGATGTTCGAGTCAACCCTTTTCATAACCCGATGAACAGCGGTGACGCCCTGGTCAGACAGGTAGTGCTGAATTTCTTCGTCAGACAATCCATCGAGGGAGCGTGTATAAACGACTCCACGCGAGGAATTTAAGGTACGGTGCGGTTCCACCCGGACAGGGAAGGTGTGGAGCAGAGAAGTACGCAGCAATTTTTGAGCCTGGAGGGCACTGTGTGTTTCTAACAACAGGGTACCATTCCGTAATCTGGAACAAGACTTTACAGGACCCGCAATTGCGTAGACACCTTTCTGAATAATGAAAGGGTTGACCGTGGAAAAGTCGTGACCTTCGTCAGACCGAGAAACAACAAGGAACTGTGGCAACGATGGAAGAACCGTCTGTGGCTGAGACTCAGTGAACTTACGTTTGTGAGCAGACATAGTGGAAGGTGAGGAAACCATTGCGGAAGAATCCCCCATGATTACCGGCGTCTCCGATGGCGCGCTCCTCCCTTGTGGGGGCCCTCACCGAGGGCACACCCGCCTTAGGTGATTGTTCACACCTCAGGTCACACCTCCCGACATACGGACGGAGGGACCAATCGGCACTTTCGGAAGGTATCAGCTCGGGTAATCACCCCTCCCTGGGCCTGGCCTTTACCAGGGGGTACGTACGTGTCCTACCTGTCTACCCAGGGCGGGGAATTACGCGTTACCCCGTCACCGGCTACGCATGGAAGTGCGTGGGTCGGCCTTCAGACACGCACAGGGAGGAAGAAAGAGAAAGGGAAAGGAAAGAAGAGGGGGTCTCAAACGCCGCAGCGGAGAAAAGGGTAAAGAGAAGAGGTAAGGAAAGGAGATGGACAAAGGAAGGAAGAAGACATACAAGCAAGGAAGAAGAAGAATGCGGTACATTTACAAGCGTCCGTCTCCGGACGTAGGCGCAAACCATACTCCCAGAGGGGGAGAAAGTGAAGGAAAGAGCAAGAGGTGAGGGGGGGGGGGGGTGAAGACAGGGGATGGGGAAGGATGCGGAAAGGGAAGGTATGCAGCCCGGAAAGGAAGGCAGGCCACATTAGCTCGGGGCCCCGTGCTCGCTACGCACGTATCCACAAAAGAGTTGTGGATCCCCTGGGGGGTCTCTGGGCACTGCAGTAGATCGCGAAGTCATCGACAAAGAGAGAGCCTGAGACATTAGGTGGTTTGCAATCCATAATTGGATTGATCGCGATGGCAAAAAGGGGTACGCTCAAGACGAAGCCCTGAGGCACTCCGTTCTCCTGGAGGAAGACGTTGGACAATACGGAACCCGCACGTACCCTAAACTTTCGATCCGTTAAAGAGGAATCAATAAAAAGGGGCAGGCGACCGCGTAGGCCCCACCTGTGCATAGTGCGGAGGATACCTCCTCTCCAACAGGCATCATAAGCCTTTTCCAATTCGAAGAACACAGCTACCGTTTCGCGCCTTCGCAAAAAGTTGTTCATGATGAATGTCGACAAGGTCACAAGGTGGTCAACAGCGGAGCGGCGGCGACGAAAGCCGCATTGGACATTGGTAAGTAGCCGTCGAGATTCAAGAATCCGAACTAACCGAGCATGAACCATGCGCTCCATCACCTTACAGACAAAGCTTGTAACAGAAATGGGGTGGTAACTAGAAGGAAGGTGTGTATCCTTCCCGGGTTTGGGTATAGGAACAACGACGGCATCACGCCAACGCATGGGGACCTGACCTTCGGTCCAGACGCGATTGTAGGTACGAAGAAGGAAGCTTTCGCCCGCCGGAGAAAGGTGTGCCAGCATCTGAACGTGTATGTCATCTGGCCCCAGAGCAGAACACCGGGACAGTGCAAGCGCACGCTCGAGTTCCCGCATAGTAAAGGGGGCATTATATATTTCCGAGTGGAAGGAAGGTCGCCGAGTCTCTTCTGCCTCTTTCCTGGGAAAGAAGGCAGGGTGGTAATGGGTGGAGCTTGAAACCTCCGCGAAAAACCGGCAGAAGGCGTTGGAGACAACCACAGGATCAATGAGGACCTAATTACCTGAGGTCAGGCCAGGTACCAAGGAGTGGGCCTTAATGCCCGACAGCCGGCGCAGGCCACCCCAGACGACAGAAGAGGGAGTAAAACTATTAAAGGAGCTGGTGAAAGAGGCCCAACAAGCTTTTTTGCTGTCTTTGATGACTCTACAGCACTGCGCTCGGAGTCGTTTGTATCCAATACAATTCGCCAACGTAGGATGGCGGCGAAAGGTGCGTAAAGCACGTCGTCGAGCATGGATAGCGTCTCTACAAGCCTCGTTCCACCAGAGGATGGAGACGCGACATGAAGAAGAGTTAGTACGAGTAATGGAACGTTCGGCAGCATTGATGATAACAGCCGTGAGGTATTCGACCTGACTGTCACAACTGAAAAAATCGTGGTCCGGAAAGGTCACCAGGGAGGAGTAAAGTACCCAGTCAGCTTTCGGTATGTTCCAGCTCGATGGGGTGTGGTGTAGGAGACGAACGACACAGGGAAAGTGGTCGCTCAAATAGGTGTCAGAAAGGACATACCACTCGAACCGATGGGCAAGAGTGGTAGAACAGATCGGTAGGTCCAAGTGGGAGTAGGTATGAGTAGAGTCTGAGAGGAAAGTCGGGGCGCCAGTATTGAGGCAGACAAGATTGAAATGGTTGAAGACATACGCCAAGAGTGAGCCTCTTTGACAGGATGCAGGATTGCCCCAAAGGGGATGATGGGCATTGAAGTCGCCAAACAATAAAAACGGCGGGGGAAGCTGAACGATCAGGTGCATCATGTCAGCCCGACTAACAGCAGATGACGATGGAGTGCAGATGGTACAAACTGAAAAAGTAAAAGCAGAAAGAATAATACGGACAGCTATTGCTTGGAGTGGGGTGGTCAATGTGATGGGGTGGTAATAGACATCGTCCTGAACGAGCAACATGACTCCACCATGAGCTCGGATACCGTCCACAGGGGTGAGGTCATACTGCTCCGAGGTATAGTGGGTAAAGGCAATATGGTCGGTCGGGCGCAACTTGGTTTCCTGGAGACCAAGGACGAGCGGACAGTGCAGGCGGAGGAGCAGTTGTAATTCCTCCCGATTAGATCGAATACCTCTTATGTTCCAATGTAACAAGGTCATCACTAGTCAAAAAAGA
This sequence comes from Schistocerca americana, assembly GCF_021461395.2. Classification (NCBI taxonomy): domain Eukaryota; kingdom Metazoa; phylum Arthropoda; class Insecta; order Orthoptera; family Acrididae; genus Schistocerca; species Schistocerca americana. The sequence continues at coordinate 710,050 of NW_025725994.1, read as the reverse complement.
GGAGGAACGAGACGGGGGACGAGCTGGTCACCTCAACGTCCGCGGAGGGCCAGGTTTCGAGGGAACAACGCTACAACCAGCGGGAGGCGGATCCTGTTCCATCGAGTCGTCGCCAGCTGCGGCTGCTGTCCCTGGTTGTGTAGGAGGGGCAGCATCATTTGCCGACGAGAGGCCAGCTGAGCACCTGGCAGCAGAGCGTCCCGGCGAAACTGAGGACGGCCGGGAGCAGCAACTCACGGATGGAGCGTCAGACGAAACGCGCCGGGGTGGAGAGGGGGATAGAGACTTCTTCTTGGAGGTCTTCTTGGAAGGCCGAGGAGGCACAGGGATGGTGGGCTGGACCTGAAGAAGGTCCTCACGCGCGGGGTCCGTTTTGGAACGCCGGACCTCGGAAGCTGGCGTCCGAAACGTTTTCCCAATGGACGCCTGAGAAGATGATCGCTTCTCAGGCGGCGGGGGGGAGGAGGAGGAGGAGGAGGAGGAGGAGGAGGAGGAGGAGGAGGGTGGACCCTGGGGCAGAGGGGGTGGGGGCCACGGGGGAGGAGGATTTGGGAGGCAGAGGCAGAGACCCCGGATGGGGGGAGGAGGCTGAGGGGGGACAGGATAGGGGTGAGGAAGGAGTGGACACAACTGAGGCAAACGAAGTGGTCAATGGCATCGGATGGAGGCGGTCATACTTCTTCCTGGCCTCAGAATAAGAGAGCCGATCCAAAGTTTTGAGTTCTTGTATCTTCTTCTCCTTCTGATATGCGGGGCAGTCTGAGGATCTGGGCAAGTGGATGCCAGGACAATTAACGCACTGAGGTGGTGGGGTGCATGTATGTTCCTCACGAAGAGGACATCCACAGTCGCCACAAAGGGGCTCAGCCTCACACTGAGACGACATGTGCCCAAAGCGCAAACACCGAAAACAGCACATAGGAGGCAGGACGTAAGGTCGCACGTCGCACCGGTAGCACATCACCTTTACCTTCTCCAGGAGAACGTCCCCCTCAAAGGCGAGGATGAAGGCCCCGGTGTCGATGCGACAGTCTTTGGGGCCACGCTGGACTCGCCGGACGAAATGCACGCCTCGGCGCTCCAGGTTGGCCCTGAGCTCCTCATCAGATTGCAGCAGGAGGTCCCGATGAAAAATAACCCCCTGCGTCCTATTTAGTGCCAGATGAAGGACAATGGACACTGGGATGTCCCCTAGGCGGTCGCACGCCTGGAGCGCCGCCGACCGTGTGGCGGAGGTGGTCTTTATAAGAACGGACCCCGAATGCATTTTACTAAGAGCCTAGATTTCCCCGAAGATGTCCTCAATGTGCTGAACAAAGAACATGGGCTTGGAGGTGGCGAACGTCTCCCCATTGGTTCGAGAACAGACCAAATAGCGGGGGAAGTACTTCGCCCCAAGCCGGCGGGCCTGTCCCTCCTCCCAGGGAGTGGCCAAGGGGGAAAGGGCAGGAGAACCAGAACTAGAAACAGTACCTTTCCTTTTTAAAGACTCGGCCGCAGAGCGACCTGATACGTGTTGACGTTTCATCTGCGAAACGTCCACCCCGATACCACCCACTCCGACCAGGGGCTCTCCCCACAGGCGCCACCCAGCCTCAGCAAGGGCCACCTGGCAGGATGACCGTTGCCGGGAGTCTTGATGCCCCAAGGAGACGGGCATCTACTCCTTGGCCGACATGGGGAGGGTGCAGCTCAGGTATCGGCAGTACGATCCCTGTGTTGTCAGGGAGCTACAACCTAGAGGGTACATGACGACCCCACCACAATGGGCTGGCTACCGTGCTGGATTTCTGGTGCTATGGAAAGGCCATCATGATCGTAGGTGCAGATGGGGACGCACTATGGGCGTAACTTGTACAACCCATCAGGCGTTTAGGCCCAATTTGAGGAATAATGGGTATGGTTACAACGCCAGTACAATACTGAGTGCCAAGGTCTTAGTGCACTGAGGACCAGTGGTACACCACCTAAGGCGTCCTTCCCCAAAAGGCTCGTACTTGTGCAGAATTTCGAAAAATGGAGGTCAAACCCCAAGGGGGACCATCACATGGAAGGCCGAAATGGTTGAAACTCCTTTTAGTCGCCTCTTACGACAGGCAGGAATACCTCGGGCCTCTTCTTACCCCAGACCCATTGGGGGAAGGCTTGGGGGGTAATCTCTGAGGAAAATGTTCCGCAGTGGCGTTTGCGTCGGTACATAACTCGCTATTTATGTTAACACCAGGGACAGTCGTTAGGGCCTGGTACCTGAAAAGATGTTTGATCTTTGGCCAGACTTCGGAAGGTGAAGTGTGGAACCCAATGGTGGAGATGTGTAACTCCCAACACTCCTTTCATTGTTTGATAAAGTAGTGAACACAGGCATGAAGCTATTTAGAGGCTATGATGTGGTCCAGCCTTATGCTGCAGTAAAGCTCACCGATGCTCCTTAATGGCTTCAGCGACTTCTGGAGATCACCGAGGGACTGCCTTATGCCTCAGGCACCCTAAATAGGGACACACAGCGTTTTCTACTGCAGGAACCATTGTGCTAATCACCTGCTCAACTATCACATCTATGTTACCGTGTGGGGGAGATTCAGCAGTGACAGCAGAGGTGAAAGTTCCCCAGTCCCACTTGTTCAAAGCCCATCTGGGCAGGCGTCCAGGTGCCTGATGCTGGGGCAGTGACAGGAAAATGGGGAAGGGTCACTACCACACAGGTCGTAATGTGCACTCCAGTGGATAGATGGGGGAAGTCCTGGGCTGCAATTTGATAAATCAATGGCCGAGTAACTACCATGAGCCACATTGAAATGTGTGGCGACCCCAGTATTTAAGAGGCACAGGTTGAATTGCGAAAGTAAAGTTTCTTTATCTCTGCCTCAGTAAGTAATCATGGTACCAGTTCAAACAGAGTTATGGGAATTAAAATCTCCCATAAGTAGTAAAGGTTTACGGAGTTTATCAATCAGTGCAGCTAATACATTCAGGGGTACTGCACCATCTGGAGGAAGATATACATTGCAGACAGTTATTTCCCACGTCATTCTGACAGCCACAACTTCAAGAGGGGTTTTAAGTGGTACGTGTTCACTACTGACCATTTAGGATATAAATGCAAATTCCACCTGACTCTTGATTATAGTTGCTACAGTTCCTGTAATATCCCTTATAGCCACCCAGGTCAGGGGCCGCATTACTGGGAACCAGGTTTCCTGGACAGCAAACGAGACAGCAGGTGTAAAGTTCAACAGTTGCTGTAGCTCAGCCTGGCAGTGGAAAAAAACGCCTCACTTCCACTGCAGGCTGACATCTTGAGAATGGGAGGGTATGGAACGTTCAATGCGGGAGGTTACGCCTCAGTCACCTGCTGCCACCGATTTATTGCCTGAGCAGTCTGTACCCATTGTGTCCGATGGTCTGGCGAGATCTAGGTCCTCAGGATGCCAAAATCTCCGCCACATCCTCAGCTGCAGAGCTTTTATGTAGCAATTTCCTTGGTCTTAGGGGTTTTCTTTTTTGATTTCTCTCGCTGCTTCTTGGGTTTCTCTGGCTGGGAGGACTTCACTGGCTCAGCCTCTGGGACTCAGGATGAGCATGGAGCTCTACCACCAGCTGCTCTTGGGCTCTTCAGCCACTGGCAGGTGTCTTCTTTCCAACTAGAAGAAACCTGGGAAGGGAGCGACCCAAGAGACCCTTTCCTAGTGGGAGAAGCAAAGAAGACTTGCACTCCTCCAGTTTAGAAGTGGGGATGGATGTCCCCTATGGTTGGTGGGTCTTACTCCCAAAGTGGGAGGTGCAGGAGCAACAGGTAGGGAAATGCACCTGACCATCAAGGGGGCAGGTATAGTCTTCCAGCTCCGAGATGTGCCATGGGTTGGTGGAGCTGATGGTGCCAGAACTGTTGTTGCATCCTGTGTGTATGTCATCGTCTTATGCCACTGCAAGTGTTCAAATTTTCTCTTAGAGTCAGTGTAGGTGAGTTGGTCCAGGGTCTTCCACTCCATGATTTTCCTTTCTTTCTGGAGAATCCTGCTGTCAGGTGTGCAAGGCAAATGGTGCTCTCTGCAGTTGACACAAATGGGAGGCGGGGCACATGTAGTATTGGGATGTGATTCGCATCTGCAATGATGCTGGAAGTACCGTGGGTAGACATATGGCCAAAGTTACAGCACTTAAAGCACTCCAGCGGGGGAGCGATACAGGGCTTTACATCACAGTGGTAAACTATCTCCTTGACGTCCTCGGGCAATGTATCACCCTAAAAGGTCAAGATGAAGGCACTGGTGGCAACCTGATTATCCCTTGGACCCCAGTGGACACGCAAGACGAAGTGTAAACCTATGGACCAGTCCTCCACCTCCCCAAACTTGTTCTCGAAATGCTCAACAAAAAATTGAGGCTTCATCGTCACGAAAGATTCCCCATCAGCTCTCGAACATACAAGGTACTGGGGCGAGTAAGATTCGCTACCATCCTTATGACACTCCTCCCATGGTATGGTCAGGGAAGGACCGATTTGGTGTTCATACTTCTTTGCATTGAATTCAGCTCGTGAACACTTAGAGACTGGTGGTGTTTCACCACCATCAAGAGATGATGGACTACGCTTTATCACATGTCATCTGCCCACTCCCAACAATGGCCCTCCCCACGGGCGCCACCCAGCCTCAGCAAAAGCCGCCTGGCAAGATGGCCATTGCCGAGAGTTCCAACGCCTCAGAGGGATGGGCATCTACCCCATGGCATACATGGAGAGTTAACGGCGCAGGCATCAGCAGGCCGAACCCTGTGTGGTTCAAATGGCTCGGAGCACTATGGGACTTAACTTCTAAGGTCATCAGTCCCCTAGAACTTAGAACTACTTAAACCTAACTAACCTAAGGATATCACACACATCCATGCCCGAGGCAGGATTCGAACCTGCGACCGTAGCAGTCCCAGGGTTCCGGACTGAGTGCCTAGAACCGCGAGACCACTGCAGCCGGCAAACCCTGTGTGGTCAGGGTGCTAAACCAACAGGGTACATGGTGGCCTCACCACAACAGACTGGCTACTGTGGTGGATATCAGGTGCAACCAAGCAAAGAAGTCTATTAGCATCGTCAATGGAGAAAACATACTGCACAGATTATGGAAAAATACCTACCCAGGTGGGTGACCTCACCCAACAATTGGAGAATGAACTGATGTGCCGATCTACATCAATGAACGATGCGAGGTGTCTCAGGACATTGACACTATGCACCATGTAAGGCGTCTTTCCCAAATTGGCTCGCTCTTCGGGAAAGTTTTCAAAAATGGAGGCCAAACCCTACAGGGAATCGTCAAATATAGGGTGAAACGTAAGAGGCAACTAAAAGGAGTCTCACGACAGGCAGGAATACCTCGGGCCTATTCTAATCCCCGGACCCGCAGGGGTCTCCGGTTGCCTTGCGGCTTTGGTTTTTATGCTTGGTGTGGCAACTACGGCGAAAGACTTGTAAATATGGCGCGAACGGAAACACTGGGCTGCACTGTGAGTCGTTCTGTTAAGGCGAGGTCGGTTGGGTTGTTTTCGGGGACCAGACCACACAGCGAGGTCATCGGTCTCAACGGATTAGGAAAGGAAGTCGGCCGGGCCCTTTCGAAGAAACAATCCCGGCATTTGCCTGGAGCGATTTAGGGAAATCACGGAAAACCTAAATCAGGATGGCCGGACACGGGATTGAACCGTCGTCCTCCCGAATGCGAGTCCAGTGTGCTAGCCACTGCACCACCTCACTCTGTGTTAAGGTGAGACCTAGGTCCTCACGTACTGTTGTGTCGGTAGACCAACGAACCAGTTTCGTAACCGACTGCAGTACGCGATCACAGTGCCCCGTGTTGTGATTTGTTGATATGATAAGTGTGTACGCGATTCCTGTTGGTTTTACACAAGAACAGAAATGGGAGTCTGTCTTGGCTGTCTGAAGAGTAACAAGGCCAGACAAGCCAAGATAAATGCTGGCAAAGAAGTGGCTAACAGAAGGAAAGTAGTTGACTTACTTTGTTACTTAGACGGTAGCTTATGATTTTCGTAATATCTGAGAACTGCTGAATATCAAACCGTTCTTAACGAAAAATAAATACATCGTAGGTTGTAAGCTGCGAGGAGAAGCGTCTCGCTACATTGCGATTTCTAGCCACTGGGAGGATTTAACCGGACTTCAAATTCAGTGCTGTTGTATGCACACAATTATTGACTAAATGATTCATTTCTCTGCAAAGCGATTTACACTTGACCGAGGAAATACAGCACGGTTAAGCAAAATAAAAGACGTTGACAAACGTTGTAATTCCAATGGCGAAACGTGACATTTTTGGTAGCTTAGGTTGAGAATCACTAATTCGAACGCATCTGAACTATTCTTAAACACTAAAAATAAGTCATTTCCACTAAGACAAACTACAAATTTTTTTATAAATAAACGCAAGAAATATTGAACACGTACACATTCATCAAGATGTAATACTTAGGAATGCAGAGTTTAACCTTTTTATAAAGTTGTTCTGTCATCCAGCCCTTTTTCCTGGGCTTAAACCGGTGACGAGAGATATGAAATCCTGCCGAATTTATTTCCAAGTTCCCTTCTCTACAGCCAACACAGTCAAGCTGGACAATGTCACTTGCCAATGTGTTGTGAACGTATGCTTTAACGCGTTTCAGCGTTCACGCTTATTTATTTATTTCTTCAAGACACGGTGGTTCGTGGAATTGTAAGAACCAACGACAGTCATTTCACTCATCCAGAGAACGGTTTCTTTAATTAATTGTTTATAATGGATTGAAGGAGGTCCTGAAGCTCCAGACGTTTATCCTAACTGCTGTACAGAAACTGTTGTCTTCAGTTTTTCATTGTCAAAGGATATATTTTAAGTAGTTTTTTACATTACGTATAGGGAAATTGTTTCACGGTTGTCCTGTAATCTAGTTTCCGTGTTTACTACTACTGTGTCAATTACCTCTAATACTAGCCTTCTTCATTTCTGAATACATACTCCTGCAGAATTTATAAGTTTCTAACCTTCCACTTCGCGTTTTACACAGTCTCACTAGGCTTAATGCAGTTTTCTGTTTCAGTCATACAGCTTCGTAAGTCCAAAGTTTTACCTTGCAGGATGTCGAACAAGATACTTGTATGCTGGAAAATCTATTTCTACAGCTGCAGTAGAAAAAGGCGAATCTGGTGATCAGAAGACAACTTTTGCCATGCTGAAAAGCAGATAGTCGTAATGCATCTACTATACTTCTGTTTCGGTAGCCTTCTCGTGTTTCATAGTTCGTGCTGCTTCTGAAAGAGCATGGGCAATTCTTATTTAACAGATGCTGTGGCATGTCAAATTGAATCTTGGTACTTTTTAGCATTCGAAATAAAATTTTGAAGCCCCTTCGCCTAGTCCCCACTTATTCCATTAACTGTCAATCATTCCAAACATCACACAGTACGAACGAAACAAGTAGTTCCTTACAACGCTGCCACCTAACCATCGTTTTGAATTTTACTATTGTGTGGAATCTTCTTACAAATTTTCCCTAAAATTTAAGAGAAACTGCTTCAGATTTCGTTTTTACACTCATCCAGAGATACAAGTAAAGAATGCATGGTTTTCAACTAAAAACTTGCGCGTCTTGTGATGAAAAACGCGTCCATGAGAGTTTGACGTAGACGGCAATAGCATGCTTTGCAACAATGATTTAAATATTACACATCTTACCGTTTTTCTTTCGACAACCGTGTCAAGACATTGTTGTTGACACCTGACAGGACACACCGAAACATACTTCACTAGTCGGTTTATCACCAACACTGCTTACCGCTTAATTCATGTTAGAGGTTTCACTGCAAGCATGCCTATGTTGATTTGAGAAACTACGAACACTCTGCAGTACTACTATCGTATGGGATATGTAAGGCTACTAAATTTTAATCTGAGGAACAATGAAAACACGAGCTGCGTCTCTCACGAGCTGTCATCTTGCAGCAACATCCAATGATGAATTCACATTTTAGACTAATTATAAATGTGTTTTTGTTCTTTGTGTTTCGCATTATTCTATACTTGCTGCTGGCGTGCAAGACGCTGCTAAGTCCAGTATTAGACCATCGTATTTCTTTGACAAAGGAATATCAAATATTCGTCGAAGATCTTGGACGTGGCGCTAAAAAGTGGATTACACTGTCATATTTTTCGTCAAATTTCAAGATGGCAGACGGTAACTTACGCGCTGCAGCTGCTAGTACCGCAATTGCATTGTGTGTGTATTTGGAAGAAAAGCGGTAGAGAAAGAGTAAACACTTGAATGAAGCCCTAGGTTTTACTTCTAGATAGTGAAAACATTCAGCAAAATTGGTTACGACAGCTGCAAGTGTATGAAGTCAAGTCTTAACATATAAAATTCTTACAAATGGATGAGAGTAAGTATTTCCTCAGTGAAGTGGCTTCTCATGTTTCAAAAGAGAATACTCTTAGAAATGCTATACGTCCAGAAGACAAAATGTGTCACTTTGATTTCCTGATACACGCGAGCACACTAATATCACATTGCAACAATCAAAATAATTCCAGAATCGAGTGAAACGATTTATAAAGCAACGAAGGGGAATATGTGAAGGTAAAAACGTTTAGTACACTTTATGGACTATGAGAACAATTTCCAATTTTGAATAGTTTAATTACTGGAATTAGTGTACCCACAACTACAAAATTAATAATAGTACGAAAGATTAAGCGCTTTTTAACTTCTCGCATCCAGAAATCAAAAATGGACGAAGTAGAAAGGAAAGATAAACAAGAATTTTTGAGTGACCACATCCTCTATTCCGGCTTGCTGCATGTATGTTTCCAGATGCAGAGTTGGACGGCTGTAGCTGTGTTTGTGGACATGAAGTCGCCTGCAGCGTATTCCACCTCCCATCAACACAATCGATAGCATCTACTATGGCACTATGGCTCTGTCTCCTTCCCCCCCCCCCCCCCCCCCCACTACTACAGCCGAAGCTAGTTTGTTTAAAAAGTCTCAGAAACTGACTTCGAAGCAATGTTCAGAAACACTAAACAGACGTCAAATAGCTGTGGCGACGCCAGTGACGAAGCAATTACATTTAACATTTCATTGAACAGAATATGAACGACTTCTATGACCAAATCTACGGTGAGGCCCTAGATTTGATCATATTTGACGACACGCGTGTTTTGACAAAGTTCTTTATTACACCATCAAATTTCTTTCACATATTTTTGACAAAGATAAATGATAGTGTATTCCCGGTCCAAGTAGTGCTCTGTTAGAGAACTCTAAAAAGACGTTACACAGGCGTGTATCCATCTGCTCGCGAGAAGCAGAAAAATATGACGTCAGCTTTTAAAAACCGTATCCACGCTGCAGAAGCTCCAGTCCATCACGGAAAAGAAACTGGCTTATTGCGCATGTTTATAAGAAGCACAGAATTTCGAGCTGCTATTGGTTATACTGCTGCGAGTGATGCATTCTACTTGGTGTATATACGAAGTTCAAACGTAAAATATTTGAAAACATTTAAATTCAGTATCGGAGAATTATTTTGATTTTTTTTTTTTTTTTGGTAGGCTCGGCCTCAACCTTCATGGACGCTTCGCCACCATTGAATTCATGTACGCAGCCAAGTTTAAGACTCATTTGGAAAACACTACACAGCGGTGCAGCAAATCTAATAAATAGAACATACATAAGAAACGAAGAATCTGAAATAAAAGACAAAAACAGAAACACGGAAGGTCGGCCGACTTGCACTGTTCTGGACGAAGTCACTATTGATTCGTTGAAAACTGAGGAAAGAGCTTAATTTATTGCATCTATATTGATACACTCCTCGACGTGTCCCACAAACATGTGCAGATCTCTCCAGAAACACTGACTGAAGACAAACGTCTAGCAGGCGGTTGGCACAGCCGCCCAATATCCCGACAAGAAAAGTTTGTCGGTCGAGACGCCTACACACGTTCTATACGTCGACTTGTCGGCGCGCGTGCAGCGGTCTTACCACAACCTTTGGGATTTACTCACATCCATTAGCTACGCCAATTCACCTTTCAACCTAATTTAAACCTGCAGCCCTGCTGCAGACCGATCTGTCACACAACCAAGATTCCAGGGGCCGAGGCAGGGGCGGTGGGGGGGGGGGGGGGGGGGGGGGGGGGGAAGGGGTCGCAAAATCTCTCTGCACTTCATACGTGGTCACAATTTCAAATGACTCTCAGTAACCACGAATCCCACCCATAGTGCCGACGACAAAAATAGCAGTTCGTCGCGAGCGGAAATGTGAATTTAGTCCTTGCAACAGGTGCGGTGGCTCTCCGAAGGCAGAATTAATCACTGTCACAGGTACCTCCGATCCCTTGTGCTGATAGTTGACACCCCCATAAACGACCAATCTTTGACGAATCCGAAACCAGTAAAGGGCAAGTTTAAGAAACACGAACAGGTACGAGTTTATCACTTGTCTCTCTTTGAAGCATACCCTGCCCGTATTTTGACAGAGGCCACTAATGCAGATAAAGAAGCTGTGGCTTCGATTTCGACGCCGTCTACAAATGACAAAAAGACGCTGGTTCAGGGAATGGCTTACAATGCAAGTGATTTACCTACGAAACTCCTCGAAAGGAAATGTTTCTCTCCAAGTTTGATTACATGAACTTTATTCCAATAGTCAATGAAACATGTAACTATTAATGTTACTTCGCTCTCAGTGGAACAGGGATGCGAAGATTTATGCTCATTTCAGCCTTTTATGACAGTTGCTTAAACTTTGGAATATGCAGCCCACGTCGCGCGTTGAAGAACCCGTGAACTTTTATTACTTTTTATTTCGTTGCGCTTCCGTCTCTACTATGGGTACGATATATATTCCCATCTTAACCCATTCCTAAAAGATACAGCACTGACACTTTGGTAATTGACAGTGCTACTTCGTTTCTACCCTTGATTGTAGTTTCCATACTTGTGGAGACTCACGATACAGTGAGATGAATTCTAATGAAACTATTTCACTTGAGATATGTGGCGAAACTTGAACATCCGGCATCTTGTCTAGCTTTTCGTCAAAAAATTCTCAAAACACGATATATGCTTAAAGACCGTAAAAATACACTTTACGTCTATTAGATATCGTAAAGTCTGACATCCGTTGCTACCGCACGGGGGGGCAGCGTCTTCACGCTACTGTAGTCTAACCACTATCCCGTCACAAACTGACACGCGATAGCTATTGGTGAAAGCTGTAACAGTCAACATGTACATGGTTAGCTACTTCCAGTTATGGAACACCCTTTGCGCCCGACTTCCAACACTTGCCAGTTGTGGTCGATCTTTCCCGTGAGCAAATTCTACGAAATTTGACTACAGAGCTGAACTACGAAGCTAAGTCTCCCTAGGCAGTTACTACACAAACCGCCAGAAATCTCGAATTAACATTTGTTCTAACCATTTTCATTTAGGTACTCCGAGTACGCTGAAGCAACTGACTTTTCATCTTTTTTCAACTAAGTGAGAACACTTTAAGCAATTAAAGTGGCCCAAAGTTCGTTACACAGCATGTACTGACATCCCGGATTAGCTTTTTCGTAGCGCGCCTATTAAAAAGTCAGTACTCTTTAACAGCACTATGCGGGGTATCACCAAAGAGTGTTTCGTACTTACCAGCTCAGCCGTCAGGCAGTCGACAGCGGCGAGATACGAACCCAGGGCGCCGCCCGCACAACACGTACAGCCGCCTCCGTAGCTGTCGCCCTCGCCTCCATTTCGTTGTCACCTACGCGCAAGTCGCCGGATCGCGGTCGAATGAAATGATTCGCAGACGGCGGCCCAACACCGGAAATGGAACTCCCGTCCAAAATACGCACTTTTGACCGTAAACTGTGGTACTGCCGCTTTCACTCCCAACTGAAACTAAAGCCTCACGCCACAAGCCCGAAGTGAGGCACTCAGTGCTACGAGAGTTAATGGGGTAGCACCGTGTGACAGATACCGCGTGTATCGACTCCGTACCAGCAATCGACACGGATCACTTCTCGATATCAGACAGACTCGCAACATACATGTCGGTAGGGAACTCTCAGGGCAGACTTTCCAGTCATAATTGTATATTTTAATATGTACATTTTAATATGAAGAGTCTTAGTTTCTGGCACTGTGCAGCTTATTAAGTTATGAATGAGGTGTTAGGTGTAGCAATTCCCTGGGCTATGGAAAACAGTTTCAGTTAACCTGTGAAGGCAATTTCATCAATGCGATATTCCACTTAAGCAGGGAAGATGGCAGACTAGCGTCCACTGTAACGTTTCTCTTCTTATGGGTAGTTAAAAGTGAAAGAAATATTCAAATCAATAAAAAAAATATTCTGCGAATTATTATTAGGTTGCCACGGAAGGACACGTTACGAATACGATGCCACGGTGTGGTTAGTATCCATACGCACATCTACATACATCTAAATAATCCTTTTAGTATACTGGACAATTACTATATTTTAACTTTCAGGCCAACGCTGTTACATTCTTTCGATGTATGAGACACCAGTTGTTATTAAACACTGTCGACAAGCACTGTCTGAAGGTTCGTTGACTGTAAAACACTACTGTGAATTATCGACCGGTCTTTATAAAAACGGATCTCCAGGTCCGACCTGTGGAGAACAACATACTTAACAGGCACAACGCGATAAGCAGTCGTTCATTTTGCTTTCAAATAACGTGACCGCCATTTCGTGATACATCTACCTCAAAAACATAAAATCATTAAAGAAATTTAATGTGGTAATATGAAAAGCTTCACTACAATAACTGCAGACGCCGATATTTACCAATAATAATCTTATTATTCCATAAACAATATATAGCATAGTGATTTCGGCAACCTACCTCTTAGTACATCGAATGTCAAAACAGAAGTGAATCATAACAAGACAAAGTCTTCGTTTCTTTACAAAGCCATCTGGTTTTTACGAAAAATTAATTTATTTTTTCCTACAGAGGTTTCCTTTAACGTTTCATACATATAGGCTCTGAGTTTTTCATTAACATCCGTTACTTAATCATTGACATTATATACAGGGTGTTACAAAAAGGTACGGCCAAACTTTCAGGAAACATTCCTCACTCACAAAGAAAGAAAATATGTTATGTGAACATGTGTCCAGAAACGCTTACGTTCCATGTTAGAGGTTATTTTCTTACTTCTCTTCAAATCACATTAATCATGGAATGGAAACACACAGCAACAGAACCTACCAGCGTGACTTCAAATACTTTGTTACAGGAAATGTTCAAAATGTCCTCCGTTAGCGAGGATACATGCATCCACCCTCCGTCAAACGGAATCCCTGATGCGCTGATGCAGCCCTGGAGAATGGCGTATTGTATTACAGCCGTCCACAATACGAGCACCAAGAGTCTCTATATTTGGTACCGGGGTTGCGTAGACAAGAGCTTTCAAATGCCCCCGTAAATGAAAGTCAAGAGGGTTGAGGTCAGGAGAGCGTGGAGGCCACGGAATTGGTCCGCCTCTACCAATCCATCGGTCACCCAGTCTGTTGTTGAGAAGCGTACAAACACTTCGAATGAAATGTGCAGGAGCTCCATCGTGCATGAACCACATGTTGTGTCGTACTTGGAAAGGCACATGTTCTAGCAGCACAGGTAAAGTATCCCATATGAAATCATGATAACGTGCTCCATTGAGCGTAGGTGGAAGAACATGGGGCCCAATCAAGACATCACCAACAATGCCTGCCCAAACGTTCACAGAAAATCCGTGTTGATGACGTGATTGCACCGAAGTCAACATTACCTTCCTTCAATTGGGCCAACTGGCGGTGATTCGAGGAAGTACAGTACATACTGACGAAACTAAAATGATCTCTAACATGGAAATTAAGCGTTTCCGAACACATGTCCACATAACATTTTTTCTTTGTTTGTGTGTGAGGAATGTTTCCTGAAAGTTTGGCCGTACCTTTTTGTAACACCCTGTATAGTACTTGCGATACAAGAGTTTTTAAGATTTTGAAGTTTCCTTCTATAAGATACCCTTCAGTGACCTTCTGAATTCTGGAAGCTACCGTATAACAGAATCTCACTTCTAGCATTAGGCTGAAATCGGGGTGGCTACTTGACTAGATTACGCACAGGTTCCTTCGTTCACACATACGGACAAGTTAACAAAAACTGACTATTGAGCGCAAAACGTTTGTGCATTTAGTGATTCGTTCCAGAAGTGTGGAAATATTTTGTCCTTGGTCCGGACTGATATTTTGGTTTGCTCACCAATTTGGACTCGTGTTGAGAAAACCGGTCTTAAAAACATCTATCTTTAAACTTTTTTACTTTCAATGTTTTTGATTCATGACTTTCAGTAGCTGGTACATTTTGGAGCTGAAAAGCGCCGTGGAATAAGTGCTCGCTTTGTAAAAAGACAAAGAATAATTTTAGTATTTTTAGTTGCAGGATAAGAAGAATTAACTTTTGAATAGGTTTTCTTGATGTATATTGTTCTACCGCGGTACGGGAGAGTTTTAACACCAGCCTCATGAATTGTATGTTGTTAAGTGCTGATGCCCATTATTAAGCATTTCTTAAATGTAAAATTATAATAAATAAACAGCTGTATGTTACAATAAAAACCACCTTCAAAGACGTAATATTAAGAGCTAGAACATATTGCTGCATTCATAAATACTCGCTGTAACAACAGGAAGAGCACTAAAGATGTTTCTTCACAGGGAATTTTACACGTTCCCTGTTTTAACTTGTGTGCACATGTGCCTTTTTCTGACGAAGGTTGTTGGCCTGACGAACAGGGAAACGACGTCGTGACGCATTTCTGGAAACTTTCAAGATATTGTAGAAATTATCTTTTGCATCACTCCGTCCCATGTCGCCCATGAAAACTGCAAAATATCACTTCAAACATGATTATTTTATTGAACCAGTCAACTGAAGGGGAAGTGAGCCCATCCCTGGAGATTACGGAGGTGCTGTCATCGCGAGTGATATAATCTGAATCAGGAAGAAGTTTCTCAGAGACTGGACCCAAGAAACTGTCAATGTAACATCGAATCTGGCCTCGTGTGCAAAACGGTCTAATTTGTTGTTTTATTGAAGGAAAAAACAGATGAGTAGTAAAAGATATCCTCTAAATTCCCGTTACACGTTAAATCACTCACATCTAAAGACTATAAACTCAAGTAAATACTTAGGGATTACAATTACGAATAAATTTAATTGGAACGATCAGATAGATCATGTTGTGGGAGAGAAAGCAAGATAAAAACTGCTATTTGTTGACAAAAGACTTAGCAAATGCAACAGATCTATTAAAGAGACTGCTTGCACTGCGCCTATACGCCCTCTTCTTGAGTACTGCCGTGCAGCCCGGGATCCGCATCAGATCGGATTAACGGAGGACCTCGAGAAAGTTCAAAGAAAGGCAGATTGTTTTGCATTTCCGCGAAACAGGGGCGAGAGTTCCACGGGTATATGATATGCGAATTGGGAAGAATACCATTAAAACAAAGCCTTTTTTCCGTTGGCGCAGGATCTTCTCATGAAATTTCCGTCAGTAACTTTCTCCTTCGAATTGGAAACTATTTTATTGGCGCCCATCTACGTAGGAAGAAATGAGCAGCGTAATAAAATGGGAGAAATTGGAGTTCATATAGAAATATTTAAGTGCTCGCTTTTCCCTCGCGCTGTTTGTGAGTGGAATAATGTAATAATATTTTATACTTTCGTGAAATTTTCAAAAAAGAAAATCTGCAATAGTAATAATACTGAATTTGCAATGTATAAAATATAAGGTGACATAATATACGACCTGCTATTAACAAAGGCAACACGCCTTTACTTGATGAATAAATAAATAATAAATAAATGCCCTTACTCTCGTAACGTCATGACCGACACGAAAATCACCTGCATGGCGTTACATGACAAGTGTACAAGTGTACGCCTATGCCACTTCGTACCAGGATACAGCTGGTCCCTCATTAACGTTCTGAAAAGTGAAAAGGTTCAGGGTTACAAGCTAATTTGTGCATAGCCCGACTTACGACTGGGTGAAGAAACCGAGCAGGTGCATTTATTTTAAGTGCCCGTCAATCACAAGTACCATAATGCACGTCTTCTAATTTTTACTCTTGCGAGTTGCTGCGATACTATGGCCGCTAGATTCCATTCCTCCACTCCTAGCTCCCAAACTTAATCTGCAAGAAGGTTAGTTAGTTGGAAATTGCAAGGGTCATTTTGTACGACAAATCGTAACGATTTTGAACGAGTCATTTTTCATTCACGTCGCTGACTGATTTCTAAACTGGACGTAGCTACATGATGAACATTTATAGCTATGTTTCCGTACCTCAATCTGCAAAAACTGAACGCTTAGAGGATCGCTTAGCTGTCCATCTGCGTCTCTCTGTCTGTCTATCATTCCGACTCTTAACAACCCTTTTTCTCATGAATCAATAGATGAATCAAGTTCAAATTTCTGTCGCGTATCAAGGTCTATAATCCCTTGGCAGTGTACAAATTTTAAGCTTCTAAGTCCAATTCAATCAAATGATACCGCTACTTTTTTCAACCTGTACAACCTCGGTGTCGGGTTAACGTCTCCGGTTGGTAATCAAAACATGCTAGATACCGGGTTCGAAGCCATCCACACCTTAAACTTTGAACAACAGTCATCGGCAATGGCGCCCGAAGACTTCCAGCATAAGAAGACGTCCTCATTTTGGCAATGATCTTGTCAGAGAGGGTGGAGGAGCGGACAGAGTTTATGGGCATTCTCTTGGGCTCAGTGTGAGAAACTGACCTTGTATGCGGATGGCAGAGGCAATGGAAACCACTGCATTAAGATACGTAACGTGTATCCACAGGACACGTGGCCTGTAATTGCTAAGTGTCATGATGATCTCTCCACTGGTAAAAGGTCCCGGACTATTCCCCTATTCAGATCTGCGGTGGGGCACTGCCGAGGGGAATGTGACCATGAGAAAAAATTAAGTAACCGACGGAAAGATAACGTTCTACGCGTCGGGGCGTGGGATGTCACGAGTTTTGGACGTGGTAGGGAAGTAAGAAAATCTGAAAAGCTAGATGGTAAGGCTGGGTCTAGGTACAGACTGCGCCAGTGAAGTGAAATGGAGAGAAGACAAGAATTTCTGGTCAGATGAATATAAATATCGACAGCATGAGAAGACGGTATAACTGAGTAGGATGCATTACGAATAGGAAGGTAGGGCAGAGAGAGAGAGAGAGTTACTGTGAGCTCAGCGACAATCTACCTTTAGCAGCGGAGCACCTGGCACGTGTTTACGTCGCGGTTGCAAAGCGCTCCAGGAAGCGGCGACGTTTACGCCAGTGGTACTCGCGTGTGCTACTTGTTTGAACAATACAATTGGTAGGTAAGTTTGGAAAAATCACGGTAAAGTTTACGTTCTCTAATGAATACGCAAGACCGTAAGCATTTGAAATAGAACTTTTCTCGAGAGATGAGGTGCATATTAATTACACAGAACTCATTGGAATTTATGTATTAATCGTGTGCAGCTCTGTTTATGTAAAAATGGTGGACGACACAGCGTGTCCAACGATTAGAGAAGCCGCCAAAGGAGGATTCCAGTTTCGAGACCGTCGACGGTCATATTAATGTTCTTTTAGTGGCTAGTGTGGAACCTGGCGCGCACAGTATTCGAATGTTCGAAGTGCCTTTCGAAGTACCTGAATCACTGATTACAGACATATGGCAGAGAATCTAGTCATACAGCCGAACGTTGGGCAAGTTTTTGCACGTATCCAGTGCTCAACAATGTTCAACAGGTGCGAATCATCTTTACAGAGCATGTGCCCTCCTAATGAAATATAGGCGTTTGTAGGTTATCTACAATGGCCAACCCCCGACGTGCTCTGGACGTGGTGGGGAAGGACATCTTCGATCTGAGTGCACAAAGAGGAGTCTCGAGCAGCTATCCAGCGGAAGCCTACCGACGCCCGCCGAGCCGCCTCACTACCGCTGACACTACGACTGCGCCCCGCGACGAGGTCAGCCGAGCTCGGGTCAACGCCGCAGGCGACTGAGGGGCGCTCAGGGCACAGTGTTGCCCAGGTGGTTCCTACTGCACTCCGGCCCCAGACGCTGCCGCTGACAGAAAGCGAGGACGGCCACACGACGAAACACGCGGAAACTGAAGTGGAGGGGTCGACGGACGCTGTGGCAACGGTGATGCGAGAGGAGCTGCAGGATTCGAACGCGCCGGAGCGTCGTAAGAAACGCCGCCTCCACTCTGGAGGTTCGGCCCCTCCTCGTACCGAGACACCAGATAACTCTGCTGGTCCGTGTCAGACAGGTCCTCATCACCAGACACCGGACTTCGCATTTGGGCAGTGAAAAGGTGCCGTCTCGTTCCGACGAGGCGTCCTCTCGGGTGTCCGTCGATTCTCCGGCAGCGCAGGACGGTGCTGCGGAAAGTGCACGGACGCCGCATACCGGTAGAGCCCCCACGGTAGTGGAAACTGACTGGGCTGAGCTGGACGACGACGTCACCGACGTGGCTGCTCCCCCTGGTGGACACTCGCATTCCTCTTCCACCACTGAGCGCAACTGACGGCCCGGGAAGACGTCGGAGGGGCAGTCTTCTGAGTACCTGTAGTGAGATGACGGGCTTTGGAACTTCCCCTGTCGGGTATTGTGCAAGGGTGACAGATGCTCGGACCCAGGCACACCAATTAGCGACAGATAACGTTAATACTATTACTTAGACTGTGAAACAACAGCTTTTCCACGACATTCTGTATGCGTCAGATGTGGATATGGTGATGGTGCAGCAAATCTGTACTACCGCGTTCCAGAAAGTAGACGGCTACGTCTCCTACACAGTGCCGAACTCGACAGCGAGAGTGGAAGGGCGATACTGGTCCGAGAGGGGATCCTGGCTTATACACCTTCGGAACAAGGATTGGCGATAACAGTACGTGGTATCTGTATTGTCAACGTTTACGCCCATCCGGCACAGAAAACAGACGAGCATGTGCAAAATATTGTTGGGAAGCGATCGTGTCCTTCCTTACTGGCGAATTCAATCATTTACTGGTGGAGGGGGACTTTAGTTGCGTATTGGCGCCAAAATTCGAGCAATGTAAAGGGAAATGGACTTGTACAACACTAGGGGCAGAACCCGTGAGACTCGCGAGGGATATAAGTTTTTTACTACTCACTAGCCGAGTCGACTCGATGTTTCTGGTGGGCTACGCGATAAGGAGGTCAATGCTGAACGATAGCCACTGCCTGTATTGACTATCTAGTTTATCTGTGTATCATCTCCCATCCTCAACAACACGTGTGGAGAAGCCGCGGCACACGAAAGCTCAGTTCGTCACTGTTGGCGGACACCGAATGTCGTCAGGAAGTCGAGGATGTGTGGGCGACGTGACAACACCGGGTTCTACCATACCCCTCGGTGCGTCTCTTGTGGTCAGAATGTGTTAAACTTATGATACGACGAGTACTTATACAGTACGATCGGGATAAGACGAGGGGGATGCAGGAGACTCTTGATTATTATTGCACAATGCTTCGTGAGTTGTCATTTCAGGATCCCTCTTCAGAATATCGTGCAGACGTTCGTCGCGCCAAGGCACGCGTCCTAGCGTGACGACGACTGCCAAGTCAGCGTGATCCGGGCAAGGTGTCTAGGCAACATCGCTGGGGAACGCGCCTCGACGTACCATGTGTCGCGAAAACACAAACGCTACTGCCGATCATTAGTCACAGATCTTCGTGAGTCAGAGGGACCTCAACTGATAACATTTCGGTTGGATTTTTTGAGCATTTCTGCCACCTCTTTGCCGACTCACCGACGGCTCACGGGGTTCATAGTTGATGGTCGCGGAGACGACATTGCTGTTAAAGGTAGTCTGAGATAACCAGTTATAGACGTTGGACGCCGATGCATCGTGTATACGGATGGTGTTAACCCCGTCAGAGTCAGCTAAGTCCTGAAGAAGGTCCTCTGAAGCACCGAAACTGGTACCCACAAAATAAATAACATCGTAACGACGGCTGTAGGTGTTACATTTCACTACACTATATTTTATCGTCAGTTGTGAGCCAAATGGCGGTTCCATCAGTCTTCATCTCCGTAGTTAGGAGCTGCATCAAAGATGATGGTAAACTGTCGCGAAGCAGGCTCGTCTCAGATTGACAACTCAGTCCGACTACGACGCCCGCTTTCAGTGGTGGTCCCTGCGATAGCACTGGAGCCACCGACGCACGTTATGCGACTCTGTCTCAGTGGAACAACGCTGCACGAGAGCTCATTCGCCTGCCGTGTCTGCGCACGCCACCTGATACTCCTCGTCCGCTCAGGACACGAAGTGCGACAGGCTGTCGGGCATCTCAGAACTTACATGATGGCGGCAGGTGGTGACGTTAACGTTACAATCTCCTGAATACTACACACTGTACGAGGCACGGAAGACGTACCGCGACCGTTGTGCACGGTGGAAACGCTGCTATACCTAAGGATCGCATTTACTCGTTCTCTTCGCCGGTCAGCGGAGGCGAGTTGTCGGCGGCGGTTTCGTAATGTCCGATTGTCCATACGTAACGCTTCGTTGACAGCCGTTCACCTCGCGTCACGGCCGCCACATTTAGGGCAGATCCTGCCGATACCGAAGGATATCGCGTACTGCCGCACGGCTTCCTTTGTGTAATATGTCAGCACTGGGATGTTATTTAAGATCAGTTACGACACGTTTCACTACCGTTCCGGAACTGTGGCCTCAAACTTACGAAAGTGCACATCAAAGCTTTGGCGCTTAATCTGCGAGCAGTACTTCGGAATTGGCAACAGCGAAAAGACACCATTACGTCATCTCTGGTACACGAATCTCTTCCGCCGTCGTTCGAACCTGCCATAGAGGTGGACCAAATCTCGGCTGCAATTTCACACATTTTGTGGATTACAGTAATGTTCATCTGGAAGTATCTTCCGTGGGAACGCCCACGACTCGGGAGATCTATCGCTACCGGATGAGTCTCCACGGGCGCGACGTCATGGATATCAGACACCCAACTGGAGCCTGGCAGCATACCTGGCGCGCAGTGTGTCCGCCGCTGCTGCCAACGGCTGCGTCATCGCCATACGTGTATCCTCATCAGCCGAAAAACTGTGAGACAGGACCGGCTGTGCACCATTCGTATGGCCGCAGTGTCGGAGGACGTTTGGATGCTCACGCGTTTTCTTACTTTCTTTCTTTCTTTTTGTTTTTACCAGACACGACGTTCATTCCGAAATAAGAGACGCATGTAGTCAACTGCATCGCTGGACATTCGATGCAATACGTGTTTGCGCCAGATGTATTCCCCGTGATGGCTTATTGGATATACCTACAACATTGAAACGTCCCCTTTGAACAATTCTACATGACTGTGCTTAAACTGACACACAATATTTTGTTAGCGCAACGCAATCTGACTTTCAAAATTCCCTACAAAAGAATGGCCCTGACTAACATTAAACTATACCTTTCACAAATCACTTACCTCACAAAAATCTTCGCTGCTCAAGCTACTGCAATACAGCGAGCGCCACTACTGCCAGCTAAATAAAAGATTCAAACTATGGAAGGCACTAACTACTGATAGGGATAGTTCGCAAATGAAAGATATTAATAGAGAACAAACAATGTATTTACCTTGATATCATCATATATAAATATAGCAGTTCATGACAAATTTCAAAACTCCGCCATCTCTCTCCCCACATCCACCACTGCTGGCGGCTCACCTCCAACTGCGCAACGCTACGCGCTGTTCACAGCCAGCTGCCCAACACTACAATGGCGAGTATTACAACAATGCAAAGCAGACATAGACTGCCCACAGCACAGCCAGTGATTGTCATACAGAGGTGGCGTTACCAATAAAAAACCTAAACAGCCTACTTACATAGAGAAAACATAAACAGCCTACTTACATAGAGAAAACATAAACAGCCTACTTACATAGCCCCCATGCTCCCCACAAAAATTTTTACAAATGGTGTTGGGCACTGGCCAATACAGATTTGACAAAAATTTTTCACAATTACAGTAACAAAGAAATCAAATGCACACACTTATTGATATTGTTGGTCAAAAGCTAAAATTTTCTCACAGTCCATAAAGACAGTCCTGATCATTCATTACGGTAAAATATAGTGTTTTTCTCAAAGTCTGAGCAGTAGAAGAAAATGCACACGGAAGTAGTGGATTTCCATGCAGTCTTGAAGAAGTAGTGTTGTCCTTCCAGCGGAAAAACAGTGCTGACTCTTGACATGCAGACAGGTAATGCTCCACAACAGAGCAAACCCACAGCAGAGTCATTCGACGTTTTGAAGAATATTGGTAGGTAGGTCATCACAGAACAGACCCACTGTAGTCCTGGTAGAGATTACGGTATTGGTGGGCCACCAGAGGTGCAGACCCACTGCAGTCCTTGTAGAAAGTGTGAACAGGCCCACTGTAGTCCTGGTAGAGATGACCAGCAGCCATCTGTTATGACTGTGCAGGTGCACAATCACCACTGAAGAGTCTTGCGGACA
Source organism: Schistocerca americana (assembly GCF_021461395.2). NCBI lineage: Eukaryota > Metazoa > Arthropoda > Insecta > Orthoptera > Acrididae > Schistocerca > Schistocerca americana. The sequence continues at coordinate 687,435 of NW_025725994.1, read as the reverse complement.
ATATAGCAAGTCCATAAACCACCACTTGTGCACTCACAAAGTTTTTGGAATTGTCCTTAGAACCAGCAATGCTGTTATCCAGTCCCTTGCTGAATTATCAACACACGTGCAAACACTAACAGTCCCTACTTCTCACATGTTGTCCATATACTATGACCAACAGAAACGTGTGCAGTGAAAGGAATGCTTACAAGTTAATAGTATCATGAACTGGTGACAATTACAATTTTATAACAGAAGAATACAATAACAAAGGTACAAAATACATCATTAAAAACATAACAATATAGATAACATTTGTAGTAATATGGGCTTTACAAAAGAATCGAAATAAACATATACATCAGTGTTACAGGAATTATGACATAAGTACATACATAAAAGATCACAATAAACTTTGAAACATCAACTTCACACATGAGCATTAAACAGAACAGAATTAATAATATCTAACATCTTTACAAAGTAAATAACATATTATTAATGCCAATTATATTCGAGGATAACAGTATTCCTCATCATAGTGAATGTAGCTTAATATTAAAAGAAGAAAAAATTCTATGAAACTACACAGAGACAGGAAGAAAACAAATACACAAGGGTACACACACACATAGTGGGATAACACCAATAGGAAAGGACAGGGTTTGTTTCATTGCAGTATTTCGCAAACAAAACTTTCTTTGCTTCTTGGAGATCTCCCTTCATTCATCATTATTCCCAAAAGTCCTATCTAAGCCTGCCTTCTGTATTTCGTTCACATCGTCTGTCAAAAATAGTTTTTCTCTCTACTATCTGTATTCTGTTCACATCCTCTGTCAATAATAGTTTTTCCCCACTGTACAGTATCCTTTTTATTTTGCCAGACCATTTTCTGATAGCTTCTCAATGCATTTCTTATAAATTTATAATAGTTAGTTCCTTATATAGTCTCCTCTTAAGCTAACTTAAATCTACTGAGCTCAGATACTAAACTAAGGGATGAGGCAATGCAGCAGCACATAACAAATCAACACAAACAGCAATGCAAAAAATGCAAATTGGCAAAGCTAGCAGCATAAATGAGCAAAAGTCAAATTCAATAACACTATGCCTGGCAAACAGCAGCAACTTATACCTAAACATGACATAGCGCAAGCAGAAAAAATAATACACTAAAGATAACAATGCAGAAAAGGGAAATGTATAATCACATCTTAATGTCTAAGTAATTAAAGTGGTGCACCACAAGAAGTTATTCTACCAAAAAATTACCAAGTACTTGAAAAGAAAATTATGAATGCAGTTACTGGTTTTAGTCCCTTCTTATTGTTCTCTCCATTCCAAGAGCTCCTTTTTCGAAGAATGTGGATCATAAAATAATTATTTAATAGATCTGTTGACAGAAAGTGTTCACATTAGGAAATGCATTTAATTTTATTTTATGAAACCAATGCTGCAACACAGCTGGAAAACAGATGTCAAATGAAATAAGCAATTACGCAAACCAAAGCATAAAAATATCATTCAATAGTCATGTGACATTTCATAATTTAGTAGAAATTCTCTCAACTCTCGTAGAAAGACGCTTGTCATAATCAGGTGTGCAGATGTAAGAATATTTCCGAGGATAATGGCCTCCCCTTTTTTTTTGTTCTACCTGTGCCGCTGAAAAGGGCTCGCAATAATGGCTTTTTCTCCAGGCGTCTGACACAGCTGGGTGCCCGCGACGCATTACGTGCAGGTGGTCACTTAACTTTTTTACGGAAATATTTACCGCTACAGTGACAGTCTCACATAAAAATATTTCACAGGTCAAGAATTAGCGTTGCAAATCTGTAGAAACAAAATCCTATGAATATAAGTGTCCAAAAAAAATATTGGTCAGCATTGTGATACAGTCACACATTTCATAACTCTTAAAGTACGTTTCTTGGTTTCCAACATCCTTTTCATAAATCAGAGTCCCTAAACACTACTCATTATTCCTTACCTCATTATACATATACATATTCGTTGACACTTCTTCAATATTTCATCGTGAGAAATACGTAGCATAATAAACATTCCTCAACAACATAATACACATCGTCGTCGTAACAATAACATCATAAAACTTCAGTCAAATCTCAAAATCGTCGTAGCTTCCTCCAATAACTTCTAAGCCTAAAAAAATTCTCTGCTCATTTCAATAGTGTCATCTACCTCAAACGTACTTTAAAAATCATGATCTCATACCAAATACATCATTCAAAGCTCTCATAGTATCACAATGATTCCGAAAAAATATGAACAGTTTACAAAGTACAGACAAAATACAGTTTCATAAGTGTGAAGTTATCCAACTGTGTAATTACGTAAACATCTGTCACTGATATAGTAAAAATAAATGTTTGTCTCTCTCAGTTAAATGATCAGATAGCTGTGTAAATTGTGTGTTAGAGAAATATGGTACCGATGTGTAAAGTTGTATAAGCAAATACCATATTAGCTAGGGTTCCTTGTGCTTGCCAAACACATGGTACACAAAGTAGGCGTGTACCCCCCTGAGGATTAATGTAATTATACCCTCAGGTGTTACAGATTACACCAATGGAATGAAATATATCACGGAAAACTTTCTTTGTAATTCAAAAATCTTTAAAAATAAATGTTTTAAGTACAAAATTAATCACTGAAATGCGTGTCCTGTAGCGCTAAATGTGCATCTTGTTGTAAGATAATCTCTGTGGAAGTGTCGTAGTTATTTTCCTCCGAAAGCTAAGTTCTGCAGAAGTCAATGTACTTACCTCATGATAAACAAAAATGAAATGCTTTGCGTATAGATATCGTAGTTATTATGCTTATTGGCGTGATGAAGAAAGTACTGTACAGTAACGTATTGTTGTGCCACAAAAAAGGCTGTCTCATTGTTGCTATACCACAAAAGTTACTACTAAAACATGTTTTTCTTCCTAGAAGAATTCAGAAAACTGTGCAGATATAAAACAGATACACTGCAAAAGCAACATTGTAAATTGTCACTCATTAGTAGCGTCGTGATAAAATCGTGTAACTGTCACATAAACTAACACTGTGTCATCTGGTATCTCACAGAAAGTACTTTAAATCCAGAATGTATTTTCAAGTAAACCAAAATGTTGCATTAAAATCTCATTAGCAGTACTGGTAAATGTTCTAAGTATGTAAGCCTTATAGTCGTTCCATAATCGTGCAACAAACAAGCAAGAATGTACACACACAATAACACTGTGACGTCTGTTCACTATAACAATGCATTCGTCATTTCTGTTTAAATAAGTTATCTTGGTTCTTGATTGGATATTTAACTTCAAACATTGTTGTATGTTAACAGATTCTTAAGCATACTAGTAACGTGAAGTGAAACGTTTTATGGCAAAGACAAAGTTAAAAAGCAGATTATCTCTCAATAAATGGTTTTACATGTGAAATGTGGTGTAAACCTTTACTCTTCCTAGTACGCAGAGTTTCAACTTCAAAGCAATTATCATGTTGTATACATCGGTAAAGAATGCTAAAATTTTTCTCCAGGCTAGCGTCTTATGTTATTTTTCTCGGAGCCAGCGGGCGCACGCGGCTGCCTGCTGTGCGAGTCATTGTCTGTCTCTTTGTTGGCGCGCGTCGTTATTGGGATTAGGAGACCTAACTTCTACAAATTCGCCTTGCCGAGAGGGCCCAGCTCTGTTTAAAGCTCGCCAGTTCTGATGGAATTCAGGTCTGTCGTTTTGTCGGTAGTTTACACAGTTTCTTTCGTGTCGGTCATGTGGTGGAGAATTTCTCCCTGAATCGTAACTGCGCGCTGAACTGTTGCGTCTGAAATTATTCTGCCTCCCTTGATAATAATTGTTTTGGTTCCCATATTGTCTGTTTCTCTGATTGTCTCTGTAATAGTCATTACTACGGAAATGCGATCTTTCTCTGTAACTATTATTACTCTGCCAATGGTTGTCATATGGGTGGTGTCTGTTTTGGTCACGATTTGCGTTGTAAGAATAGGCTTGTCGTGGCCAGTTATTGTTACTGTCGTCACGGAATTGTGACGTATGTGACCTGTAGTGATTGTTTTCCTGTTTTCGCATCCGGCGACTGTCTGTGTCAATTTCTAATTCTTGTAGGAGTCCCTGAAATGCTTCAATGTCGTCTTTGCAACGTCCTGCCAAAATAATATGTCGTAAATGTTCAGGCAGTTTGATTAAGCAAATGCGGATGAATTCTGAGGGGCTGTATGGGTTTGTCAGGTACTGATTCTTGTGCAACATGTCTTCAAAATATTTCACAAGACTGGAAAATTGAGACTGTTCAAAGTGCTTCATCATCATGATGCTATGTTTTACACGGTCTTGTGTGGCTTGAGACCAATATGCTGAGAGGAAGGCATGGTAAAACTCTCCTTCACTGTGGCAATCGTGAATTACCGATCGCATTCTTACAGCTGGTTCTTTCTCTAAGTAGCCACACATAAATTCTAATCTGTGCTCCAATGACCAGTTGGGAGGAAAACAATGAGAGAATTGATGGAGCCATGCTTGTGGATGAATGTCGTTGCCATAATTCTTAAATGTTTTGAATTTACATGTAGTAATGAACAGCTTATAGTCAAAATCGTCATGTCGGCGAGTCGCATATCGGTCATTGTTAGGTCGTGTCGGCCGTTCCATCTCACAATTCGGTGCACATTGCCAATTTCTTTCATAACTTCCGAAATGCCCTGTGTTATTATTTTGTGGCTGTTCCGTATTTCTGTGTCCCTCTTCCCGTATTGGGGCGCGAGTATCCTCTGAAATACGTAATTCTTGTACTACTTGTGCCAACTGATCTTGCACTTCCCGGATTTCTCTTTTGTACTGTGTATTGATTTGATTTTGATTTTGTTTGAATTTTCTAATTTCTACATACTCTTCAGTGTCAGTGAAGGCTACAGGTGTTGTGTTATTCAGATCATCATCTACCTTTGTAGAGAAGTTAGTGAACTGATCTGAAAGTTCTGCTACTTTATCCGATAGTGAAATTATTTCCTCTGTATGTTTTTCTGAACCAAGTTTCAGAGTATCTACTGTGTCCTTTAAGTTTTCCTGAGTTTTTGCAAGTTGCGTAACCGAATCGGTAGATGCAACTGAGTCAATTTTAGCTTGCAAGGTGTTGTGATTTTCATGAACAATAGTTTGCAGTTCTTTTATGGCTGCTTCGTGATTCCGTAATGCATTTTCATGCCGCGAAAAAATATGTTGAAAATGCTCACAAATTTGTGTTTTTACGTCATTACAGACTTTTTGGCATTTCGATTCAATGTGATGTAACTCAGTAGTTAAATCCTCACGTGTTTGTTCAAGAGTTTGCTCCAATGAGTCTAACTTTTGAAGATTCTGTTCCATTGTGTCTAACTTTTTAAGATTCTGCTGTGTTTGTCTCTGATTTTGTTCCATTGTGTGTAACTGTTGCTGTGTTTGTTTCTGATTTTGTTCAAGCGTTGTGTCTAACTTTTGTAGCCTTTGTCCCATTTGTTGCATTAACTGTAATAACAATGCACTGGTGTCTGAAACATGTTCCTCAGTGCTTTTCGGCAGTGAATTTGCACCGGCAACATTCACATTTTGACAAGCGGAAAACGTGTCTTGACTCATTTGAGAAAACGGTGAGGACGCAAAACCTGAATCTACAGTGTTTGCAAAATTGTGTCCTATCATTTCGGATTCCTGAGGCGAGCTGTTGCCGACCGATCGATCGATAATGCTTCCCTCTTCACTAATTGTTTCACTGTCCACGCCATTGTTTGCCGCCCGCTCCATTTCCCTATGCACATTTATCAAATTACTACTTTGAACATCAGTTAACTCATTACTCGGTGGCGCTAACACACTGCTTTCATTTTCACTGTCATTTCTCAGTTTACTTTGGAGCCTAGTATTACGTTTTTCACACGCCATTATTGTCACAGTATTTCGCACGACAACACAGAAAAACACAATTTGAAGATCAAAAATAAGAGAACACATTAACATAGCACTGAAAATAATATCTAGTTAATTGCAGCTGCGAAATACTTGGTGCAAATCTACATGCATGCGACAACTGTTTCACTGTACAACAATGAAAGACTGCAACTACAAAGGAGATTTTCTCTACAATTACGCGCTAGCAATAAACAATAGCTACACTAACTACACAAACTACAAGAAAAAAAATCAGAAGATTCCAGTGAGGTATCCTCGGCTAAGGGTCGACATATGAAACGTCCCCTTTGAACAATTATACATGACTGTGCTTAAACTGACACACAATATTTTGTTAGCGCAACGCAATCTGACTTTCAAAATTCCCTACAAAAGAATGGCCCTGACTAACATTAAACTATACCTTTCACAAATCACTTACCTCACAAAAATCTTCGCTGCTCAAGCTACTGCAATACAGCGAGCGCCACTACTGCCAGCTAAATAAAAGATTCAAACTATGGAAGGCACTAACTACTGATAGGGATAGTTCGCAAATGAAAGATATTAATAGAGAACAAACAATGTATTTACCTTGATATCATCATATATAAATATAGCAGTTCATGACAAATTTCAAAACTCCGCCGTCTCTCTCCCCACATCCACCACTGCTGGCGGCTCACCTCCAACTGCGCAACGCTACGCGCTGTTCACAGCCAGCTGCCTAACACTACAATGGTGAGCATTACAACAATGCAAAGCAGACACAGACTGCCCACAGCACAGCCAGTGATTGTCATACAGAGGTGGCGTTACCAATAAAAAACCTAAACAGCCTACTTACATAGAGAAAACATAAACAGCCTACTTACATAGAGAAAACATAAACAGCCTACTTACAACATCAGGAGCTTATAGTTGTCACACGAAATGTAGAACTTACTTTGTCAACTATCTGGGAAGACTGTTCCACAATCCACCCGACAGCTCGGGTGTCCCACGAATGAGACGACTGGATAATGCTTGCGAATCCTACGAACGATGGTAGGCAGATATATCGACACACGTAAAGTTCCACCAAATAGTCGCCACCCGAAATAGGGGTGCAGCCCCACTAGAAGGGATAATTAAGTTTAACCCGCGGGACGCAAGATTTAATGATACATCACCGTGTGCTGCTGGGAGTGTGACACAGGTGACTGTTGTCTTTTGACTCCCGCCCCTGACGACGATAGCCACTTGCCATTCCATTTCGTTGTATTAAAATAATAAAAGAAATGAAGCAGTGCTTGGAGTGTAAATAAAAAACAACTTTCTTACTTCTAAGCTGGTAAGACGACCGCTCGTGGAAAAAGAAGCGGTTAGGGCTCGAGTGCTGGTCGCATTCGTAGCTGATGGTTTTTTGTATTCAAAACTGCGATTACATTCCAGTAGGGATATTTTTTGAAGGTTGTCAAAACGCTTTTAAAACTTGTAAGGAACTAAGTAAACGGTCGCACAAAATCTTAACACAGGAACCGCACTGATTCATTGTCTCCTGAAACAGAGGACAGAGCAGCTGGTACGACGGTTGCAACTCTCTATTTTGATATAACTCGCATTCTGTTAAAATTTGAAGTGGGTAACGTCTTTGCTTGGCAATGACAACATCTTCGACTGGGGTTCGAACCCAGACAACGCTTAAATTTTGAATAAAAATTATCATCAGTGGTGGTCAAAGACTTCCTGCACGGGAAGTCACCCCTCATTCAGCCAACGACTTTGTAAAAGATGGCGGAAAGAGGAAGAGGTTCGAGGCACTCTTGCCATTGGGGTGGGAACTACCCCTAAGGGCGGAAGAATCAGCAATGATCAATGGCATGAGGATGCAGAAGGCAATGGAAACCACAGTATTGGAATAAATTTCATTCTTTGCCACCCTACATTGTTGCCAGATGTATCCAAGATGGTGGTCATGACGTCATTCAATATGGCGGATTTTGGCAGGAAGTTTGAACATTGGCAGGAAGAAGATCAATTCACCTACCTCCACTAACCTAACTCCCCTTCCCCAGAAAATGGCGGCAAGTTCAAATTACAACAGGATCATGCACCACACCACGGTTATCTCTACTAAGCTAAGAAAATCGCGAGAAAGAAAGACACTTGTACTAACCTCAGTCACCCGACCGCCACCTACTCCTACAAACTGGCGCCAAGTTTGAATTTTGGCAGTAAAGAGAGTTGACTTGGGGTTTCGCTGTCAACCTAAGAAAACTGCGGGAAACAAAGCTCACCTCCACTGACCTTAGTCACCCGACCAACATCTCTCCCTACGGATTGGTGGGAAAAGGACTCAGCCTGCACTGGGCTGGCGGAGAGAGGAAGCAGTGTACTTTATTAATTTTAGAGCAATTTACTTAGTGATGGAGTATATTTATCACAGTGATACAGAACACACGCTCTGACATGCTGCATTTCTTGGAGACCTGCAAACTACTCCTAAGTAACTCAGGTATAATGCTCTACACACACGCCTGCTAATTGTAAACCGTCAAAATAACGCATTCACAGCCTACAGACATACAAATCACTCGTAAATAATGCAATAATTTACGTCCAGATTGCCAAACAACTCGCAAATTGTCAAAATAATAATCCATCTAAATCGCTCTGCAAACATGCTTCCTAATCATCAACTATCTAAATCATGCACCAGTCTTTATTTAAACAACTATAGACAGCTGCACCACCCAGTGTGTTCGCCAGGACACCACTTACCCTTACCCACCCATGTTGTCAGGCTAATGTACACTAATGTGCACTGACGTGTACTAACGTGCACAACGCATGACGTAACCCTAGATGGTGGGTGTAAATGGTGATAAAACGACTCTGCCTGTGCTTTTTATTTTGCAGGCAGTGTCTCCACCACGAGATCCAGACTCCAACTGACCTAGTATACAGTACTGGCACCAGAGGGCGCTGTCGCCCCTGACGTCACCTGTTCAACAGCTTCGTCTCTGTCGCCATTCTAACCGGACATGTCCGACATGCGCTACTGACGTCACAGGGTCAAGCTCGTACTGACGATACAGACTGTGCAACAGAAATCTGGCCGCGATTAAACAGAACACGTGGACGCCGCTGCCCCCCTGGACCCGACACCACCCCGGCCGCAGCCGGGCACTCCCGCCGAAGTGGCGTGGCTGCCAGACCGCACGCAGACGTCCGTTCGGGTCCTGCACGCATGAGGTGGTGGCATCCCCATCATACTTGACACACCTGAGAAATTCCCCTCCAAATACGTCATCACCTAGGCACATTTGATGATGCCATCGTACGGGCGCGAAGCCCTATTTTCAAAGCACAGACGCTGCAAGGTGGCCCGTGCACATGTGCACGCTTGCAAAAACACCCTTAATCGGCATTCTCCATGTTTGGAAATAGATAACTGTCTAAGCACAGACGGGGGCGATCATTGGAAGAGCATCTAACAATGTTGTCAACATTATACTGATGTCGCATGACTATGTAAAAATAAGAACCGAGTCGACCTTGTTGAAATTGTGTATTGTCCAAGAAAGAGTTAACGCTCACATTCTCGATGTCTCAGCTCGTATGCACGGAAATTCTTGCCCTAACAGAATCTGTTTGCATTCGACATTATTCTGCGTTATTTTCGTAGTCTTCCTCGCAGGCCTAACGCGATACCCCCTCCGTCACGTGCAACCCTTCCTGCTTTCAACACACATAAGCGTTCCCTCCACAGATGATGAAAAGACTGAAGGAATTGAAGCTTTTCTCTCTCACACACATTCTTTCTATGAATTTATAGTGCACGAAAATATTGTAGGAGGTAACTATTAAGCAAAGCTTTCCCAGTATGTCACAGCAAAGAAAATTAGTCACTGCCGTATACTTACGTGACAGGCGGGACAAACGTCTGTAGACGAGAAACTTGAGCAAAATATATGAAAAAATTAAATTCTGCTTGCGTAAGAAGGCGCCAGCACTCCAGGCGGCAAAGAGGTTGCGAGAACAATAACAGACGCCAGAGTGAGGGAGCCTATCAGATAGGAGGCCAAAGACAGACTCGCAGGAAATGCACCGCCGACGCCCTCTCGGCCCCCAGTACTCAGATGGCCACAGCGGAACGGTGCGGCCGGTCAGCCCGTCATCCGCTGAGCCGCCAGTCGCAGCCCGGTGGCAGCGGCAGCCGCACTTAGCTCGGCCTCCGGCTCTGAGATTGGCAGCGCGTAGCGACCAGAGCAGTGTACTTCACCAGCAGTGAGGCTAATGTGGACTGTTACGAAATATATTATACCACAACACGTGGTGCATCTTAAGTAACTTCTTGTTGTCAAGAATAAAGAACACTGTTGATACCTGTGTGCAGTTGTGTTGCAGAAAGTAAATACCAGCCACCAGCAACATCCTCTCCTCGCTTCCCCTGGAACAACCGCACAGTGACAAAGAGACGACACAAAAACTGGCGACGGGAATAATTCGGTCAAGATCTTGCTTGCTTCTCTCGTGCTATAGCTTGCAAGGGTGCTCATTTCACATTGCTAATTTGTTGTTGTCTTCTTGCATGTATTCCAGGAGGGGATCAGCAGAACTAATCAAATTTCTCTTTTCAGAGGCTTTCCTTGCTTTTTTTCTATAACGTATCTGTGTAAACAATGGTTACCCTGCCCCCTCCACCCCCAGCCCCCGCGCCTCAGCCGCAGATGGCCAATGTGACTGATCTAACACAGGCTTTTCAGTTTCAGAACCGACAAATTGCTGCTTTGCCGACGACGGTACAACGACTTCTCGCTGCACGAACCGTGTCGGCTGTAAAATGGTGCTCCCACATTTGGAATTGCTCTAAAAATGATTAACTCGCCGCCAAGAAGAAATGAAATAGAGTATTAAACCGCCAGAGAAGAGACCAGATACTTGTCACTTGCTTGCCACCACTATTGCGCCACTGCTTCAACTACTTCGGAAAACATATGTATACCGGTGTGAACCAGTGTTTTTTTTTTTGCGGTAATAATTCAAATGTTGAAAAACTTGTGTTTCACCATTGAAATTTTCCACTTCGTCCTATGCTATAAGTGCTAAAGATCGAGTATCTTGTATGTGAAGAACTAATAATTTGTTTTTAATTTAAATGTGCCAAAGTTTCAGTGCTAAAGAGCATAAATGTTGACAGTTAAAATCGTTTGCTTCACAAGTAGTAAAAGAGGCACATAATATTAAACTTGCGAGAAGCTTCAGTTTGCTATGAACTGATTTTACTTTGAAAATGCCAAAGTGTTAGGACTAATGAACATAAATGCGGTCAGTTAAAATCACTTGCTGCACAAGTGTCGTTGTAAAGCACTTAATTTTCATCCTATTTGAAATTTACCTCTAACTTGAAATTATTTTGAAGTTAATTAGGTATATTGTCAGTGCAAATGGTTATAAAGCACTGCAAGATAATTAATATCAAGTGGGATGGGCAATCAGTATTACTGTAATGAAAAGTGTTTCTGTAAGATGCACATAGTTCATGATAAAGGAAGCAGGAGAAAGTTAATTTGAATCTGGTTTTTTGCTCACGAATCTGAAACATTGCCACTGTGGAATGAATATGAAATGTGTTATTTCAGTGTCATATTATTCCATTTGTGAGATGTATATGTTTATTAGTCAAACTTTAACTCTTGTCAGGTGCCACATAGTCTCGTGTTGTCTTTGGGAAATTTTTTTGCGCTGAATTAGTTAAAGGTTGAGGTGATGATTGTAGTTAACAGAAGTAAAGTCACTTTTACGTTTCTCCACTTTTCATTCGCAGCCACACTACACGACAATGGTTCGGCATCTCGTGGGGAAGGAGGGGGGGGGGGGATGTGCTAGCATAAGCTGGCGCCAGCACTCCTAGCGGGAAAGACGTAGTGGGAAGACAGATAATAGACGCCGGGGCAAGCGAGCCTATCAGAAGGGAGGCCGATGCCCTCTCGCCCCCGGTAGTTAGATCGCTGCCGCGGACCGGAGGGCCCGGTCGATCCCGTTCGGTCGTCCGGTGAGTCGACGAGTCGAGTCGTCGGTCGCAGCCCGGTGGCAGTCGCAGTCGCAGCCAGCTCGGCCCGTAGCTCAGTCGGCACCTGGCGACCGGAGTAGTGTGCGCAGCGGGACGTGTGCTCCGTCAGCAGTGAGGCTAACGTGGGCCGTTACGGAAGAGCTCGTAACGCGACAACGTTCCTGAGTAATTATCTGTTCTGATAAATAACGAACCCTGCTAACACCTGTGTGCAGTTGTTTTATAGAAAGAGGGTACTGGCCACCAGTAACATCCTCTCCTCGCTCGCCACAGTACAAGTCTACGGTGACAACGAGACGACACAAAAGAAATTAATTGATTCTGATAAAAGATGCCAACTGAGCGTCTGTTTGCGTCACCCTCCCATAATATCCTCAGCCAGAGGTCTCTCAAACGACTGCCAACGTCATTGTTCGACGATAGTGGACCGATCTGCTTGACATTATTCTGATGCAGAGGTACACGCAATAAATGAAGGAAATGAATGTCAATTTGATCTCGCAGTGGTTCGACCTAGGGACATCGATATAAGTGAAGGAAGAACGCGTAATGCATCTGGTCGTTCTAACCGGGAAGGGTCACTCGAGCGAAAACGCTCGCTATTGGGTGGAGTGCCGTCACGTCACGACGAGGACCCTAGCGCAGCGCAGCCGTACGCTTACGCGGCAAATGCGCCGCACCGCAGACTCCGTGCCGTGTTACTCGTTCGTTTTACTTTCGGTTTCGTTTGATACGCACCTGTACAAGTAAAAACGAGGGGCCTGACGGGTTCTGTACACATTAGGAGTAAATAAATGATGATTAACATGAAGAATAACTCACTCGTTCGATGAAGAAGCAGATCCTGTCTGTTTCTACTTCCGTTTACCAGACAACGATGCAATCCGTAACTGCTTCCTCTTTGCGGCACATTTCTTCATTGCTTCCAACTTTGCTCCTCGACTGAGATGCCTAATCCTTATAAATGTTCTCGTTTTTACGTAAAGAGTAATAAATGCTTCACGAACTGCAGGAAACTTTTGTTTTAAAATAGACCACAGAGACTTTAAGACATTTTTTGTTTACACACACCATTTCTGTGAAAAGCAGCAAATTCTTCTTCAAACTGCAACACTCTGTTTTCCCATCCTGGCGTTGGAGTGTAAAGACCACCACGAGATATAATGATATCCATTGTGCAGCATCATCTCCTTCACTTTTTGCTGCTGCAAGGCTTAGTGATTTACCAGTGTTGTGGCACTTAAATGCAATATAGCCTGCAATGTATTTTACCGCATCTGGAAGAACATCTGAGACTACAGAGTCATCCCCCATTGTTACCACATCTGTCAGTAAATTTTCTTCAACATTCACAGTTTCTGGGATTTCTCGTAGCGGCGCTTCGTCAACAACATTTACACACAGCTCACTGGCAATGAAGCTTAGGGATGCAGAATCCGGGTCGACGTCACACTGGGAAGACTCTGTGTTTAATCCTATAGTAACTGGCGTGTTCCCAGAGAAAGAAATATCACTTGGATTACCCGTCAGTATAAGAAGACGTATCCTGTTCCTTACGTCAAAAGGCGTAGGACTGTTATATAATATACCTAATCCTCGTACCCAAGAAAAAAAGTTTTCCAGGCAATCGTGATTCAGTCTACAAGTTAATATATACCTAACTTTCATACTTTTCAGACTCTCGAAAAGACCAAAGAGAGATTTTACTGAAGTTATGAAACCTTTTTGGAAAGGCAACATTCTTTCTTTGTCACCAACGCGCATTGCTGAACAGATATCTAAGAATCTCTTCAAAGTATTTTCTTGAATTCTGACATTCATTCCAAACCCACTACGCAGGGGTGAGCATTCATCTTTTGCAACTCTAGGGTTCAAGACATCAAAGATGTCGTTAACGAGTTCAACAAAATTACTTTCAACGTCTTTATGAAGAACATCCTTCAAAGCCTGAGCTGTTTGTCGTGAAAATAGGCGCGCTGCCATCCGTACATTCTGCCTTGCTCTTCCAGTTACGTTTAAGTGCGCTTCAGTAGCGTGGCGTGTTATCGTCGAGTCACTCTCTTGATGCTTTAAAAACTCCTGCCTTAGATGTTTTGTATCCATCAGGTAGCGTAATGCCTGTATCCAAGAAATGGTTCCGTAATAACTTTAACAGATGTGGTACATCGAAGAAAACCCATACATTCCTTGTGTCGTCTGCTGGATTTACGAAATAAGTTCTCTGCATCGACAGACAGTTCCTTCCAAACTTTTATATTTTTCCCGCCCATATAACACGTCACAGGAACTGCCTTAATGATGCTCTGAAGCAAATTACTAGTCATTGCAGTGTCGAAATCATAGTAAACTAGTTGTTTCCACTGTTTACGCAACTCACATATCATGCAAACTTGTACATTGGAATGTGGTCCGACTACTACGTCTTCAGACGAAACCATATGCGGCCATCAACATTTATTTCGTCAAATATCAGAACTGCTAGTCTCTCTTGAGTAGTAAAAGTGTGTGACTTGGCTTTCAATAAACACGGGATATCTTCAAGAATACCCGGTCTGCATTTAAATTCCTTCGTCCATTTCTGAAGGGTTGCCCTGCATGGCAAAGGAATTTTTCGCTTTCGCAGATCAAGTGTATGCTTTAGGTGACAGAGCTCTTCATCTACATCTACATTTATACTCCGCAAGCCACCCAACGGTGTGTGACTCTTAAAGTCAATGCATAGGCAATGTCCTCTGAATTCCACTTTACCCTTTGTTTTGCCGGCCGTGGTGGCCGTGCGGTTCTAGGCGCTTCAGTCCGGAACCGCGAGACTGCTACGGTCACAGGTTCGAATCCTGCCTCGGGTATGGATGTGTGTGATGTCCTTAGGTTAGTTAGGTTTAAGTGGTTTTAAGTTCTAGGGGACTGATGACCTCAGATGTTAAGTCCCATAGTGCTCAGAGCCATTTGAACCATTTTTACCCATTGTTTTCATTTAATAGGCATCTTATTTGCGCCGGTGTAAAACACTTTGACAATACACTATTTATACTTTTGAGAAATTTGACTTTTTCTTTCGCGCCAGATGACTTTCTGTCCGCTTCAACGAAAGAACACGTCAGAGATCGTTCGTTTTACTTCCTGAGGCTGCATCACATTCTTTTAGTGCCACTTCTTTCTGTGCATTCTGTTTTTTGTAAAGTTCAATATCGGCCCTCAGTTCCTTAATTTCCAAATCCTTATTCACTACTTCAGTGAGCTCATGAGCGCAATCTGTACATGTGGTTCAGTCGACTTTCTTTTTTTTCGGTGACACAGTTTCTAAAGTTGTCAAAGCTCGCTTTTGCAAACTTCTTGCTCCACAGCGTTGTGCACGACTTGCGCATCCCTAACGAATGAATTTAATTTTAATTTTATTATTCCTAAAATTATTTACCGAGAAGGCCTACTATTTCTAAAAAATTTTACTGAGTACTAGGCAACTGCATTATTTCTCACTAAAAATCAGATAAATTGACAAAAGTGATTAAATATCAGTGGCATAAGCGGCTACAATAGCTTAATTTGATAAAATGTAAAAATAAAATTTTTTGCGGATATACAGTCAAACGAACCAATAGCCTCCAACACAGGAATCACAAACCATACGACTACACTACGAAGTCAACTGGTCACTATCACATATTCTTACAGAAGTAAAGCTAAACAAGTTACGCGAAATATGCTGATTTTGTCATTTGAACTATATACTAGCTCTAAAATAGTTAACATATCGAGAATACGTAAAAATAGGGCTATTTCTACGACAAATGAAGCTATTATATCCAGGAGGAAAAGCAAATACACCTGAGCAACATTATTTATTGCCTGTACAATATAATCATTCCCTCCAGTAAAGCAGTACAGTAATGCATCAAAAAGCGTTGCATTTATGTTAATTCATTTGCATTACGGTAATTTTTCAGTTTCAATTATTTACAGTGTTATGTATGTGCAGACGTCTTACCCTTTCGTTTGCATCACCGCTTTCCGCAATTTCTTCTCCATGTCATTTCGGAATGTTTATGCAGGGGATTACTGTTGGTAATAACTTCTTTCTTGAAGGTAACACTAGAAGCTCATTTCTCAGATCCCGTTCACAATCTTCAAGCCGAAAATGAGCTGAACGCACACGTGCAGTTTTCACGTTCACTTTGTCCTTGCGTTTGCATCGAACTGTCCATTCACGTTGCAAGTGCTCATCCTTGCGAAAAACGTGATAAATAACGTCCGTCGTCGTTCGAGCAGTATTAATGCAATGTGCCATGGCACAGTTACAGTGACTGTCTCAAAACAAACTACTCTTTGGGATGCACTCTACCACTCCCGTGTTCCACTGAATTCACAGCACTGCAGCGTCCTCTCCGTGACGTCAAGGCGCGCAAGGGCGTCTGGGACTTTTTTACTCGCTTGGGGCCGGAATGGCCTACCTGCATTTTCTATATACCTTGGTTCTACCCTCGATCAATTCGTCATACTCCTTTCTTTACTGGCTGTCAACAGAAATACATAGTAATAGTAATTCATACATAGTAATAGTTGTATCACAAAAATCAGAGAGGTTTGCTTTTTAAATAAACTCGACTCACAGATTTCCGGTAAATACCATATGTTTAAGTAAATACAGAGGAACATACGAGCAGATGCTTACACTATGAGATACCCGACAGATATAAGCGCCACCGTAGTGCCAGAATAAATGAAGTACATAATGATCGCTTATTTGTTTACCGACACTATACATTTTTCATTTCCGCTTCGTTCACTTAGCAAATGCCTCTAGCCAAATGATTTTAATTAAAAATCTTATTTCTTTATGTGAAAAAGAAGAAAATACTATTTTACTATAAAATACAGTATTAATAGATTTCTATAAATATGGTTTTGAAATCACTGTGGGGGCGATGCATAAATGTCCTTCGTAAATAACAATCATGTATAACGTTTTAGGGGCCCCTTGAGTGCACGAAGTTATGTAATGAACAGAACATAGTTTGGGCATTCAAACAGTTGACTAGTAGACACATTTTCGCTTAAATATTTGGCAAAAGAGTTTTGTTCTTTTTAAACGATTTAGTTTTGATTTTCTGATAGCAACCTATATTAAGAAATATTTTAGTTTTGCTTTAATCATGTAATAAAGTACGAATTATTTGGTATCTGTGCGCTGATCGATAAATTATCAGTCTTTATTAGAAGGTTTACCTTGGATTAGAGCTTTTTACTATATCTACTTTCGACTTTATGAGGCACAAGTGAACAGTTGTGTTTATGTGGCGTTTCATTTTGTCTGATTCCATCCCTCGCCCCTGGGTGCAGCAGACGGGAAAAAAGCCCCCGTTCCCTCCCACCCCCCACCTCTAAAAAAAGAAACGCAGCGAGGGATAAAATTTCCATCCAGTTTACTCAGTTTAACATAAAAAAATTGCTCCATATTTACAATTTTATCGAAAGGTACCGTTACAAAAAACAGAATTTCGTACTTAATTTTTTCGCTTTGTGTTATCAAAGTTATCGTGTTGATTGTTTTGAAATCTGAGCTATTTTTGGTTCCACAGTTTACAAATTGTAATAAAGTTCTTAAACTTTAGACCAATGTGACCCTCGTCAGCAATTAAGTCTTCTGCTCTATCTAATTGATACGGAGATCAGGCAGTCGCCGACCTCTGTCATCTGTTGCAGCTCCGCCTGCACACAAGCTGCTTGATACGAACAAACGCCTGCTGCTCGCACCAGGGCTGCCACGGCGTGTCGGGGGCTGCGCTCTGCTTCGCAGCTCAGCATCGTTTATACGAAGCAAATTAAGGGCAGCATCAGGGAGACGAAACACATTAGTTACGCGCTTGCGGCCCTGAAAAGAATTTTGCTTAGTGTACTTGTCTTGTCAAAAGTTTAATGTAGGTTATACGTAGTTACTCCTGTTCATTCATTTCGTGAAGTGAGAACTTCCGTTTTCTTGTTACGTGTACGTTGGCATCACTGTCACCTGTCAGAACTCCGCATGGCTCTCACTAAACAATCTCTCTCAGCGTGTTGCTTGTAGTTCAGTACTCAGCGAAGCATATTACGAAAGTGTCCTCCACAATCAGTAGTTGAGCGTTCTTGTAGGACACACGTATGTTTGGTCTTTAAAGTTTTTGCACGTTAAACGAACACAATCGTACCTGACAACAATAGTCGGCACATTAAGCACTGTTACCGAGTAACAAAACGGCAGACGTCAGTTGGTTTCCGCGGTACCACCTTCATCACATGTGTTTATTTGTGGTTTCGCGCAACGAAAGTTATGAAGACACACTGGATGAAAAGCGTTCGTCAGCCGATTACTTCCACAATCCGACGCAGCAGAGGTGAGTACAAATTCACGTACTACTGCGGGCTTTCAAATGTGTTATCTGCTTATGCTTGTGGAGTCTTTCAGCATCACTTAAATGAGTGTCGTGAGCTTCATAGTGGGTTTTAAACTGCAGTACATACAGAATCACTGCGTCTCTTGTCTTAGGAGCTTCTATCTACCTTTCCAATCAAATAGTTGCTGTTCAAATATTTTGTTATCACAGTACGTGAAACTTGATACAACTCTAAAATTATTTACACATTTAATATCTCTCTTTTGCGATATTTGCAGTGGAGTTGTATATACAAGATTTTTATACTGTCATAATAATGGGTCATGTACTTAGTGGCTCCGTTCAGTGGCCTGACGTTTACCTGTGAGATGTCTTTCATAAAATAAAGTCGTGTTTTCCGGCGTTCAGGGCGCCACTTTTCGCACTTTACTTGCGTAGAAATTATGGTGTCTACGAAAGAAGCTAAAATTACCAGAGCAAAACGTGGTCCACCGCGTACGCGAATGAATAATGTGCATCCAGCGATACACAAAGAGAAATTTTGCCTAGTTAAGAGATTGACAAGACATGGCGATAAGCAACTCATTGCTAGATTTTTCAACTAGTACTATGATCTTGCTTCATTCAAACAGAACAATTCACTAGAAACGTACTTAATTACTTGTTCCTGCACAAAGCGTTTGTCATAATAAACAAAACTTAAGGTTTGTGCATTGCTTGCGTAGCAAACGCTTTTTTACTTCTCTGTGCTTGGCAGTATATCCTACTCATGCTGGCTGCGCTTACAGGGAAATTATCATTTTATGTTTTACACGTTTTAATATTCATTCACATACCACGTATCTCTGTCATAAATTAGTACTTTCCAAATTATTTGGGATTAACCACTGCAGCCTATTGTTCAGGACGTGTCTGCAGATCATAGCTTTACATGCCACTGTGTAGTCTATGAAACAAAACACTTCTACCGCTTCAAAGCTTGTGTCCAAATCTTAATCAGTTCTTATTCAAATATGTTTGCATATGTACGTTAGTCCGTGAGATTAGCACAGCTGGATCTGTCTGTGACTGTCAAGAATTATACACAAATATTTAGATTCCATACTTAATTACGAGAAGTTCATTCATCCTTGAAGAAGCATACTTAAAAATTACAGAAGCACTTTCATTCTTAAAAGAAGAATTCGTCAGACTTAATTCATAATAAGTCCAATCATAGCAAGTAACGAATGAAGTGAAATTATATACAAATACTGGATATTCCTCGTGCATTTCTTTCACCACCGCCCGTCCGGCCCAGGGAATGGAATAGCTCGCATGACGATACAGTGTGTACAGACTAATATGGCGCGCGGTGAGTGACCTAAAGGCATTTCCCATTTAAAGTCGCTACTGCGCCAGATGTCAATTCAGTTTGCGCGAATAATACATTTGATATGGAACTACCTGCAAGTGATATTGGTACTCCTTAATAATGCGAGGATCATTTGAGAACACATTTGAATATTATTTAGCAAATTAAGTAGTTGAGCCTTTTGTTGTTCTGTTAAATGCTAGGATGGTGTTATTTTCGTTTGAATACAGGAAAAAATACTCATGCGAGCCTCTATGTTCTGACGTTCCAGTGCATTACGAACACAGTACTGCCCTACTGCGCCTTAGTTCCTATCACTTTGAGATTTTGACCTTCACTTTCTCGCACTAAGTGCCACGAGATCCTTAATGAACTTAAAACTAATTTCCTACCACCTACTACTAAATGCCAAGTTCCGTTTGGAGAGTCGATCTTTGCGTAACCTCCAACCAGAAATTCCGAGCCTAACAGACAGGAGACAAATTCTTTACAGCGAGAAACGTCGAGTCCGCGCAGAATAATAACGTGTGGGGAGAGTGAGTGGTGGTGGTGGAAGGCGCTGGAGGGGTAGCGCCCTTCTACACTGAAGGGTACGGCCGTAACTTTTGTTAAGTATTCAGTGGAGCCCACACTTGTATGGCGACCATTCAAGAAGATCTGTCACCACTGCTTTCGTTGGTAGTTAAAAAGAACTCCGCTGAATTTGTTTTCGCCTGGCTTGTTAACGATTTGTAACATTCAGAGAAGCGTCACGAGTGGCGAATTTTGAGTAAAACTGACACATTTAACTTTTGCTTCTTTTCCTAAAGCACGGCAGAGCTTACAGTTTCATCTCGCTACCCTGTGTTCTGAAACAGAGTTTTACGAAGTTTGTTAAGGAAGTGAGGAACAGGAAAGTCAGTAGCTTACGAAAAAGCACAGCCTCGGTACAAAAATAAACAAGTAATATCTTCACTTATATTGTTTCAAAACCTGTAGCATTTCTCCTTTCACCAGCTATCGATGGCCCTTAAAAATTGCGTCTGTGGTTAGTGGCATAACACGGTAAATGATGCAGTTCTGCCTGACAACCGTATGGAAAAATAGTCTCCTCTTCGCGTGCTGTCATTTGCCAAAATCTCATTTCGATATCTCAAACCGTTTAGGAAATATGAGGAATGTTGCCCATATTATGCCCTGGCTTTATTGCTAGCGGGTCGTAAGTGAGTGTGCTATGTCAGATCAACTTTTTCGAGATCAATGACGGATGGAGACCAACTCCTAAGTCTAAAGACAAATTCAGTACTTTAGCTAAATTTAATACAGCGAAACATATAACGTAATATCTACCAAATGTAAAATCGTAGCGACTTTTTCGTAACTCGCGCAGTGTCTTACTTCCGTGCAAATATCACCATAACTATGACCATCAACGAATGATGTGCACATTATCATGAAGCTGACACAATTATAAGCTATAAGTAACGCAAAAATGAACTTTTTTACCGAATAGCTTAAGTAAAATCGGTACGCCTCTATTCTGTTTCGCCGACGTAAAGAGACAAAGACAGTGGACACCCCCTTCGGAACAAACGAATGAACTTTCCCACCACTTTGGACGAAAACTGGTCACTGCGCTTCGGCTACCGTATTGTGCGCGGGCTGTACATGCTACTCTTCCGCCCTCACATTCCACAGTCACCCAACTAATTGCCCCTTGGCGCCAATAGCACATGAGACTGTACAGTTTTGGAGCGGCATTGTCCGTACACGAGTTTCACTGATTACAATTTTAAAACAATGCGCGTCATGGACGTTAACACCTGCATCTGTGTCCAACACAACTGTCGTGGGTACGCTTTCCACTGCACCATCCAGTGCTGCCACAACTAATTCATCTTTCTTGCATGTGCGATTTAAAATAAGCACAAAGTTCTTCTCGAATATCTGTATCTTCATTATATCATAGTACCGGAATCTCTTGATCAGTTTCGGCTCGTTGGTGTACATTCTGGAAGTTCACAAATTTTGAAATTCAGAGAAATATGAGAGTGCGAAATTAATGTGTGTGTGAAACGATATGGGACTTAACTGCTAAGGTCATCAGTCCCTAAGCTTACACACTGCTTAACCTAAATTATCCTAAGGAAAAACACACACACCCATGCCCGAGGGAGGACTCGAACCTCCGCCGGGACCAGCGCGAAATTAATAGTGCCTGCTGTACAACAGTTATGCTTATCAACATATCTATACAACTTCCGTTGCTGACCATAATAATAATAATAATAATAATAATAATAATAATAATAATGTGCATAACTTGTCTGAAAAAAAGAAGGAACAGTTTCTGTGGAATTTTGTTGTTTTGTACGCAATAAAGTACAGTTTATGATAAGAACGAAATAATGTTTAGGCTTTCGCTACTCTCCGTTCCGCCATTTTCTGTGAGTAGGAGTTGTCGTTCTTTTCTTATTTTTTCGTAAAATTGTACTAGATCCCTAATGTGGTCAGAGAGGCCCCACTTCCTTTGCGGCTAACTTTTCCTAGTAATTTTTTTTTCTGTTAGCGCTTAATACAGTTTCATCAAAGAGTTAATGTTGACACTGCACAGGAAAGCCGATTCCTGCACAGTAAACAACCAAATACAAAGAACCGTTTGCGGAAATTATTAAAGACAAGAAGTGCTACCTACCAGCAAGGTCACTTCACCAGAATACAAATGAGGCGCTGAAAGCCACGGGGGCCAAAAGCACAATGTCCTCGGCCTCCAAAGTTAAGTGAATATCAGAGGAACCAGTGAGACAGATTTTAGCGGATGTTCAGATACAGTGTAATGTGGGCCTACAGAACAGGTAAACCTGACCCACCGTAGCGTGAGTGAACGCTAGTCTCCAGTTGACGATGATGTGCTTTATGGTTCTCAGCGCCTCTAATGGATTATTGTGTGATAAAACCAAAAATTTAATATACTATATCTCACTCAGAACTCCACAAAATAGGTTTTTTATCAGTAGAACTTTAAAATAAAC
Source organism: Schistocerca americana (assembly GCF_021461395.2). Taxonomy (NCBI): domain Eukaryota; kingdom Metazoa; phylum Arthropoda; class Insecta; order Orthoptera; family Acrididae; genus Schistocerca; species Schistocerca americana. The sequence continues at coordinate 664,714 of NW_025725994.1, read as the reverse complement.
TGATTACCAATCTAATGTTACTATAATGAGTGAATTGGCGTATCTGTGCAGTGTGCCTAGTGGGATTTATGCCAAGCAAACGTCTGCTGCAGAGTAAACTTCTAGTTGAGTGATGCCCATCCTGTTTCGGCACTTTCCTCTAGGCGGACCAAGACATATGCGACGCACTCAATTCATCTGCCACATCTTGGTCATAAAATCGAGTCTTCAGTTTCATAACTACGGTGATTGTAAAGTTAGAGACACGTATTTGTGAGGTACTGAATCCCCATGTATATACATCTGATAGACAGATGTCCTATTTATAGAGTTAGTGACGGCATAATTTCGCATGTCAAACACGGCTGATATGTGTTGGTTTCCCTGTAAGAGGCGTTCTCCGTTACTAACGAACATTTTATATGAGTGATGCAAGCAGCACTATTCTAAAAGAGGACGGACAAGCGTAGTGTAGGCACTCTCCTTAGTAGATCTGTTAAATTTTCTCAGTGTCCTGCCAATAAAACGCAGTCTTTGGTTAGCCTTCCTCACAACATTTTCTATGTGTTCCTTCCAATTTCAGTTCCTTGTAGTTGTAATTCTTAGGTATTTAGTTGAATTTACGGCCTTTATATTTGACTGGTCTACCGTGAAATCAAAGTTTAATGGATTCCTTTTAGCCCTCATGTGGATGACCTCACACTCCGTTATTTAGGGACAACTGCCAATTTTCGCAGCATTCAGATATATTTTCTGCATCATTTTGCAGTTTGTTTTGATATTATGATGACTTTATTAGTCGATAAACGACAGCGTCACCTGCAACAACCGAAGACGGCTGCTCAGATTGTCTCAAAAATCGTTTATATAGATAAGGAATAGCAAAGGGCATATAACACTACCTAGGGGAACGCCATCACTTCTGTTTTACTCTATGACTTTCCGTCAGTTACTATGTACTGTGACCTCTCTCACACCAAGTCACCAATGCAGTCACATAATTGAGACGATATTCCATAAGCAGGCAATATCACTGTAAGCCGCTTGTGTGGTACAGTGTCAAAAGCCTTCTGGAAATCCAGAAATACGGAATCGATCTGAAATCCCTTGTCAGTACCACTCAACACTTCATGCTATTCGCATGTGTTTCGCTGTGTTTCACAAGAACGGTGTTTTCTAAACCCATCTTGACTGTGTGTCAATACACTGATTTCTTAGAGGTAATTCATAGTGTTTGAACACAATATATGTTTCAAAATCGTGCTGCATATCGACGTTAACGATATGGGCCTGTGATCTAATGTGTTACTCCTACTACCTTTCTTGAATATTGGTGTGACCTGTGCTACTTTCCAGTCTTTGGGTACGGATCTTACGTCGAGCGAACGGTTGTATATGATTGTCAGGTATGAAGCTAATGCATCAGCAGTCTCTGAAAGGAACCTAATTGATATACAGTCTGGACCAGAAGACTTGCTTTTATTAAGTGATTTAAGTTCCTTAATTACTCCGAGGATATTTACTTCTACATTACTCACGTTGGCAGCTGTTCCTGATTCGAATTCTGGAATATTTACTTCGTCTTCTTTTGTGAAGGCAGTGTTTAGTAACTCTGCTTTCGCAGCACTGTCTTCGATAGTATCTCCATTGCTATCGCGCAGAGAAGGCATTGATTGTTTCTTGCCGCTAACATATTTCACATACGACCAGAATGCCTTTGGATTTTCTGCCAGGTTTCGAGACAAAGTTTCGTTATAGGCATTGAAGTCCGCGCTAAATTTCGAGCTTCTGTAAAAGATCGCCAGTCTTGGGGATTTTGCATCTGTTTAAATTTGGCATGTTTGTTTCGTTGCTTCTGCAACAATGTTCTGACCCGTTTAGTGTACCAAGGAGGATCAGCTCCGACGTTTGTTAATTTATTTCGTATAAATCTCTCAATTGCTGCCGATACTATTTCTTTGAATTTAAGCCACACCTAGTCTACACTTACAGCATTAATTTGGAAGGAGTGGAGATTGTCCCTCATAAAGGCGGCAAGTGAATTTTTATCTGATATTCTGAATAGGTTATCTTTCTTTATTTCTGAAGGTTTTGGGGGTTACAATATTCAATCTCGCTACGACAACCCTGTGTTCACTAATCCGTGTATCAGTTTTGATGCTCGTTATTAACTCAGGATGATTTGTTGCTAAAATGTCAAGTGTGTTTTCACAACCGTTTACTATTAGCGAGGGCTCATAACTAGCTGCTCGAGATAATTGTCAGAGAATGCGTTTAGCACAATTTCGGATGATGTTTTATGCGTACCTCCGGAATGAAACATGTATTTCCGCCAACATATCGATGGCAAATTAAAGTCACCTCCGACTGTAGTCGTAGAGTCAGGTACGTGTTTGAAATCAGACTCAAGTTTTCTGTGAACGTTTCAGCAACTGAATCATCTGAATTGGGAGGTCGGCAAAAGAACCCAATTATTATTTTATTCCGGTTGCCAACAATGACCTCCGCCCATACTAACTCAGAGGAAGTATCTACTTCAATTTCGAGACAAGATAAACTACTTCTAACAGTAACAAACACGCCACCGCCAACCGTGTTTAGCCTATCCTTTCGGATCACCGTTAGGTTCTTCGCAAAAATTTCGGCCTAGCTTACCTCCGGCTTTAGCCAGCTTTCAGTGCCTATAACGATTTGAGCATCAGTGCTTTCTATTAGTGCTTGGAGCTCTGGTACTTTCCCAACAAATTGCAACTGTTATACTGATGGTTCCTGTATCTACGTTCCCCCTGTGTTCGGCCTGCACCCTTTGTGACTGAAGCCGTCTTGTGTTTTCCCGAGACCCTCTAGCCGAAAAAACCGCCCAGTCCACGCCACACAGCCCCTGCTACCTGTGTAGCCGCCTCCTGCGTATAGCGGGCACCTGAAGTAGAACCCGAAACTCAACCACCATCTGGCGCAAGTCGATGAACCGTCGCAGAACCGTCTGAGCCTCTGATTGAGACCCTTCACTCAACTCTGTACCAGATGTCTGCAATCTGTCCTATCGACTATGCTGCAGATGGTCAGCTCTGCTTTCATCTTGTAAGCAAGACTGGCAGCCTTTACCATTTTTGTTAGCCGAAACAAGAGAGAATCTCTTCTGATCCAAAGTGACACACATCATTGGTACCGACGTGAGCCACCACCTGCAGTTGGCTGCACCCTGTACATCCAGGAGGACCCATTCCACATCTGGAATGACTCCACCCGGTTTGCACACTGAGTGCACATTGGTTTTCTTTCCCTTCATGGCAGCCATGTCCCCGAGGGGCCCCATAACGATCATACCGTCGGAGCTCGCAACTACCAACAATCCCACCAGATCTTGCAGGCCGAGAGGTTTCCTCTGAAACAGGACAGGCGACAGCATGTGGCTCAGCGACAGACAGCACGTGGAACCTGTTTGTCAGACAGACCGGGCAGGCCTTACGTGAGGCCTGCTAGCCCGGGGCGACCTCCCACTCGACCACAGGTGAGGGATCGACCTCAGTGCGAGCAGTAACTGGGCTGTCCACCGGGGAGGACCGATGGGAGGACTCGCCTGGACGTCCGTCGGATCCCCACGGCCGGCCCTCAACAGTGGCGCCCATCCACTGCTGCCTCAGGCTGTGTAACCGAAGAGCCGTCACAGAGCTAAGTGTCGCCAAATCGGCTCACATCCGCACAGAACAATCGTAGTCCCTGTCCATACTAAAGACTGTGGAAAATTTAAGTATGCACATAAACGGACTATCGACACGTGCTGCGCAACTCTACTGTAGACCCAGACGAAAACGCAGCAACTCTGTCTAATAAATTAGATTAACACGCAGAGATTCAAAAACATAACTACCGATGCACTCAGGTGAAACTAAATAATTCGCCCCCGATTAGGAACTTGTAATATGTCACAAAATCGATTTGCTTTCCGACGCAAACGAAAACACGAGAACTGTGCCTATTAAATATTAGATAAACACCCAGAATCACAGGAAAGTAAACTATTAAAACACACAGATGATGATATAAAATTCGCTGCTTGTTTCGCGAGCGGCTACTGCTGCCTGACTCTGTGACTCTGGGAGCATCTGTACTTTAATTTGCGCCCTCTTCTTCGTTTCGCTACGAGAGACTATACACCAACTACACAAAATGACTACGTTTATTGTTGCATGTTGCACCTGAACTGCTTCCACACATTCGTCACACAGTGCCAAGAAGTTCGTATTTTTCATTTGTGTCAAACATATTGAGGCAACATAACACAGCAAAACGAATGTAGCAATTTTACGGTTGGACGTGAAAAGTCAGGACCTCATTTTTAATCCCTTGTTCCTCTTCTTAAGAAATACATGTCTGCCAAATAATCAGCTGCACTAGTTAATTACGAATCTATTTTTTCGTCGTATCGTGATGAAACAGAACTTGTAACTGCAGTAATTCAGCTACCTCACATTCACTTCTTTGACGCTGCAGATTTTCTGCAGTTTGTAAAAGCAAGAAGAACTAACTGGATTGTAGATTACTTTTTGCCTTCTAATTCATATGTGCCTCCTGCAATACTTCCTGCAAATTGATTCTCGTTGTTGTTGTTGTGGTCTTCAGTCCTGAGACTGGTTTGATGCAGCTCTACATGCTACTCTATCCTGTGCAAGCTTCTTCATCTCCCAGTACCTTCTGCAACCTACACCCTTCTGAATCTGCTTAGTGTATTCATCTCTTGGTCTCTGTCTACGATTTTTACCCTCCACGCTGCCCTCCAATGCTAAATTTGCGATCCCTTGATGCCTCAGAACATGTCCTACCAACCGGTCCCTTCTTCTTGTCAAGTTGTGCCACAAACAACTCTTCTCCCCAATTCTATTCAACATCTCTTCATTAGTTATGTTATCTACCCATATAATCTTCAGCAATCTCCTATAGTACCACATTTCGATAGCTTCTATTTTCTTCTTGTCCAAACTAATTATCGTCCATATTTCACTTCCATACATGGCTACACTCCATACAAGTACTTTGAGAAATGACTTCCTGACACTTAAATCTATACTTGATGTTAATAAATTTTTCTTCTTCAGAAATCCTTTTCTTGACATTGCCGGTCTACGTTTTATATCCTCTCTACTTCGACCATCGTTTTGCTCCCCAAATAGCAAAACTCATTTACTACTTTAAGCATCTCATTTCCTAAACTAATTCTCTCAGCATCACCCGATTTCACTCGGCTACATTCCTTTATCCTTGTTTTGCTTTCCTTGATGTTCGTCTTATACCCTCCTTTCAAGACACTGTCCATTCCGTTCAACTGCTCTTCCAAGTCCTTTGCTGTCTCTGACAGAATTATAATGTCATCAGCGGACCTCAAAGTTTTTATTTCTTCTCCATGGATTTTAATACCTATTCCGAACTTTTCTTTTGTTTCCTTTACTGCTTGCTCAATATACAGATTGAATAGCATTGGGGAGAGGCTACAACCCTGTCTCACTCCCTTTCCAACCACTGCTTCCCTTTCATGCCCCTCGACTCTTGTAACTGACATCTGCTTTCTGTACGAATTGTAAATAGTCTTTCACTCCCTTTATTTCACCTTCAGAAATTGAAAGAGAGTGTTACAGTCAACATTGTCCTACGCTTTCTCAAAGTCAACAAATGCTAGAAACGTAGGTTTGCCTTTCCTTAATGTTTCTTCTAAGATAAGTCGTAAAGTCAGTATTGCCTCACGTATTGCAATATTTCTACGGAATTAAAACTGTCTTCCCCGAGGTCGGCATCTAGTAGGTTTTCCATTCGTCTGTAAGGAATTTGTGTTAGTATTTTGCAGCTGTGACCGATTAAACTGATAGTCGGTAATTTTCACATCTGTCAACAACTGCTTTCTTTGGGATTGGAATTATTATATTCTTCTTGAAGTCCGAGGATATTTCGCCTGTCTCATACATCTTGCTCACCAGACGGTAGAGGTTTGTCAGGACTGGCTCTCCCAAGGCTGTCAGTAGTTCTAATGGAATGTTGTCGACTATCGGTGCCTTGTTTCGGCTCAGGTCTTTCAGTGCTCTGTCGAACTCTTCACGCAGTATCATATCTCCAACTTCAGCTTCGTCTACATCCTCTTCCATTTCCATAATATTGCCCTTAAGTACATCGCCCTTGTATAGGCCCTCTATATACTCCTTCCACCTTTCTGCTTTCCCTTCGTTGCTTAGAACTGGGTTTCCATCTGAGCTCTTGATATTCATACAAGTGGTTCCCTTTTTTCCAATTGTCTCTTTAATTTTGCTGTAGGCAGTACTTATCTTACCTCTAGCAAGGTAAGCTTCTACATCCTTACATTTGTCCTCTAGCCATGCCTGCTTAGCACTTTTGCACTTCCTGTCGATCTCATTTTTTAGACGTTTGTATTCCTTTTTGCCTGCTTCATTTACTGCATTTTTATATTTCCTCCTCTTATCAATTAAATTCAATACTTCTTCTGTTACAGAAAGATTTCTACTAGCCCTCTTCTTGTTACCTGCTTGATCCTCTGCTGCCTTCACTACTTCATCCTTCAAATCTACCCATTCTTCTTCTACTACATTTCTGTCCCCCATTCCTGTCAATTGTTCTCTTATGCTCTTCCTGAAACTCTGTTTATCCAGGTCCCATCTCCTTAAATTCCCACCTTGTTGCAGTTTCTTCAGTTTTAATCTACAGTTCATAACCAATGGATTGTGGTCAGAATCCACATCTGCCCCTGGAAATGTTTTACAATTTAAAACCTGGCTCCTAAATCTCTGTCTTACCATTGTATAATCCATCTGATACCTCCTAGTATCTCCAGGCTTCTTCCATGTGTACAACCTTCTTTTATGATTCTTGAACCAAGTGTTAGCTATGATTAAGTTATGCTCTGTGCAAAATTCTACCAGGCGGCTTCCTTTTTTATTTCTTACCCCCAATCCACATTCACCTACCACGTTTCCTTCTCTTCCTTTTCCTACTATCGAATTCCAGTCATCCATGACTTTTAAATTTTCGTCTCCCTTCAGTAATTGAATAATTTCGTTTATCTCATCATATATTTCATCAAGTTCTTCATCATCTGCAGAGCTAGTTGGCTTATAAACTTGTACTACTATAGTAGGCGTGGGCTTCGTATCTATCTTGGCCACAATAATGCGTTCACTATGCTGTTTGTAGTAGCTTACCCGCACTCCTATTTTATATTCATTATTAAACCTACCCCTGCATTACCCCTATCTGATTTTGTATTCATAACCCTGTATTCACCTGACCAAAAGTCTGGTTCCTCCTGCCACCGAACATCACTAATTCCCACTATAGCTAACTTAAACCTCTCCATTTCCCTTTTTAAATTTTCTAATCTACCTGCCCTATTAAGGGATCTGACATTGCACGCTCCGATCCGTAGAAGGCAGTTTCCTTTCTTCTGATAACGACGTCCTCTTCAGTAGTCCCCGCCCGGACCTTCGAATGAGGGACTATGGTATCTCCGGAATATTTTACCCAAGAGGACGCCATCATCATTTAACCATACAGTAAAGCTGCATGTCCTCGGGAAAAATTACGGCTGTAGTTTCCCCTTGCTTTCAGCCGTTCACAGTACCAGCTCAGCAAGGCCGTTTTGGTTAATGTTACAAGGCCAGATCAGTCAATCATCCAGACTGTTGCCCCTGCAACTACTGAAGAGGCTGCTGCCCCTCTTCAGGAACCACACGTTTGTCTGGCCTCTCAACAGATACCCATCCGTTGTGGTTGCACCTACGGTACGGTCATCTGTACCGCTGAGGCACGCAAGACTCCCCACCGACGGCAAGGTCCATGGTTCACGAGGGACTTCATTCTCATACCCCTGTAATCTGTAAGTGTAATTCTTATCCTTCACTAAAGCAGCAAATTCATAACACAGTGTGTGCACGGACTCTAGCATAGTGCACAAACTGTTCCAGCGTGTGCGGAACTTTGGCTCCAAGCACGAACAGAAGAAACTTTTCTTTCTATCATTTAACATCGCAAATGTGGCTGAGTGCTGTTGTACAATGAGCACTACAGAGGAGGCTTTCGTGATTTTCCAAAGTTCTTATTGTATTGGGACCCTGGTCGGAGACAAAAACAAAACTATGCAACATGTCTGGCGAAATTTTCGTATCAGTCATCCTCTCTTGCGGGTCTTTCATAGTATTAACGTCCGTCAGCTTAACGTCCGGGAATTCGGTTATAAATAAAACATTATTCAAAAGAGACCAATCTGTGTTTATGTAATATGCTGTAAGTGTCAAGTAATGCACCTTTTATACGAACCAGTCCGCATATCAACTGTCGTAGACAATTTCTTATTAATAACTTGCTTAATAGCAGAAGGCCTTATTCGGTTTCGGGCTGCAAGAAGCCCCTTCTTTGACTTGTCTACTTACAGCAGAAATAGTTGACATAACGTCTGAAACGCTGACTTCTCGATAAAGTGCACTCATATGAATTAATTCTTGGTCTATTTGTTTGAAACCTTCATCAGAAACACCTCTAACGTCTGAAAGGTGTCATCTCTTTAGCACACATTGCAACAAACTTCGCTGTTGTTTTTTACTACTACCTACATTTCTGAAGATGTATCAGAGTGGGATGTCTTACAACAGTATTTGTTTAAATGAGTTGTTCTCGACTAGAAACACAGTAACGTCGATCAGTTTACGCACGACACATATTCTGTAGACTTTCTGTTTTAGTTTACAACAGATATTTATTCCTTAATTCGCTTTTTAGACTCTCCTATTTCTTCTGCGTTTACGCATTGGTTTCAGTATTACTTGTTACTGCACTTCCTCACTCTGCGTGATTACGAACACACCACGAATGAGAAGCCTGCGCTAGAGGTAATCGCGCAGGGATAAAGACGCGTTTAACATTTTTGGAGTCAAACATTGTGCGGGACTCGGCCACGGCCTCTACGCTCGGCCACTGCAAACAGTGCGGGCAGGATGTGCGGGTAGGCTGTGCTCAGCACGGCTCGCATTCTGTGCTCGATTACTCGGCCATGCAGGACTGGCCTGCCCGATCATCAAATGTTCCACTACCTACATATCGATCAAATGCTTGGTCAACTTTTCTTTTAAACCTGAGCCACAGTTCTTTAAACGTTTTTCTCCACACACACACACACTTTATCGACCGACAGACAGATTTCAGGATGGTCTACACAACGCACGTTCTGGCCGACTACACTCAATTACTTGTGCGCCGCCCGGCTCCTAGCGCTGGTTGTGACGTTCTGTTCTATGAGATACCGCTTAGTATCCAACAGGAAAAGAATTCGGATGTGGCTTGGCTGTTTTCGAACTAACAAGACCAGAAAAAAGCCATGATAAAAGCTGTGGGCAAACAAATGGATAATGCAATGCATGAAATGCACCTACGCTGTGTTACTTATGGAGCTGGGACACGAAGATTTTCGGAGTTATTTAAGATTGGATGAAAAATGCTTTTCGGAGCTTCTTAACGTCGTCAAACGATAGGTACATCACGATTTCTGGCCACTGGCGGAAGTTACGTGGACCTCAGATGCAGCGCGAGTGGCCCCCACAGTTATTATCTGAAACGATTCTGGAATCCTGCGAGGTGATTCATAGTTGCCTGAGAACAAATGTCGTGATAAAACAAGATCAAAACGAAAATTAAATAAATTATGTTCGTGGAAACTTTATCAACTTATGTACTTATGTAATATTAATGATATCCCCTGTAAGTTCAAGAAACTCATTTCAAATTATAAGAAGGTACACTGCAAATAGGAGCGGCGCACATTATGTAGTAAATTCAGCAACGTATTTATAAAAAATGAAGCACTCAGCAGCTGTTAGAACTTGGGGAAAGCCCTTCAGTTTGCCAGTCAAAGCAGGAGGGATGGCGATATGTTGGATTTTTGTAACACTTCGAACCGAGGGTATTTCATGAATAAAAGTCCGCCGATTGTCTATAATTCGAATTTTTGGTTCTAATTTCGATACGTATCGGGAATGAAATAAAAATCTAATCTGTGTCTATTTTGGTTTTCAGACTTAATTTCAAACAGACAGACGACTGACAGTTATTCACAAAGGTGTGTATCTTTTATTTTCTCTGGTTGATACATGAGACCATTATGGATTCGTTAAAATTGAAAGAATCGTTTCATTTCTTGCAACTCTATTGCTATACTCCTCGCACGACGCGTCCCACAGACGTCTCGAAAAATTTCCAGAAACTGTGTTATCAAAATTTCGTCTGCCTCGCACACTGTCACGTTAGCCGCATTTGGACGGCATTAAATCCCGCGCGTAGTGAGTGCAAAGGAACTGTTGTCTTGCGGTTTGCACGACAGACTACACACCACGTAATTTGTAGGCGGAATGGGGCCGTGGGGCGGGCCTTGCTGCTGTTTGCTGGTCGTACCTAACCAACCGACCGCAACGAAACATCGGTCGGTCTTATGACCGACAAGCCTACTCACGTACAATTAGTCGGTCGGTCGGCCAACAATCTTCACACGCACAGTTTATCGTTCGGACGATAAACCGGAGCATGTGTAGGGTCCTTTACTGACAATGAGTCTCTGAGAATAATTGAATGAGAGAAAGGGCTCGAAAAACAAGATTTCGCAGCAGTAGATTCCGATATCTCATAACGGGCTTCTGACTGCAGCGTTGAAGGATTTGGATACTGTACCTTGCCAAGTATGTAGTATACCGATGGAGACATTACGACAGCTCACTGGCCACACCCACTGGAGAATTACTGGCAATGTTTGAGACAAGCTCGGTTGGGCAGCTGAGCACGTTCTGTCGCGGTTTGCTTGTAGCCTCAGAACCGTTTCTTGAAACTACTACGAAATTATCGTTCGAGATAACGCAGTGGTTAGGACACTGAACTCGCAATCGGTAGGTTGACAGTTCAAACCTGCTCCCAGCCATTCAGATATTGGTTTTCCATGATTTGCCTAAACTGGTTACTGCAAATGCCGGGATGGTTCCTTTAATAGGGCACGGCCGACTATCCTACTCCATCCTTCCATAGTCCGAGCTTGTGCTACGTCTCGTTGTAGACAGGACGTTAAACTTTAACCTCCTACTCCTCCAACTACGAAATTGGAATTAATATTTGCCCAGATCTATGGATACCACAATTTGGCCACGGAACTTGGTGTCACTAAGAACCTGTGCGCCATACTTTGCGAACGATTCTCCATCGTTCATCCGGAAGTAATTAAAATTTGTTCAAATGGTTCAAATGGCTCTGAGCACTATCGGACTTAACATCTATGGTCATCAGTCCCCTAGAACCTAGAACTACTTAAACCTAACGACATCACACAACACCCAGACATCACGAGGCAGAGAAAATCCCTGAGCCCGCCTGGAATCGAACCCGGGAACCCGGGCGTGGGAAGCGAGAATGCTACCGCACGACCATGATCTGCGGACAATTAAAATTTGTGCCAGGACGAAAACATTTATCCGGCTGCTTTGGCTGTCATCAGAGACCAGGCAAAGGAAACAGAGGCATCTCAGCGTGGGAAAGCAGGGAAGTCGCATTTGTCATTGCTTCAAGTATAAACGAACAATATTTGCGTAGATTAAGGCGTATACGAGGCCCCTACACACGCACCAATTTGTCGGCTGACAAAAGACCAATTCCGTGACAGCCTACACGCGTCCCGACCGACTGCAATCAGAGATTCTATTGCGGGCCTATTGTCGAAATTTATTTTATCTTTAGTTCATTGAGTTTATGTCCTACGAGATCCCGCTCGGTTTTTCACAGAAACAAAAACGGGGTTTGCTTTCGCAGTTTTAAAGGTAAAAAGGAAAAAAAGTGGCGAACGCAAGGGCAGAAATTCACCCACCCACCTTCAGGCTGGGAGCCGATAATTTTAGTATTATTTATGAATGGGTGAATCGTGCATTTCGGAACTGCTGAACATCTTAAAACCATTCTTAAGGAAAAATAATGCAGTTCTGAGAGAGATTGTAAACTCCGAGGAGAGACTGTTAGCTACGTATATTACGATTTCTCGCCAATGGCAGCAGACGTAAAATTCAGTGCTTTTCTATCGCCACAGTTATTAACTAAAATTATTTCTGAAATGTGCAACGTCATTTATAATTGACTGAGAAAATACATCGTGCTACGGCAAAATAAATAAAACAAAAGACGTTCGTAAAAACATTATCAATTAAAACAAGATAACCTGCAAATCTCAGAGACTCGTTTTATATTCGAAGAACAAAGACTACACATGGTGGCGGCGCGCGTCATCTAAAAAGTACAACAGATGCGTTAGAAATGAAGCATTTAGCAACTGTTAGAATTGTAAAAAAAATTAATCCCACCCTCTGCTCTACATAGTAGATGGCGTGGATATAGGCTCGACTTTTTCAATACTGACAACAATGAAGCAAGTACATTTTATGAATTAACGTCCAAGGAATGTCGATATTTCGGTTTTTAGATTCCATTTCCTGTAAATATCGGAAATAAAACCCAAAAACAGAAGTAAAGATGCCCGACAGACTTAACGTCGTGTTACACATAGAGAAACCCTTATGTGTTCGTTAAAAAATTAAACAAGTGCTTCATTTCATAGCTATACTCCTCGCACCACGTGCTGCGCATACATCAGCAAATTTCTTTAAAACCTCTGTCCTTAAACCTTGATCCACCTTGGACATCGACACGTATATTAGAACAGTATTCAATTTCGCGCCCTGTGTCAAAACATGAATTTTAGTAGGGCGGTTGGCACGATCGCGCTACACTCGACACAGTCTGTTGGGTCGGCTGTCGAGTGGTGCGACGCGCCCCACAGTGAAAGTTCGTCCGCCAGTCGGTCGGTCGGTCACAACACCGACACACGGCCAATTTGTCGGACGGTCGGTGAGTGAGGCGCCACGAGAGGCGCTGCTGGCGAGTCACGTGATCAGGCTGACGGCTACGACCGACGGAAGGAAGAGCTGTGAATCATTCTTCTTGCTTTACTCAGGTGCTGGAGTATAGAAGTGCTTGGTTTCGCTGCTGAAGTTTTTTTTTTTTTTTTTTTTTTTTTTTTTTTTTTTTTTTTTTTTTTTTCCTTTGGAGTGTGGTGTTTGGAGTGAATGTTGTTGCTGGTGGTGGTGTTGGAGCTAGCAGCCACAGTAAGTGAACTCACTTATATTTCTTGTAAATTGTCGTCTGCACTGTTTTCAAATTCCCAATGGAATATGGGAATTCTGGGAATAGCTAAATTTCTTAGCCCAAGTGACAGAGTACACATATCAGTTGATGTTTTGAACGTGTGATGAATAGAAAAAAGGAAATCGAGCAATGTCTAGATTCCTCACTCATTAAAACTTCCTTCTGAGACGCTTAATAGCGGGTTCATTGCGAACGTTTTCTTGGACAGTTAGTATAAAAAACAAAGTACATTTTAAGATATTCTTTTGACAGTTCAGATTCGATAATGGTTGATATTTTTGTTTGTTTAGTTGGCAGTGGCTGCGCTGTTTATTTTTGGTTTAGAGATTTTCTTTCCGTCATTCGACTTCCAATTTCTTAACCATCCAACTCCAAAGGTCTGTGTTGAAGGCTGAGAGAACGGAAGTTTCGAAACAGAGTAAACGTGGCTTAATATTTTTTCAGCTTTTCGGGAAAAGGCAGGGAACGGACATCAATGTTTATTTTAGGGCATTATAGCCCAATGAAATGTAGTGGTGGATCGAACGCGGTGGAGGGGGGAGGGGTATCAAATGGATCTGAGCACTATGGGACTTAAGTGCTGTGGTCATAAGTCCCCTAGAACTTAGAACTACTTAAACCTAACTAACCTAAGGACACCACACACATCCATGCCCGAGGCAGGATTCGAACCTGCGACCGTAGCGGTCGCGCGGATCCAGACTGTAGCGCCTACAACCGCGCGGCCACACGGGCGGCGGGGAGGGGTATCGTAGGAGGCAGTACGCGCTGGGTAGTGTGGATGTGGAAGGCGAACGAATTTATCACAGCGCAAGCGCGGAAATAAATTTAAACTGCCCTTACGAATTTCGCGGTCTTGCCACTAATAAATAAGAGCGAAGGAGGACTATGGTTCATTTCTGTTGCAGTGCCATCCGAAATCCTATCTTCTCTTTGACGGTTCTCGTTCCCTTCTTTCACTACAACGAGGTTGGCAATGTTGCGCCAGCAGACTGGGAGACTTCAAGGGGCCCTACCGCCCTGAACACGCTTCTTTCATTCATTCACTGTTATTCTGCCCGAAGCATGTGACAGAGGTGCAATAGTTCTTCTGGAAGGAAGGAAGGAAGATTAGGTTTAGTGGCCCACCGACATAGAGATCATTAGAGACGGAGCACAAGCTCGGATTGTGTCAAGGATGGGGAAGGAAATCGGCCGTGCCCTTTCAAAGGAATCATGCCGGCATTTGCCTGGAGCAATGTCGGGAAACCACGGATAACCTAAAACTTGGTGGCAGGACGCGGGTTTGAACCGTTGTCCTCCTGAATGAGAGTCCAGCGTGCTAACAACTGCGCCACCTCGCTCGTTCGAGTGCTTCCGTGGACTTTGATTACCTATCGTAACTTGTTTGGACAGCTGTGTGGCCACTGGTTGCATAACGCAACTTGTTTGGACACGGATATGCTGAGAGGTGCCGTAACGTTCCACTGACGTTGATCATCGCCCCCATAGCCTGAATTACCCAGTGATAGGAAAATGTCACCGTCTCGAGTAGTTACTAGAATCTGGGGTGCAGACTTTCTATTAGCAAGGAATTCATCTCAGAACTATGTTACCCACGAATGCAAACTGATGTTAGTAACTCCTCTCCCCCCAACCTCATACATCAGCAGCCACATTAGAGACTAACCATACAAATTTTCTTTGAACAATTTTGTTTAAAATCACGAAAGTTAAATTGTATTTCATTTTTGTAAGTGTTTTATTAAACTAATAACTACCAGTATGTCATTCATTAATGCTAGTATTTGAAAAAATGTTGGAACTACTCAGTATTAGAAACTTGCTGTATTTATGATAATAGTAACAATAATAGTAGTAATTTATTTTCGTGATTTAGATATGGCAGAACCTTTATTTTCTACCCATCAAACAATTTAATCTTACGCCTGAGCGGATAATTAGTCAGCTTAGGAACATCCTTACTACAACGTAGTTGTAGCATTGTCGTCCGTGATGGGAAATATTACGGCTTAAACAGTGACTTGATAATTTGGATTTTGTTAAGCCTCTCAAGCGCAGTCGGTGGTAAACGAGTGAGAATTCTGTAATGCCTCTCCCGTAACCGCCCCTCCCTTTCGCGGACGCCTAGCATATTGCGGGGTCCGCAGGGTGTAAACTGTAAACGGTAGCTTACACAACGTACTACAGTGGTGTACGTCAAGTCGAGACGAACAATTCGACTTCCGGTGAACCAAGCACGGGAACTGCCTCTTTACCGGTAAATGTTACTTACTGCAACCTGTTCCATTTTTCAGTATGGAGCGGATATAAACACTGGGTTTCGCTACCGGTCATTTGTTACCACAACCTCTATCTGCCTTTAAAATTCGTCGATTACGCCAGCTCTCTGTCAAATTGTGACCTTGGAACCTAACCTACAGCTCGTTTTGTGAAACGGATCGGTCTGTCACCACACAACGAAGATATGGGGGGGGGGGGGGGGGTAGGGTAGAGGAGTGTGCCGGCAATACCGCGCTTTAACCTCAGTCAGATGGGCCTACACGAAACACCTAAGCTACATGGCCTGCACATCACGCGAGATTTTTCAACATTCTCTCGCTCTTTCCGTGCAAACAGAGACAAGAAAAATGAATACAACATTTTTGTATGTATTTCATGCTGTTTAATTTTTTAATGGTACGCATTTCTGCTAGTGGTCTGTTCTCGTGTTGCTACAGAAAGGCTGACTACACTCCCTTCCTCACGCTCGCCCCTTCATCCTCCCCCTTGTCAGAATGTTTAGTACATTGCTCATTGCACTCCCTTCTGCCACTGCACAAAAATTTGAGATTACCCAAATTATTTCCATATTCGACCGGCTTCATCGGCTATTTCGTTTTTATTACTATTATTTTAGACTTCATTGAACTACCCCCATTAAATTTACAAAGGTTTATAGAATTTGTCGGTCTTCTGCAATAACTGTTCAGTAATAATTCAACAAGGCGATTAATAACACAGTGGTAGTACAAAGTGTTAAAATTTGTTACACAAACGATGTTTTAGTCACCCGTGTGGTCAATATTTCTCCATTCTTTCGGATACTTTTTCTTCTTGTGAGATGAGTCTTGCCGTAGTTATCATGATCTCAGTTTGCAGTCTGCTTTGCCTGTCTTCCCGTAATTTTTTTAATTCTAAAATTTGGAATTCTTGTATCTTCCTTAATTTATGTGAGCCATTTAATATTACTCTTAGTGTTCCACAACTTTTCTATTACTTTTGTACAAATTCTGTTCTCTGGTGTTCTCGTGAGATGTCTAGAAAATGATACGCGGTTCTTATTGATTGTGCTCGTTGATGGCTCCATTTTTTTTTTATGGTTTCATTTGGATCTATTCTCCAATGATTTTGTGTGTGGTGTATGTATATTTTTGATTGCCCATTTACTTGCTATTGTTTGTGTGTTTACTAATTATTCTTTGTGTCCTCGGTCCATTTCTGCTGTTAGCTCTGAATATTTTTCAGCTGCATATGTTATTTCTGGTTGTGAAACTGTTTCATAGCGTTTGTTTAGCATATATAGACAGGTCTTTTATTGTTTTTTTAGAAGTGTATTTTTCTTTCTTCAGTTATTCTATTTTGTCATTTTCCGTTCTCATTTGTTTATTACGATTTCATCTAAATATTAAAATTTATCTACAGTTCTGCGTAAAAGGTGCGTATTGGACCCCTCCATCCATTTTTCTATATGGCACAGATGTATATATTAGTCTTTGCGTCTTGTCAATATGTTACCACAACCATATTTCCTACTTCCACATTACTTTGCTTTGCCATCTTAGAACGTAACCCAGACTAAGGACTGTGCTACAAATCCTTGTCACCATGGCCACGATTTCAGGGGAGGGAAGGTGTCCAATACGTAACTTTAACCTAGTTTCGATTCCCTGTTATTATATTGTAATTTTATTTGCAATTCAGATAAGTCAGCCTAACGTTGTTTTTCAAATGACGCTCAGACCAATTTTCTGTGCTGTTTCTCGTAGCGATTTAACTTGTATGGTATCTTGAGTATTGTTCGTTAGGTGAGCAAGAGCATTGCCAAGTCCCAAGCCGCTTAGACTTGCTGAATTTGTTGCACATGCAATTCTTTTCTTTTGATTATCTTTGTACCATTCGCCCGTAACATACTCCAGTGCACATTTGAAGAGTAACAGCTGTCACTTAGTCTGAAGCCGGAATGGTTCAGAAATCACTCCTCTAAACTTCTGTCGATGTGGTATTGGTTAGAGTAAGTGCTGTTAGCGTCATTAAGCTGGTCACTTTTCGAAACGTCATGCGTTAGTTGAGGGATCAATTTTTATAAATAGTACTTACATACGGTAGCGATACATAATACATTCATCTTTTTATATTACATACTGAAGTCGAGGGCCTACAGCTTAGAATTCACTGAGTGCAGACGCCTGTTTACTAGGAAAGCTAACTCCCTGTGGAACATGTTTGTTTCACAGGTTTTTACAGTGTGTGGCAGCTTGTTGAACCATTCATACTCATTAATGGATAGTGTGTTGTTACATTTAATTTTCTCCTCTGCATGAACTTGCCATCCTTTACTTCTAGTGTCGTAATTATGAATATCACTGAACTTGCATGCTCTGTTTTTACTATTCACAAAGAACTATAGTAACTTAACACAGATATAAGGAATACATTGTTAAATATTTGGCAGACAACGATTTACCACGAGGATTCTCCGGACCCTGGTATGTGCATTAACCTCTTTGCTCTTCTCTAAAATACCACCATTGTATTCAGGTGTAGGACTGCTACGCAGCCCCACGCTTAAATACCGTAATTAAGAAATGATTCCATGTTTCAGGTTTGAGCTGGAACTGCTTTTGCCAATTCGCTTATCAGATGGAAGCTACTGCTAATTTTTCCGCATACAGAATAAATGTGGTTTACCTTACGAAGATTTTTGTTCAGATGGACTCAAAGAAATTAGTTACCTTTGTCTTCTTACGTAATATCACATACATTATTTCATCGTCATCAGAGCAAGTTATGTTAATGTTAGTAGCAGAGTTTGCCTGACTTCAGGATTCAGGCTTCAATGTAGAAAATACGTGATTGCTTCTGTCACTCCTTCAGTTTCAAGCGACTGTAATATTTCAGCTTTGCTGGTGAAGTAAAAGGGTGGTGTCATCAGCGTAGCTTACCAGATGTGAGCGGAAGAACTCTCACATTGTTGTAGTAGTAGTAGGCAGCGACTGCATAGACGAGTCTTTGATGTTGTATGCCTTAAATTTGTTCATGAGCAGCCCACGACTGACTAAATTAGAGGCTTTGGAAAGATGTAGTATTATACCTGTTCTCCTCATTCCTTCATCCAGGATGGTCTACAGGCTTTCCTAAAGCCTTGCAGCATTATTTTTTTTTTTGTAAAATGAGCAGAAAGCCCAAGGTAGGGAACAATGATAATGGGCTGTAGTTTGAAGCCTTGTTGTAGGTTACTTGCCTCTTATGCACTGATTTACCTGCTTACTTTTAGGCTACTAAGATGTTTTCCTTAATACAATTCGAGGTAAATTGGTGGTTCCTTCCATGCATTTTCTTCAGGGCTCGACATACCATCCGAGTATTTGTTTTTTAATGTTAAGAGTACCTTGCTTATTTATTTCTCCTTGACCTCGTCAAATTTGAACTTCACGGTTTTGAGTGATACGATGTGGTAATCTTGGTGGATGTCAATAGCCGGTATTGCATTTTCTGTTGGTGATATGAAATGCTTATCAAAATGGGTACATATTGCTTCTTTTATGATACTGCCGTACTGTACTAGGCATAATAGTTTGCTGCCTCCAGATTCCCAATCAGTTTTAACAACGGTTCGCTTGCGTGAGTGGATTCCAGTATTTCGTTAATGTTAGCATTGTTTCCCAAGGTTAGAAACTTCTGCTTTAAGCGTTTTGCACTGTTAAATTTTTAGTAGATATTAGGCAGTTTCATTGTTTTGTACAGGACATCTAGGTCACGACTATTTTGCCCATATTTAACAAGGTTGGCTGGAAGTCTGTATTTGTCATTCCTTCTACTCAGTGTGTCGGCTCTGTCGGCACTTCTTTAATGAGTATCACGAATCAGTATGTCACAGGAATGGCGTAAAGCTCAGAAAATGTTAAAGTGTGTGAATTCCTAGGCTGACACACTACTTCAACTTACGCTAAGAACAACACACACACACGCGTACTCCAGGGAGAACTCGATCCTCCGGCGGGAGGGGCCTCGCAATCAGTGACATAGCGTCTCAAACCGCGCGGCGGTGTAAAGCTCATCTCGTGTATCTTACCCTTCCGCGTGGTAGTGTATCCAATCCCTCATTAGCTATCTTAATGTTAGAGGGAGAGTCGATCTTACTGTTATTCAAAAGCTTGTTACATTTCAAAAGTTCTTGTTATTTTGTAGGAGCGGTTCTGTATTCTACCTGTTGAGTAATGGGAAGTCCACATTATTTAACAAGTGTTACCAGCAATCTTGATAATTATTGCGTAATGCATGCAGGTAGATCTAGAAGCTGAGACCCTGGTGTTCAAGGAAGGCATATTGTAACGACTGTATCAAGTTAATAAAGCTAAGTTTCGTGATAGGTAATTTGCTGGAGCTGACATCAATGTTAGTCTCAAAGTACATTGTCATTGGAAACAGTCTGCTTAATTATGTCATCGAACCTGTAGATAAAATGGATTGCATCTGTACAAGGTCTGTCTTGCCACAGCATCGGTGATTTCTTGCCAAAGCTACTGGTACTTAAAAATTAGTAAAACCGTGGTTTCACGTCGGAACGACTGGTATTTGTCGCTGTGCCAGTCAAAAGCACATTAAACTTCTTTAGCTCGCATTTCAAATAAAATTTCACATGACACTGTCAATGTCTGAAAATTAAATGACCCATTTCAGCGAATTTAAATGCAAGAGTGTGTCGTGAGAGATATACAAAAGCTTAAACAAAAGAAAAGCTTATTACTGCGTATGCCTGAACTGTTACGCAGAAAATCTCGTAATTGAAGTGTTTATATAAGAGATATGCGAAACTAAAAGACAAAATACTTTGGTAAACTACGGATGGAGGTACGGACACATTGTAAAGAGAGGAATTCCCACGCGTCTGGGAATCGTATAATGCATGTGGCAGGAAGATTCGTAAAGTTGCGTGTTACTGGTAGGACGGTCTGTTTGAAGTGCGATCCAATGGATTTTAATGCGGTGTGTGGTGGAACAGCGGCAGACCCGTATAAGGGCTGTGCTGCAGTTCATGACTTCACACACGGATTTAACATCTGTGAAATTTGTAACTTCAGTTGACGGTGATATCACATTCAATTAATATTTTTACATATTCTTATGTGGACTGTGCTATATAGTGATCTATTTGCAGGTTGTGCCAGTCACCACCGCTTTCGTAGGCGAGTTAAAGATGCGGTTAGACCGAGCTTCCTTCACACAAATGTGTCCAAGATATGTGACCACAGTTTCTCGCCGTCATGGCGGTTCGTAGAAGGTTTTACGTGCATTTCTAGCTCATTTCTCTTCTTGAAGCTGCAGTAACTTCCGTCGTGTGACAACCAGGTAGCTAGAAAATGGCTAATGTGGCAAAATTAGCTAATAGCGATTAATCGCGTTTGTTTAAAAACTAAAACAGCGTACGCAGGACAACGACTTTCCTTAAGAAACTATAACATGTTTGGAAATAAATCAGAGGATAGCTTAAACTTTCAGCATATAGCATAACAATGCCGTAAAAATTTGTATTGCTCTCTATGGTACGCCGATAAGTCCATAATTGTTTTGCGTTAATTTTGATGTTCTTTTATTGACTCTGCATAAGGAAGGAAATGAAGCTCAGGAGGTAGTTGGAGAAGAATTTTTGTTTTCTACGGGGCATTTCAGAGACAGCTACACAGTTCGCGAATTATCGCATTTCATTTTATTTAAACTACACTGAGGGCAGGGTCGGTATTGGTAGTAAACACGCTAAACCTCATTTTGCTCCCATTGTGAGACCGGTGATGAACTGAATAATATAAGAAACCGAGAAAGTAGATAAACACAAGACAAAAATCACAGGAGGATTTGGCCTTGTTTGTCACCCGAAAGCCATTATTGCCAGAAAGCTTGCAGCTCTTGGCTGGCTGACAACACTGTTCACTTTTAATAGCAATGAAACAGTTCCTGAAAGCGCCCTCTCCCATCTTTTCGGGATGCTGCCGCGTTATTTAGTTTCCCTCGTTGCAGAGGAAAAACAAACTTTTCTGTATTACCTTCATCACGCTGGGGATTTGGCACGAGATCTCTGTTTATCGAATCGTCAGTCACGCATCCCCTTAGCCATACAAGAGGACTCGTTTCGAACCAGTAAGAAGTTATGAACTGCGCATGTAGTCAGGAGTGTTTAACCCAGACACAGCATCAAAGTGCAATGGCTTTCTGAATACCCTTAACCTGATAACTAAGATGCCAAAGCTGTTTTCACTAGAGCCGGCAGTTGAAAACGCGCTCTGGTACTGGTTGACGTCTAAAAGGGCCTGGCTTTAGCAAGAAAGACTTAACTGCGGAAGTATCATCCCTGACTATAATTCATGGAACTGGAATACTCCTGAGGCGTTTGACAGGAGAATAGTTCAGTGGTGAAGCTCCTTAAACAAAGGACTGTTAGAAAAGACCCCTCTGCCAGATATTCACCCATTGCAACCAAAGTCAACGCAAATATATTCGTAGTTTGAATCTGTCATTTCGAAAAGAACAGTTCTACGCCACCGTTTACATTTATAAAAAGCTCGCACTGTTTGTCGAGCTTGTTCTCTCATCGTGCTTTTCCGCGCAGCGCGCCGAGACGGAGGGGGAAATTCCAGCTTCTCTCGAAATCTGCCGCCGCAATGACAAGGGCACCGCGCCGGCTGCTCACCGACTTTCCAGTTCGATAAACTTGCACGACAGCCGTATACTTCAGTTGTCGGTGTCACGCTTTCGTCGAACCTGTTGCACGACGATTGGGATTCACGGTCTCCAGTTTTATAGCGCTATACGATAAGCTCGTTCGTTCGAAAAATGCGTATTGGGCCTGAAGATGGCAAAATGAATTGCCGAAACTGGTTGTTCGAAAGTAAATAAAATAACGTAAAGTATACGGCTGTAGGTAACGTTTATTGAACTGTCTCCCGGCCGTAATGGACCGACAGAGACATCAGATTTCGTTCAGATACGTGACGTATGCAGAACGTGCCCAGAAATTAAAGTGACGGAGATGGGAGGTCCAGATCACCGAACGTTCAGAAAAAACAGTATTTTTGGTGCGGGTCGGACGATGTATGTAGTACAGAACGGTAATCGTAGGGTCGCGGGGCTGGGTTCGTATGTGAAACAGTATTTTTCCTTTAAATTTTACGTTACTTGCACTGCAAATAAACCGAAGTGAAGGTCAATATATTGTATTTAATATCTTCATAAAAGGCGTGACAAGAGAAAGCAGTGTACCATGTGGCACTGCAAGCACGCTTCCAGGAAAGGATTGTAAGGCGTACACGAGAACTCGGTATAAAAAACTGAATACTTCACTACTGTACAGTTACTGATTCACACTTGCTGAGGTGATACTCGTCGTAAAAACGAGGTAGCACTTATTTTCTCAGTATCTTGCACACGTTACGAACGCCTCATTTTAACGCCACACAGTTACTTGAAAGTTTCTACAGCGAAGCAGACTCGGTCTACATTCGTGAAAGGTTCTCTCACCGCACAGTTTGGCGCGTAACGTATCATTTCGCCAAATATTGGCGAGTATAGCTGGTGATGCGCAAAGATGCAACATTCTCGGAACGTGGTGTATTTTTGTCACGCGGTGAGGTAAGAGCAGTTTTGTAGCTTTTTGATCAAATTCTTTACCTTTCAATAAGAAAGACGTCACAGAGTTGCAGTAGCAGAGTGCATCCTGTTTTTTTTCTAAACGCTTGACCATCTCTATCTCGCACTTCTGTGCTTTTCCTTTCAGGCCAAGCCCTGCATACACCATAAATGTAGACGAAATCTGTGGTGACGAGTAGGCGCCGTCTCTGTGGCCAGTCCTATGTTCTTTGTTGGAAAAGTAACAAACCGCCATTCTCGATGAGAAGGAACTCTCAGTAAGGTTTAATTATTTTCAGGAAGTTCATGTAGTGCAACTGCGTTTCCAGAAATCTGTTACGCATGTTTAGCCGTAAATTTTTTGTATTTTGATCGTAGCTGAAAGAGTAATGAACACGTATTACTCGACAAAGCGAATATAGAACAGTAACTTTCAAAAATGACGATGAGGAATTACCGGCGTTCGAATTCATTATAAATAGGGAGCTTTATTTCTTTTCCACTCAAATGGCTTGCTTAGATGTTGACATCACTGCGTGCAGATACTCGGCTTTCAGATCCCCGCAGCTGTTTCTTTGATCATCCTACCGATTGTGCAAACACGGGTACTGTAGCTAGCCGCACGTATCACGTGAAACGTGCTAATTGTTAGTGGAAAGCAGTACATTTAAATGGACGGTTCTTGTGAAGTGATTAAATATTGTAAGGTGAGGTTGTCCCAGCTTTCGCAATGAAGCGGCAGGTAACCGTCACTGCTCGTCTCACTTTTGTCTCGTTACGAACTGAGTCTAAAAGAAACCGCACTCGCCGCTCGTCAGTCGGAGAAATGTCCCGGCTCGCTTCTCACCTTCAGCCTGTAGTTCCCTTACTAGCGTATGGGCTTGCGACCTGTCCCGTTCATCCAGTTTCACTCACCTTTCACGTGTACTCTGATGAGAAATAGGAATTATCTATGTACTCGCTGGTATCATTTCTAATTCCGACTATCAATTACGCGTATACGTATTAAGTAAATTAATATTTTCTTGGGCGCATATAAAATATCGTAGCGTCGTCGTTACTGTTTGATACTTGCCGTTTAAACCCAGTTACAGAGAGATCGTTGTAACATTTGCCGACTTGTGTAGTGCGAATGAGTACACAGTTGCGGACGCGTCACTGTCGTGATAGTTTGTATCGGGACTATCCCTGGGCAGCGTTCGGTGTTCAGAGGAAGCTTCCACGGCCCCTATTTCACGACAGTGTGTCCGTCCGAAACCGTTTTTCCGGTAAGAGTGCAGCAATGTGGATGCAACACGCGGCCTTTTTGCGGTATGGCTCCGCAACATTTCCGCGTGAGGGGGACGACGCAGGCGGTTCCCGAGGTGTTGCCGCCGCCACCCGACGACGCCGGAGAACGCCCGCTGCGAGCCGGCTGGCCGGAGCGCTGTGTTTCGTGGCAGGCAGAAAAAATGGCGCGTGTTCGAGACAGACGCGATTTGTTGACGTACCGGAACGTAAAAGGGGGCGCACGAGAGAGAGAGATGAACAAATTTCATAAATGTGGTAGGTGCATCTCCGGCCAGGTACACAGGTTGTATTGTACCTGAAGCTGTCCAGCTGACAGAGGACAGTCCTGGTGCTACAATTTTCTGCTTAACTGCAGCAGTGAACCGTAAATGTATGTAGCGTAGATTTTTTACATTTCTGAACTTTCCTGAAGCATCTTCACATGTTTCCCCGTTTATATACACCAGCTTGTCAACTGTTCTTTTATTCCGGGCGTTTTGTAATTGCTCTTAGTGTCCCAGAAATCTTTTAAATGAGTCGCATATATGAAGTCGTAGTTCTCTCGCTGTACTTTTGCTCTGCAAAAAATATCTACGTAGAGATTTGATTGGCTTTTCAAACTAAACTAATAAATTGCACGAGCCCTTGCACGACTGTTGCAAACGTTTCATACCTACAGTTCACTAGCGGTGCATCAGAGTTCTGTATGAACCGCCTGTAGCCAAGTGCCGATGGATAACCAGTAGCCCGCTTGTGGACTGGCACACAGCCACGTGCCTCCGTGCTGGTGCCGCCAGTCCTCGCACCAGTTGCTTTTGCGACATACTCAAAAGCGTCTCAACTTGAAACTGCCTTTCTATTCCTTAAGTGTACTACTTGCTCCACAATTGCTTCGTCGTCAATGTAAAATGTGTCCTCAGTGAATGTTTTCTGGAAAATACAGTCTCCATTTAAATAAATGTGTATTAGCCTGTAGTCGGTGCGAATGACGTACAGAGAGAGAGAGAGAGAGAGAGAGAGAGAGAGAGAGAGAGAGAGAGAGAGAGAGACCCAGCTCGTCGCTCACGGGTTTCACACACTGTGGTTAGGTTACTCTCGCATTGTGTGCAACCCTTATACCTGCATTACACCATAAATCTGCGGAAGATCTTTTGTAAAGGTCATGTTATACGGAACTGACTGAATCGAAAACCTTGAAAGTGCAATAAAATTGCTTTACGTTGGATTTGGCGTTTGCCGGGAGCTTTCCACCGTTCACAAATGACCAGCAGACTAGTGGAGGTTTTAGGCCCACACAAGTGCATTGCAGAATGATAGAACATTACCTGATCCCTGCATGTTCCCGCAGCAAGTGTGTGAATTGAATAAAGCAGACAGTACAAGAGCCGTAACTTTATAATTTTTTCTAATTTCTTGGCTTTTGGAACGTGCCCATACAGCCAACCAAGTACAGGAAATGGTATTACAGTTAGTTTCGACAGTTGGTGATGGACATTATTTGAATTCGTGTCAGAGTACGATATAACATGGGATTAACAGAGGTAGGATTCGACATAAAAAGAGATTTACAATCAAGACACGAAAACAAGTGAACAGGACGAAAATGACTAAACACATGGTGCTAGTATACTATAAAAATCCTACTGGTAACACAAGAAATGATAAATCGCCTATGGTACACATTTGAGATATTCCAAGGTCAGTTCCCATTAATGCCTATATATCTAAATCAACAGTAAAATTTTCTTTGTCTGTCCTCGAATTGTTCTAGAAGCTTCGGATAGAGAACTTGTAGCGTTGTTCTTGGGGGACAAAAAATAAAAAGAATTGTTACTTTTTTTAATGTCGAAAAAGTGAATATTTTGGTGGGCCACTTGGCAACAGAATCAGGGATTTATTACGCTATTATAACAACATACGTTGACCATTAAATACCTGAATAAGAGCAGCATATTGATACATATATTTGAGATCGCTCGGAAGAAACATTATCATTTCTGTGCATTTTTATAGTCGCGATACAGTCATACCCGGAACAACACTAAGGGACCAGAAGATTTATAGACTTTAAAAGAAATGCAACACTACACAATTAAAAAAAGTTGGTTCAGAAATAATAGGAAAACGATAATGTTCCTTCTGCCTCATGCTGCGTTCGGCCCATCAGCGTGATCGTAATTTCTGATGATGAAGTAACACAAAATACTTAACAGTTAAGTAAATAAGGAGATGCACTCATCAAGGTTAATCTACGAAAATAAGCACACTTATCTTTAACACACGTTTTTTTTAATGCTACGTACCTTTTCATATTAAATTACAATAGATGACCATTGTGGTTAAATACTTTATACATAACAGTCAAAATGTCCTCTTGATGCTGTCTGTTCGATATCAGTTACAAGAAACTACATCTTTTCTGATTGGAAAAATAACAATTAGCATATTCACTCAATATTTTCACATCAAATATAAAATACAGTTGTGGAACGCAGCAAGTACGCGTCCTCCTCTCATGGAATACAAACAGTAAAAGGTGAGGCGCCAAAAGCCTCATTTGTCTTGAAACAACAGAATTCTTTTTTATACCATTATTCGATACATGTACATAGATTTACTGGCACCGCGCAAGAACGGCAAAGATAAAGAATAATAGATTCTGTCGCTGCTATCCGATGATTCATTTCTTTTACTTTACAATTGTTCGATAACTTTAGGCCATCAGGCGTTTACTATTGAGCGTATATTAATGTTTGTGAGACGAAAATTACTAATATTACACTGCCTCCCATGAGGAGGGAAGGAATACCGAAGGTATCACTTTCATCCTCATGCCCATTGGAATATTTGTAATTTTCGGATGTAACATACAGGTTATTAAAAGTCTCATTTCATATTCATTCCATAATAAAAGAATTAACGTTTCAATTTGTAATTACTGACGGTGGATCATTGTGAATTTGTTCTGTGTTCCTATCAGTGTTTGTATGGATTCAGTCTATCTTGGTGATTCTTAAAATTAAGGCTATAAGTACACATTTACAAAATTTATAAGGAAATAGTCACTTCATTTTTCATCGTTGCAAAAGTAATTTGACTATCACAACTGGTACACAACTTTCTGTTTTGACAGTATTCATTATATTGTCATCGTCTTGTCGATTGATTGCCTTGTCCGTCGTCGCACTTAATTATACATTTATTTTCGTCGCACATACACTATTTATGATAGACTTGGATTGTAGAGCGGCCACTGGTGATGGCTTCGACAAGGAAGTCCATATCTTTCACTTTCAGGGCTCGAGTGTGGCTCTCCGAATTATTTCACATATGAAACAGATAAAATATCTTATATTAGAATAGCTTACAAAACTAATTTTATATACATGTGGAATGGGATATAGGAAGGATCGGATCCTTTGACGTATTTTTGTGTGCTTATTTTCATTCGTATCGTGACCTCTCGTCAAAGTTTACATTTCAACAGTGTTCAGAGGTGATCTTGTGACTTGTCTCTGTGCACAATCAGTCATTATAATAATTATGCTAACTTCTCTATTTTAGAGTCTCTCAGAAGATATATGATACATACAAAAATGTTTTCAGTACTGGGTGTGAATGTTTTTGCTACAGAATGTAGCGCACAGCAACTGCGTTGGCGGTTGAACGTTTACATTATTTCGTCACATGGTGGCTGTCGCCTCCACTGTTGCGAGCAATCTTGAAATTGTCTGTGCGCGCGCACGTGACCGGAGCTTTCTTGCAGAGCGATGATTTCGCGCTTGAGGTGCCGTGCGTCGCTTTTGTTCGGCGGATCGTGACTTTGTGCTTTTTAGATTGCCGGAGGGAGCTTCTGCCACCGAAACTGCCTCACGTCACTTCCTGTCCACTATCCAGTTACGGATCCACAGGTGAGTGGTAGCTACCGCTGCAACTGCATGTGTGGAATGACACTGATTATTACACACTGCACACATCAACGAAATTTTCACACATATGGTGCAGTAGAATACTGCCACTGAAAATCGTCGAACTTTAAAACTTCACTTGCACTGTGGTGAGCGTCTGCGTGAACGGTGTATTAACAGAAATTCTCGCGTCATAACATCACACGGTGTTTACAAGTTGATTTACATACTAATATTTACAAGAGTTCATTTAAATCGATAAATAATCTAATTGACCACTTTGAATCAAAACAATTGTTTCTTAATTAGTCTTTTTTTTTATTTATGCCTACGGTCACAGGTAGGCTATTATAAGTCCTTTTTCTTTGACCAAATACATTCCAATCTCCTTTACAAATTAATTTCATTCATAGTAATCTTTATCACGCTTGCTTATTCATTTTGTAGGACCAATACATTTTTTAGTGCTCGTCTTATTTAGTGACTTGTGAGGGGAGCTTCATTTATGTCAAAAGTTTTTTTCGTATGTGCTTGTCTTTAAAGAAAGTTCGAGGACAGATTTGAAAATAGCAATTCCGCCTCTGAGTTTCGTGTAGAAATACAAACAGTCGAAAAAAGAAAGGTGGGAAAAGCGGGCCTACTCGCTGATCGTCGACAGAATTTAAATTACTCCTCAACCAGGTCGAAAATTTAATTTAGCTTGCGCATTACAAAAGCAATATGCGCGTCGCGAACCTACTCATTTTTATATGTAGTGCCTCACTTCCCAAGCACACGTGCATCTTTACAAGTTGATCCTGAGGAGTGGATAGGATCAAGGATCTTAAAGGATTTGCACTTAGGAAAGGGATTCAATAATCACAGAGAAAACAATAAATATTGCAGTGCACACTTAAAATAAAATCTATCACTTCAAGCATTTATATCTAATATGTATCTTGCTGCAGCTTGCTTACTACTCTTTGCTCATATCTTAGACTATGTCAAGTTTATACATTACGCATTTGGGTATTAATTATTTATATATATAAGCCTCTCACTAGAGTGTTGTTGTTTGCTGCTGTCGCTACCTGTGAAGCTTGGGCGAGATCCTTATTCTATGTAATGCTAGCTTGTGAATTTGCAGTATCGCTAATGCTCAATAGTACCGTGAAGTTGGCATAATAAACCATGTTACTCATATGTTCTTTTACTCAGCTTGTTTCTAGTCTGGACTCGTCTTACTTTGCGTTATATAATAAACTTCCTTTTTATTCCATCACGCTTTTACTTAAGGTTAACGTCAGGCCTTTTTAGAACAATTGCTCTGCGTTATCAATCTGTTCATGCTTAATCCTAGGTATCTGTTCACTTCAAAGAGATGTTATTTTATCGCTGGCACAGCACTGTGCTGGAATTTACAAGTTAAATCTACCGACTGTTTTACGCTAACAGGTGGTGCCTTATTTACGTCACCTTTGAAAATAGGGAATAACCTCATGGAATCGAATCTTTCTCACAACTTTCCTCTTTTGTCTGGACGTTTAAGTATTTCCTTTAAAAACAAGTCATTAATTTGTCCTCGATTAAATTTCACTTACTAATACTAAGCACATATAATCATCATTTTCATATTACTATTTAGTGAGAGAAGTGCATTGTTCGCTCCTTCCTCTTTCCTCATTTTAGTACCTCGGGGCTAATTAATACCTCTAGAGTACATCATTTTCCTTACATACTAACTTATAACTAAAATGGAAAATCGCCTCTAGGACATGTCCTCCTGTTTGCATAAAGATTATTCCTGTAAATCCTTGTCTACAACTTATTCTGTATTTCATTTTCCAGACGCGTTGTTTTAATACATAAGGTTTCCTTTCAGCACCGGTTAACGTCCGTAGTCAGTTCAGTTCCGTTCTTGTTACTCATTGGTTAATCCTGATCTCCAATACCTTAGAATTTTCTTACAGCTTAAATTAACTTAATTCCTGGCGTTATAAAATTTTCTTAAATCTTGATGGTGGAACAATCCTTTGATTTTATTCGTGGCAGGGTCAGATAACAAATAGCTACCAATGTGTGGTTTGTTCATTATCACAAAGGGACCTTCATAAATGTGTTGCCACTTACAATTCTTCTTTAACAACAGGGATGGTTTAAAGTGAGTCCTGACTAATACCTTTTCTCCTTCTTTGAAATCTATAACTCTGTTTACCTTCTTATCAAATGCCTTTTTTCGGAGGTTAGCATACGTTGTCAATGATATGAGAGCTTGCCTGATTTTTGCGTCTAGGTCCAATTCGTTGTCCTGTAACTTTGGAAGGGGGTCTATCCATTCATTCCTCTCTTTTGATCTTGACATTCTCATGTGGCGTGAATCCGGTCGACAGATGAGGAAGGTGGTTTACAATCTGTTCGAATGGTGTTACGAAGTCTACCCACTTAGATTCCTTATTCGGAATGTACGTCCTTATAAATCTGTTAAATTCTTTGAAGATTCTTTCTGTCGGATTCGATTGCGGTCGAAACAGGGATATCAAAATTTGTTTGATTCCATGGCGAGCAAGAAATGCACGCCATGGGCGTGATCTGAAATTTGAAGCATTATCAGACAAGATTGATTCTGGAACCCTGAATCGTGGGAAATAATCATTTTCAATGCGACGAATTATTGGATTTGCACAAGAAGATTTTACTGCGTACAGTCTTATGTGCTTAGAAAAATTGTCCAGGATTGCTACTAAGTATTTAGCGCCTCCCCTACCGGTGGGTAGTGGACCTGCTAAATCAATACTAAGAAGCTGGTTTGGCCTTTCAGCAACTATTAGATTTAATGGAATTGAAGTGGAAATGTTTAAGGATTTTGCCTTTTGACAGATGACACAGTTTCTCAATAATTTATGAATTCTCTGGTGTAGATTCGGAACATAACAGTAAGTCGAGATTTTCCTTTTACATTTTTCTGGTCCGTAGTGACCCCATGAAATGTGAGTGTACCACAGATGTTCAATGAAATTTCGAGGGATGCAAACACACCACCTCTCAGATGACTCAGACGTCTTATGAAATAGCACTTGGTTATGAACTTTATAAAACTTGGACAACTTGTGGGCTGGATTTTCGTGAAGAATTTGTCTAACCTTTTTCCATTTTGGATCTGTATTTTGAAGAATCTGAATCTGCCTGCATAACTGAAGAAAATACTTTCTGTGAATTGGATCTTTCATTAACAAAACTTTATAATTAGACATTTGTTCCACCAGTTCGCTGGTTTCTAGTAAGCCCTCACGTGAGCGAGAAAGTGCGTCTGCTATAGCATTATCTTTACCTTTTATATATACAATGTCAGTCATATTCCTGCAGGAATAAGCACCATCGAGTAAGACGAGGGTGTTGCAACTTGCATGTAAGGAGGAATGATAAGGCTTGATGGTCTGAATAGACTTTAATTTTTCTTCCATAGATATAATAGTTAAATCGCCTAAAAGCCCATATTACGGCAAGTGCCTCCAACTCCGTAACCGAATAAGACTTCTCACACTCTGATAACACTCGACTCGCAAAGCTGATCACTTGGATTTGCTCGCGTTCATTTACTAATTGAATCTGGAAAAGACAAGCGCCGATACCCACAAAGGAAGCGTCTGCAGTAATACAAAATTCCTTCTCCATCTGAGGATGGAGAATGTTACTGTTAACCAGACTGTCTTTAATTTTCTTAAATCCGTCTTGGCATTCCGGCGTCCAATTCCAATGTGAATTCTTTTTTAAAAGGTTGTGAAGAGCGGGATTGTTCAATACCTGATTGGGAACAAAACGTCTGAAAAATGACGTAAGACCGATAAATCCTCTGTTGCCTTTTTGTAACAGGGGTTGGAAAGTTTTTTATAGCAGACAATTTTTCCGGGTCGGGTTTAATTCCTTCAGGGGTGATGATGTGTCCTAAAATTTTAATTTCACTTTTTCCAAACTTGGATTTCTTAAGATTTGCTGTAACACCATACTCTCTGAATCGTTGAAATATCTTTTGCAGAAGGGCCACATGATCTTCCAAATTTTTCGGTGCTACAAGAACATCATCCACATAGACTGTTACCTCATCTAAAAAGTTCAGGACCTAGTACATAGTCAAGGGCAGAAATAAAAATTCCGGAACTCACATTTAGTCCAAACGGTACAACTTTGAAATGGTAAGATGTACCTGCAAATATAAACGCAGTGTACTTCCTAGACTCCTGCGCAAGTTTTACTTGCCAGTAACTGCTTTTCAAATCAAGGGTACTCAAATACTTAACTCCATGAAACTTCTGCAGATGCTCTTCAAGAGCCTCTGGTCTCGTTCTTATGGGTACTATAATTTTATTGATTAATCTTGCATCTAGGACTAGCCTTACGCTACCATCTGATTTTAGCACAGACAATAAAGGACTCGAATAAGGTGAATGAGATACTTCTATCACATTCCAGCGTAACATTTTCTTGATCTCGCACTTGACAGCTTCGCGTCTCGCATATGGAATGGAATAGCTTGTTCTACAGTAGGTTGAATGGGGCAGGACATCCATTCGATATTCAAAGCCTTTTATTAGTCCAGGTTTCTTAGAAAATACTTGAACGTAATCTGTTAACAAATTGTAAAGCTCATCCTTCTGTTTGGATAATTCAATGGACTCACTAGCTTTACCGTATAATTCATTCTGACCGGGAATTAGGTCTTTATACTCATCGTCATTAACACTTTCAAGATCTGTCATGTCTTCTGTCTGACTGTACTGTTGTCTTTTAGTCCATGGCCGTACTGCTATTTGAAGCACCCCAAAGTTTGTCTTCACCTTACTTCTTAACAAATTTACAGTTACTTGTTGCTGGCTCGCTACTAGAGTACAGATTCCACACTCGATGTCAATTTTAGCTTTCGTCTGCCTGAAGAATTCCATACTCAGGATACATGGCACTGATAGGTTTTTAACAATAAGAAAAATGCACGTTACTGAAATACTCTATCTGGATTTGAAGCTGAGTCTGAAGATTTACACGTTGTGTTAGTGGACCAATTGCTCCCGATACGGTGCAACCTTGAATTGGAAGTGATAAAACTTTGCATACAGAGGATATTTGCTTAAATAAACATAAAGATAAGACATTTATATTAGCTCCTGTATCTACAATGGCTTTTACTGGTATGTTGGCAATTGATACTCTTATGGAAGCTTGAACTTGTTCGTCCCATACGTCATCATTGTCTTTAGTCTGTGTCTGCTACTAGATCATCCCGTAAGTTTGTCTCTTTGTCATACCTAATTGCTTTAATTTCGTGTGGACTAAGGGACAGGGTGCCCCCATTCAAACTTGCAGCATCCTCTAGGAGACTCAAAGGTGCTGCTTTTAATTTTCCGCTCGACGCTTACTTTCCTGCTGATTTATATTTCTTAAAGTTTCTTCCGTCTGTAACTGGTGTTCGTTTTGTGGTACGAACTCGGTTGGAAACGGATTTTGTTGTCCTGGCGTATTCGCTTGCACATAATAAATTTGCGTATTATGCGGGCGTTTAGGCTTCAGAGTTCCCGAAGGTCCGTTAGCTTGTGGCTGAAAAGTATTTTGCTGTGGCTTGTGTTGATTGTAACCGTTAGTGAAAGGTGTACATTGGTCTCCACCTTGATTATGCCATTTATTTCTTTTCCACTGTCGATTTGAATCGTAAGACTGATCGTTTTGATAATTCCCGTTGATCGGTTGCGTGTTTCCATATTGCTGGGGCTGTGTGTTATAATGTGCATTTTCGTACTGAGGTGGTGACGAATTATATATTGGATTGTATCTCTGGCCGTTATTGTACTTATTTTTGTATTTGCTGTTGGAGTACGTAGTGTGTTTATTTTTGAAACCGTTGTGGGGTTGGTACTGGCTGTGGCTGTGACGCGCTTTCGCTCGGCCACCATTGTTGCCTACGTATTCTGTATTGTGCTGGCCGCCTGCACTGAAGTGGGCGTTGCCAACATCAACTCTAGCGTCCTCGTAAATCAGATCTAACGAGTCTAACACAGATAAGAAAGTGTCCGTATCGTCCTCAGACACGTTTACTAACTTTTCTCTGATCGCAATCGGTAGCTTAGTTTTTAGAATCATAACGTCTTTGGCGGTGATGGGCGAATCCCAGAACTTGATTTTCGCTAAATACTTTTCAAAATATCTTCTCAAACTACCGCGCTTACTGTTAAACACTTCGGCGTTGTAAACCTCTTTTCTCAGACGCTGCTGCACACCAGAACTCCAGAATTTAGCTAAAAACATCTGTTCAAACTCTTTGTAACTTTTACAAGAGTCGACCATTTCGGTTCCCCATAAGGCAGCATCGCCTACGATAAATCCACTAACGAATTGAATTCGCTGGCGGTCACTCCAGCTATTCGGGAAAATTCCTGAAAAATTTCGGAGGAACACTATAGGATGAATTCCTTTTCAGTGGGTGAAAGGTCGGAAAAATACGATGTTTGATCACGCTTTCCTCCTGCATCAAACTGACAAGTGGGTGGGCTGGTAGTCTGGTTAACTTGTGCTTCTATATAACTATGAGTTTGAGCGTTATCAAATGGTGAACGGTAATGTACTTGCTGTTGTTAATTACTTCGTGGTGAATTATTCCAGTTTCCTGACACGGGAGGTGGGGAATTTTCAACTTGACATTTTAGTGTACGAACTTCATCAAGTATCTGTTGACGCCAATCAGGTAAATCTTGAGCTAACGTTCGTCTTATCTGGCCTAATTCTGACATCACCGTGTCTCCTGTTTTTCCAGGGGCTGCCAATATTTCAAAGGCCACGTTTTTGACCGTTTCCCTGAGTTCGTTCTTGACCTTGTTTTCTATGAATCCGTTTTTGTTTTTAATCCACTCTTGGTAGTGGTCGGACAATGCTTCAGCATGTGCCTTAACAGAATTCTTTATTTGATCCTCTACATTAAGAGTCTCAATCTGTTTGGAAAGAACAACAACATTCTCGATCGTGTCTACCGCGGTTTTAACTCCTTTGACCTCATCAGAGATTGCAGTATAATCTTCTTTTAAGATCGCAGCTTGTTTTTGATATTCTATCACTTTTGAATTTATCTCTCCCTTGGCTGCTTCGATTTTTTCATCTAACCGTTTTGAAACATCCTCTATTTTTGACTCTACTTGTGTGTCAATTTCTAGCCTCATGATCGTAATCTGACTACTGATTTGGCTTTGGACATTACACAACAGAGTATTTAAATTTAGTTCGGCCTTTACTGAATTTAACCGTGTATTTAGGTCATTTATCTCCGTTTGCAGATCTGTTTTTACTGAATTTGTCTGTTTTTACCGAATTTATTTCTGTTTTTACTGAATTTATGTCTTCTTTTACCGAGTTGCACAGATTTGTAAGGACCTGATTTTTATTATGCCGTCTTTCGGCCTTCTCTTTTTCTTCGCGGGCCTTTTCATCTAATCTTTCCTGTTTTTGGCATTCGAACTTGCGTTCCATTATTGCTTCGATCATTGCAGCCAAGTCATTTTTTTCAAAAGCGGGAATAGTTTGCACACTAGGACCAGCTTCTAAAACTTCGGTCGAGGCTGCTTCTGCCTCCGCTCGTGTACCTATCGCGCGTGATCGTAATGGATAGTGAGGTCCATTCGCATCACCGCTGTCGTCTGGTTTTGTTTGTGTGCGCTGTTTACCGTCAGCCATGGTCGTGGATTATTTGTCAAATGTCAAAATGCTACAGATACTCTCAGTCGTTTGTCTGTGACGTAGTGCTATGGCTTACTGGGACCTAAGATGAAATTTTAACTCTAAGTAACAACTGACGTTCATTTACGCCAAGAAGACAAGATGGTTCCTACTAATTACAAACAAATGAAATATCACACGTTTTACAAGTTTTGAGCGTAGTTATCCGCCATATCGTAATTTTTTTTATGCACTGACAACAATGTTACACTTTCACTGAATTTAACTACGTAAGAATGGACTATGGACAAATTGAAATAAAGCTGTTTCAAGGCAAGGAAAGACAGGTTTACGTTCTGATCAACTCGAAAGATGCTACGTCACTACGAAAGCTTGGCTACTGCGTATAAAAATTTGACTTACTATGGCTGTCTTGATAATGATACAGCTGGATACTTGCGTTTTTTGGTAATTTCATCAATCGTTCTTCTGAATTAATTAAAAGGTTTTCCCACTTCTTTCTCGGTTGAATTGCATCCTCATGAAAAAATGAAAGTTATTAGAACAAGCACTGAAAAATTAAAAAACACATACATGAAATGATTTTTGATCAAGTCCCTGTTCGGGTGCCAAGTGTAGAGTGGCTCTTGGGGGACAAAAAATAAAAAGAATTGTTACTTTTTTTAATGTCGAAAAAGTGAATATTTTGGTGGGCCACTTGGCAACAGAATCAGGGATTTATTACGCTATTATAACAACATACGTTGACCATTAAATACCTGAATAAGAGCAGCATATTGATACATATATTTGAGATCGCTCGGAAGAAACATTATCATTTCTGTGCATTTTTATAGTCGCGATACAGTCATACCCGGAACAACACTAAGGGACCAGAAGATTTATAGACTTTAAAAGAAATGCAACACTACACAATTAAAAAAAGTTGGTTCAGAAATAATAGGAAAACGATAATGTTCCTTCTGCCTCATGCTGCGTTCGGCCCATCAGCGTGATCGTAATTTCTGATGATGAAGTAACACAAAATACTTAACAGTTAAGTAAATAAGGAGATGCACTCATCAAGGTTAATCTACGAAAATAAGCACACTTATCTTTAACACACGTTTTTTTTAATGCTACGTACCTTTTCATATTAAATTACAATAGATGACCATTGTGGTTAAATACTTTATACATAACAGTCAAAATGTCCTCTTGATGCTGTCTGTTCGATATCAGTTACAAGAAACTACATCTTTTCTGATTGGAAAAATAACAATTAGCATA